>NC_141910.1:49864621-50167651 GCF_057802395.1 Ceratotherium simum simum | reverse complement strand
TTTTCCTTTCAGTCCCACCTAAGCGGACAGAGTCCCCCTAAACTTAAAACTATGGCTGCCACCTCTTCAGTTGTGGTTCCTCTTACCAATAGGGAGTGTGATTGAGGTGAGGTGAGGAGGTGGAGCTGCTGTGTAATGGGGGTGGGGAGGGATATGCTTGCACTCAGGAGACTCCCTGGAGCATCTCTTGGCACACCCAGGCTCTGCCAAAACTGCAAATAGGCAGCTACTGCAACCATTGATTGACAGGGGCATGGTCACCAGCGCCTCAGGCATGAAGGTCTGGATCACCTCGCAGGGCAAGCCACCCAAACCAGACCTCAGTGCAGTGGAGGCGGAGAGGAATCTAGAACAGGTGGCGGAGAGGCAGACAATGAGAATCAGGTACAGCCCTGGTACTACCACAGCAGCAGGAGCTGTAGTTTGTTCTACTCGCCCTCCCCTTACAAGTTCCCCTAAAAACTGCAACCAACCAGAATCCCAGAGCTGTACTGGGATGGAGCATGGACTGTACTGGATGGAGTGGTGAGCTATGGTGGGTTCTGCTGTGGCCCCACCCAGACTCCTTTCACTGCACATGTACACTCTCCCCCAGCTGCTAAGGGTGTGGGCTACCAACTTCTCACAGCTGCCCTCTTCTGCAGAGACATGCCATCCACTGAGCAGGACCTGCCTCCCTGGAGGTTACAGCCTCAAGCCTGGGTAGCAGCAGTTTTTGCTCCAGGTTCCCCATGGGACTGGGCCAAAGCTAGTCTCCAGGACCACAGCCTTGTGTGGCATCTTCTTCTGCCCTACCCTGCTCCCCTCACTCTCCTCTCCTGGGAGTATTCTCAATTACATCACTTTCAGGAGCTCTGCCTCTGTGGATCCTGATCGAACACAGGGTAATACCTGTAAAGTTTAGAATAGTGCCTGGCACCCAGTAAGTGCTCAGCAGGTGTCAGCTCTCATCATTACAACGTGCCAGGTTCTGTGCCAGGTACACTCTACTCACTAGTCACTGACTCCTCCAAGCAACCTTGCAATGTGAATAATACGATGATCATTTCATGGATGAGCAAAGGCCTCAAAGCTAGCTGTGGCAGACTTCCAGTTTGAACCCCAGTCTGTCTGGCCCCATGGTCATTCTGTTAATGCCATTTCTGTTTCACACATCAACTCTGTCTCCACATTTTCATAAAGGTTCCTAAGACTCTAACCTCCCTCCATCCCCATGGCCCTCAGCAGGCATGACCCGACCCCTGGTACCTTGCCAGCCAGGACTTTTCCTCCTGTGCCCCATAGGGCCTGCTAGGAGTGACAGCGGACTCTCAGCGTCCACCTCCCACCTCCCTTCCTCTGCCCACCACAAGCATTTTTGATGGGCCCTAGCAATACGAATTCTCCTAACTCTATTACAACCTTAATGACATCTGAATTTACTGTAAATAATATACATAACACAGTATCCATTTTTATAAATATTTAAATTTCCTGATGAGAAAACACAAGATTTTTATTTTTACCTATAGAGGACCCAGGTCCTTGGACAGACTGATGAAGCAAAAGGTTTAAAGACTGGAATTTTCTGCCCCAGGTACCGAGTCAGAGGTGAGAGGGGAGCAAAACCAACAACGCTTTCACAGCACCCAGAGGGGCCCACTCTGGAGGGAGAGGATCCCGGGTCTTGCCATCCATAGAGACCACCCGGGGAAGACCCAGAAGCCCAGCCTCTCTCACCCAGGGCTACGCCAGCGCTGCTGCACCCGGCGATGGAATGGGTGAGAAAGAGGGCACTTGATGAAATTAAAAGGCAACCAATTTAAAAGAGATTAAGCAGGGAAAAGGGGATTTAATGATCAGCTTTTGCCACTATGAACTAACTGAACCCACTGGCATGGAGACTAATGGTTTAATATGTTGTTAAACAAGGCTGAGACGGCCGTGTGAGTAATAAGGCATCTGTAGTTATAGGACGAGGGTAAAATTACCCTCCCGCTGGCCCTCGGCCTCCGGGGCAGCACTCCACTCATTTCCTGACTGAGGTCAGGGCCGACAATTCAGCGGCTTCCCAGCCCCAGGAGACGCAATTTTCCAGAGAATAAAAGGGGCCTGGAGACATGTGAAAGGAAGAAAGCCTCAGAGAGCAAGTGGCAAGAGTGTGAGACCTGTGGCTTGTGAACTGAGCTCACACAGGGCCTCAAGGCCCCCAGGCCCGCCTCTGCGGCAGAAAGAGGCCACCCCGACTCAGTCAGCTTCCAGGGACTTGAGAAGAATAACCACCATGTATTGTTCATTCTTGCTAAAGAATCTAGAGGGCTGGGCTCTTTTGTCTTTTTTTTAAAGGTATTTGAGGCAAAGACGTCTGGAACAGTGAGGGCTTCTGGGGATGGACAGAGTGAGTGGTAAGGAAATTAGCGCAGGTTCTTCGGGACGTCAGAGCGTGATGCCAGGGATGATAATAAAATGCACACTTTGACTCAGCACATAGCCCTCACGATCTCATGGCCTTTCCCTGTGGCCTGTAGGCTCAGTGGTTGTGAGCCTTACACTCCCACGTCTTACCAGGCCCTGCAGGGCACACAGATTCTCAGTGAGTGGTCATTAAATGAGTGAACGAAAGAGTGACCTTGGGCCCCTCACAAACGACAGTGTGACAGGGGCTGGAGAGCTGCGAGTTAGGTGCCTGCAGGTACTATGCTTACTGCCCTACTGGGCATCACCTCATATAGCCAAGTCCATGAGGTAGGAAAGATCAAGTCATGTGCCCAAGGCCACAGGCTGATAGAAGGCAGCCAGGCTTCAAACGCAGGCGTCCTAAGTCATCACCCCATGTGCCTCCAGGGTGGGAGGGATGGCAGCCCCGAGGGCTGGAACCCTCTCAGAAAGGGTGGAAGCTGCCTTGCCTCCACTTGGCCCTTCAGCTGAAATTCTGTGTCAACACGGAATCATGTAGCCTTAATTTAGAATCGGACTTGGGTTGAGAATATGTTGACATCAGAGCTTCTTGGAGTGGGTTTTGCTTTAATTTTCATTTGTAAAAAACCTTTCTTTCTGGAACTGCAGAGCCTAGTGTCTGACACCTCTTGCCCTCACACTGTAATTTGTGAGGGGCCCAAGGTCACTCGTTCACTCATTGAATGACCACTCACTGGGAATCTGTCTGCACCCTGCAAGGCCTGGGCTAGGCAGGAGGCCAAGGGGGCACCCAACACAGCCACACAACCTAGCCCTGTGTCAGGAACCTGCAGGCCACAGTGGAAGGTCCTGAGAGTTATGACAGGGCAGGCCCAGGGGAGGCAAGAGTTCCTCGCCAGGATAAGCAGCTGGCCAGCACGCCAGCTTCAGCCTGGAGCCCCAACCTCATGAGAATGGCAGCTTGGAGCAGAGGAAAGAGTACTGGAGTCTAGTTCCATCTCTGTACTTAGTCCCTGTGTGACCCCAAAAGACCAAGCCTGAAGCCTCCATTTGCCCCTCTGTAAAATGGGAATCATGATACCTGAGTTGCCTGGGTCATGGGATCATTGTGGGAATTAAGTAAAACGATGCACGTGAAAGTGCCTGGACAACCTAACAGCTCTCTACAAATATAAGAGATTATTATGGTGCCAGAATTTAAGTATAGAATTGTGCTAGAGTAGGGGCAAGACGTGCTCAGTCTATCCTGTAAACGGCATCTCTAAGTGCTAATTGATCAGGGATTTGGGAACACACACGTTAGACAGATGTGTTTTGCTGCTGTAACACAGCAAAGCAGTGTTGGATCATTATCCAGGACATGAAAATAAACTCGGTCTATAGACTGCACATTTTAATTGTGTTCATTAAAAAGGGATTGAACCTAAAGTGAACCTAAAGTGAAAGCTGAGTTTTCTATAACTGTTCCATCAAAAACATGGCTACAGTTTGTAATACCTTCACATGGGTCAATGACACCCCACAAAACAGAGAGGTTTAGAAAGAAGCAGGAGACCGCCAGCAGCCCCTGCCCTCCCGCCATCAGAAGCCATCAGAGCACCCTCTCTAGGCAGCACAAAGTGCAGGGGTGGGCAGTTCCCTCCTGTGCCTGGAGTTCAAGGTGGCCTCGGGGATCACATAAGGATGGTCTTATCTACAGGCCCACGGCACCTGGCACCCTGGGGAAACTAGTTCTCTACTCCTCAAGAGTCATGCTGGGTCTAGGAATGGCCCTCCCAGATCCACTTCTCCTGCCCCCTTGGGGAAGTGGAAGGGAATGTATTGCTGGTGGCAACAACCTACCTCTGTCGTGTCCTAATCTGCCTCTGGGCTCCCCAACATCATATAGCTTAGAGTGATCATTTGGGACAAGGAAGCCGCACCTGCTGATCCAGAATTCGTCTAGCTCATGCCTGCCCTGGGTGAGCCGGCTGTGGGAGAAAGGGGCTTTCCAGCAGCCTGCACATTTCTGAAAAGCCAATTACATGCTTATTACTCCTCTCCAGGAATGAAACCCACATCCCACATGGCCAGCTGCCTTCCGCAGCACACCCTTGCTTATCTCAGCTCTGCGGTCCCTCTGCCAGTCACTGCTGTCAGAAATGTATAGCCAGGCTCTTAATTACCTGCCAATGGGCCTGGAGGGACGGCAGGAGCACAAATGCCCATCCTGGAGCCAAGAGAGAGTCACGCAAGAGCTGGAAAAGCCTACAGGAACCGCATGGATGGGCCAGTTTGAAGGCAAGGAAGTGATACTCCAAGGACCGTGTGAAGCTGTGGTCACAAAAGGGCATCAAGGTAAGAGGAGGTTTTAGAGGAGGTCTGGGGTCCTCTCTCTCACCTCTGTGGGCCACATCCAGCCTGCCACCTGCTCTGATAAATAAAGTTTTACGGAAACACAGCCACACCCACCCGTTCACACACTGTCTGTGGCTGCTTTCTCATTACAACAGCAGAGCCGAGACCATATGGCCCACGAAGCTTAAAATATTTACTATCTGGCTTTAGAGAAAACGTTTGCCGGCCCCTGGGGTAGTAGACAGAGCCTGGGAGCTGGAGCCTGGGAGTCAGGAGACTTGAGATTCCATGTGTACTCTGTCCTGAGCTGGCTGTATGCCTTGTGTGGGTTTCTTCACGTCTCTACAGGTCAGTTTTGTTCATGTATAAAATGAGGATATAATAGCTACTTTACAGGGCTGTTGTCATAATTAGTAAAAACGAGATAAACTGTGTGTGCAGGGAAGGCCTCGAAGGCAGATGCATCAAAGAGCAATTAGATAGAAGAGAGATTCTTTCTTCCTCTGTGGTTCTAAAATATATCTTTGCATCCCATTCTTCATGGGCTAGAATATTTTGGGAGAACCTGCATGTGTTTTGCAAATATGTGTGTGGATGAAAATGTGGGTCAGAAAGGGGAGAAAAGGAAGACGGGAGAGCTATTCTTTAACATTTTCTCAGGAGAAATACTGATAAGCAGGCAAATCAAAGCCTGCCTTTTCTTTTTTTTAATATAGACACAGCCATACCCAAAATATGGCCATGGAGTCCCTGGGGGGGAGGTACCCTCAGTGGGGCATGGTGGGATGCTGGGCCCCATCATGATATACGGCCTTAGGTCAGCCTCCACTGGATCTTGATTCTATTCTCAGCCCTGCAGTTCTGGAATAAGGCCACTTTTTACCAACATCCTACCTTCCTCAAAGTCAGAATACCATCCCACACAGGGCCTCCCGTTGCAGGTAACACTTCTATGAAACAGTGTCTTCACACTTAGCACATGTGTGTTAAGAGCTAAGGAGGTGCTGCCAGGGCCCCAAGGTGAGTGGCATATAATTCCTGCTCAAGGCGCTTACCGCTCCTGTGGGAAGAGGCGGGCAAGCAGGGCCGGGTGAGGATCTGTAGGGGCCCTAAGCACAGAGGAAATCATAATCCTAAATAAAAACAATATGCCACAGTAAAGCACAAGACTCACAGGTATACTGAAATGGACAGAAGTTCTTTGTAGCTTTTCTAGTACCAAAATTCTGGGTGGGTTTGCGGGAGCTGAATTCCTCTCTGACCCCCCACCACGGGTGGCCCTGCTGTCTTGCAGCCCTTAGCGTGCACTCTGTCCACTTAGAGAGGAAGTCGGCACTGACAGGAAGTGCTCTGGAGAGCCCAAGCAAAGGGCACAGATGGTCAAGAGGGGCCACTTCCGGGAGAGGTCTCGTGGGAATGCTACCTGGTGGGGCACATTTGAGACAGGCCTTGAAGAACAGGTAAAATTCCAACAGATTAAAACATGGGAGAGTTTTCTAAGATATCTAAGGGTCTGGCCAAACAAACGCATGGAAGTAAAAAAAAACAAGGCATGTTTGAAGCAATGGTAAAAATTTAAATTTTGCCTGGAGTAAAGGTTCTGGTGGATGAAAAATAATTCTAATAAGGCAGAGTGTGGAATGCCTTAACTACCAATTGTATTATTTCTATCTCATCCCCTCTTGCCTCCTCAAGGAATTCCTTCCCGTAATTGCCCTCTCTGTCTTACATCATCACATTTCTGGTCTCTGTTGGATCATTCCCATAAGCACACAAACCTAGAACAATATTTCCCATCTTTAAAAAAAACCCTCCCTTGGGCCCAGCCCCGTGGCCGAGTGGTTAAAGTTCCACGTGCTCTGCTGCGGCGGCCCTGGTCCGCGGTTCGGATCCTAGGTGCAGACTTACTCCACTCACCAGCCATGCTGTGGCGGTGTCCCACATACAAAAAATAGAGGAAGACTGGCACAGATGTTAGCTCAGGGCTAATCTTCCTCTAGCAAGAAAAAAGAGGAGGATTAACAACAGATGTTAGCTCAGGGTGAATCTTCCTCACCAAAAACAACAAAAACAAAAACAACAAAATCAAAACCCTCCCTTGACCCCAGATCCCTCTCCAGCAAATATCCCCTTTTTCGGCTTCCCTTTACAGAAAAATGAATCCTGTCTTCACTGTCTCCGCCCCTTCTCTCTTGAGCCCCACCCCATCAGGCTTTCACCTCTCTGTCTCCACTGAAATGGCCCTTATGGAGGTCATCCATAATTTATGAATGGCCCTTATGAAGGTCATCCATGATCTATGAATGGCCCTAATGGAGGTTATCCATGATCTATGAATGGTCCTTACGGAGGTCACCCATGATTTATGAATGGCCCTTGTGGAGGTCATCTGTGATCCATGAATGGCCCTTATGATGGTCATTTATGATTTATGAATAGCTTTATGGAGGTCATCCATGACTTCCACATGGTTAAATCCAATTGGCAATTCTCCGTTCTCTCAAGCTTGATCCAGCAGTATCACTGCACAGTAGCCCCGGCACTGGGATACTTTCCTCCTTTGCCTCTGGGACACCACCCTCTCTTGGTTTTCTCTCCCCTCTCTGGCCACCCCTTCTCAGTCTCTTCCTCCATGCTAAGCACTGACATGACCCCGGTTCTGCACCCAGTCATCTTCTCTTCTCTATCCACACACACTCCCTCATGATCTCATCTAGTCCCAAGGAATTCAACACAGAGATGACTCCTAAATTCACATCTTTACCTCCAACCTCTCTCCCTCTTCATATCCAACTGCTTACCCAGAATCTCCATTTTAAGGTCTAAAATACATCCTGAATGTATGTCCCCAACCCTAGTCTTGATTTCTCCTCTGAACCTGCTCCTCTAAGCCTTCCCTGTCTCCCCATCCTTCCTATTTCTCCAGCCTTCAGTGTACGCGTTACCCTTGACTCCTCTCTCTGTCTCCCTCCTCACATCCTTTCTGCAGCAAACTTGAAATACACCCCATGACCTCTCAGCACCTCCACCACTATCACCCGAGCCCAGGCCAATGTCATGTCTCATCTGAACTCTAACTGGCTTCCTTGTTTCTTCCCTTTCCCCCTAGTGGCTATTCTCCACACAGCAACCAACAAGAGTGGTCATTTAAACACATAAGTCAGATCACAGCACACCTCTGCCCCAAACTTTCTCCTGGCTGCACATCTCACTCAGGAACAAAGTCCTTACAATGGCCCAAACACCCCACATGTTCTCATCTCTACTGCTCTCCCCTCACTCACTGCACTCCAGTCATACTGGGCTCCTGGCTGTTCCTCCACCATGCCTGCCAAGCTCCCACCTCAGGGCCTTTGCACTTGCTCTTCCTTCCACCTGGAATGCCTTTCCTCCAGATACCTACATGGCTCACTCCTTCCTGCTCAGATCTCATCTCACCTCTTCAAAGGACTTGCCCCATCACAGTTCCCCTTCTTCTGTTCTATTTTTCTTCATGGCATTCATCACCACCATACAGATTATGTATCTATCTGCTTTCTATCTCCTCTCACTAGAATGTAAGCCCCGTGAAGGCAGGAACTCTACTGGGTATCCCTAACACCCAGGCCACAGCCTGGCACATGCTCCTGCTCAATAAATATTTGCTGAATAAATGTCAGTCTCAAGAGTAGGGATTTTATTTGGAGAAGCAATGGGGAGCCACTGAAAACTTCTGAGGAGAGTGATCCCACCCAGCAGGTTCTAAGACAATCTCCCCAACAGTGATGGCAGGCTGGTGAAACATATAGAAAAAGCCCTGACTAGAAGTCAAAATACCTGAGATGTGGCTCAGCTCTGACATGGACAATCTGCGTGCAGCAGGCTGGTCACTTCATCAATTTGGGCCAAACGTTTTTTTTTAATTCCATGATAATAAGGAAACTAGCTAACACTGATTTGAGTATTTATTGGGTTAAATATGACACATGGATCACCTCATTTAATCCTTCTCATAACTCTAAGATGTAGGTATTACTATTATACCTATTTCAGAGATGGGAAAACTGAGGCACAAAGGTTTATAACAATGCTAGGAAGTTGACAAGCTCAGACCCCAAAGCAGGAGATCTGATTCCAGAGCTGGTGCTCCTCCCCACCTCATTCTGCTACCAGTGAGTAGGGGGGTGGATCTCATGATTTGCAAGGTGCCCATTGCTAACATTCTGCAATATGGAGAGAGAGAGAGACAGGTGGAGACAGACACAGGCAGCCATGATGAGAGAGAGAATATGAGTGAGCTAAGGCAGCTGCTGCAATCGTGCAGCTGAGAGGCTTCAAGGGACCAACTAGAGAATGACCAGACAGGGCTGGACGTGAGACAGGGAGTGGAAACCACAGTACTACAGTGGTGAGAGGACACTCACAGGCTTCTTAGCCAACAGGACATGGGTGGAGGGAGGAAGAAGAGGCCGGATTTGGGGTCAGCTCTGAGAGCTCTAACCTGCAGGGGATGAGGTTGAAGATGTCTGCACCACAGAAGAGAAGTGGAGATGAGATGGTGAGTGTTTTAGTCAGGGTTCTCCAGAGAAACAGAACCAAGAGGAGAGAGAGCAAATGACAGAGAGAGAGATTTTAAGGAATTGGCTCCAGCAAGAGTTGATGTTGCAGTTTTGAGTCTGACGGCTGGAAATTCAGGCAGTCTTAAGGAGAATTCTTCTTCCTCATCATCTTTAGGAAAGCTCACTCTTTGCTCTTAAGCTCTTCAACTGATTGGATGAGGCCCACCCACATTATGGAGGGTAATCTGCTTGACTCAAAGTCTACTGATTTACATGTTAATCTTTACTCAAAGTCTACTGATTTAAATGTTTATCACATTTAAAATACCTTCACAGGGACCGGCCTGGTGGTGTAATGGTGAAGTTCACGCGCTCTGCTTCAGTGGCCTGGGGTTTGCAGGTTCGGATCCCAGGTCTGGACCTACGCACTGCTTATCAAGCCATGCTGTGGCAGGCGTCCTACATATAAAGTAGAGGAGGATGGGCACAGCTGTTAGCCCAGGGCCAATCTTCCTCAACAAAAAGGGGAGGATTGGCAATAGATGTTAGCTCAGGGCTAATCTTCCTCACCAAAAAAAAAATAAAAATAAAAAATACCTTCACAGCAACATCTAGACTGGTGCTGACCAAATAACTGGGTCCACAGCCTCGCCAGCTGACACATAGCATTAGCATCACAGTGAACTTGTCCTCAGATACGGCCAGTGCGCAGAGCCGGCTGCAGACCCAGGTGAAATGTTGGGCACTTTCTGAAGGACATTTCTCTCCAGTAACAGGCTATACCACTGGCTTTTCTGCAGGGGGTCTGCAAAGGTCAGAGTGTCCATCTTGATTCCCCCTTCTCCTCTTATTACCAGAGGTCCTTATTGCCAGGTCCCTGAGGCCTTGTAGAAGCTTTTTTCTTCCCACTATTATGGCTGTTGTTATTATCCTTCTTAATCTTGGCACGAGGATGCCCTGGCTGGCTTCCAAGAAGGAGAATTACTTTCTATCTCCCTTACACTCTCCTGTTGCTTTTAATTAGATGCAGAGTATCTTGTCTTCTCTCCCCAAACAGATGCTGGATTGGGGCCTGTGATGGTTTAAGTGGCCACTCTGCCCTGGCTCAGAGATGAGTGAGGCCTAGAATGAGGTGACGCCGGGTCATTCTGGCTGCTACATGGAGATGTTTGCTTCTAAGGAGATTCCTGAGGTCCCTGCGCCTACTCCTTATTGGAAGAGAGGCTGCCATAAGAATCACAATGGGTTCCAGCCCTGCCTCTGCCACTAATGTGCCGGGTGACCATGGACCGGCCTTTCCCGATCTCTAGCCTTGAGTTTCCATGCAGACCTGACTCATCTCCAAGCTGTCTTCCTGCTCTACCATTCTACTGTGCCATCATGGCTGGTCATTTCTGTCATGCTCATATACAAAGAAAAGGGTCTGGCCTGAGTCAGGGTGTGTGACTATGTGCTCAAGGACTTAAGGGCACAGCTGGGAATTGAACCCAGGACCCTCAACTCCAAGTCCAGAGCCCTGTCCTCTCCCGTCTTCCCCATGCTGCCAACCTTTTTGAGTGCAACCCAAGGTAAGAAATACATTTCACACTGTGACCAGTGCACCTACACAGCACATACACATACAAGCACAACGGAGACTAACATTTTATGAATGAAACTCTCCCTTTCTGCTTGTAATGCTTTCCATTCTGTCCCGTGCCTTTAAAAAAATACAATTCACTGATGCATCATAATCCATATTAAAAAATATTCTGGTCCATCTGACACTATCTAGGCACAGCAAGGAACCAGGACATCCACATGCTCTCGCCAGGGCTCTGCTCTCAGCATTTTCTTACTCTGGGAAGTCAGGGGGCCCAGTCAGAGATGGAACTTTCTACCTCGGGGGTCCTAGCATGGTGCACACAGATCCCAGACTAAAGGGATCATGAGTGAGATCAGCCAACCTGGCGACTTTGGGAAGAAACCTGGGACCTGGACACCAGGGGGTTAATAGCAGCCTGTCCCCAGCATGCTTTTCAGGACTGCTATATGGTATCAGTTGCCAATTATCTGTGCTTCTATTCATCACCACAATTTCATGTGCCCACCCTTATGGGTAACAGGAATCTAAATGAAATTCACATCCACTATTGTGTAACCGTATAAAATCTATGCCTGCCTGCGTAAACAATAGTTTTTGCCTCTGGAAGGCTTTAGGCAACAATTGCTGCCCGGGGGATATGACATGCTAAGGGGGCCATGGTGTGTGTGTGTGTGTGTGTGTGTGTGTGTGTGTGTAAGGGTGGAAGGCTGCATTAGCAGCATCTTCCTCAAGTAAAAGAGGTTTGCTGAGCCCATTGCTCACGAACATAGGTAGTGAGGTGCATAATGCATATGAATATGCTTGCAAACTGAAATCTCTTCTTTAGTTTGCCGTTCATGATTCTCATTGTTCTTATTGTTACCAGCACGGACCTTTTCTCATCTTCCTCCTGCTCGTCAGTGCCAGAAGTCTGACCCCCTCACCCACGAGGTTGCCCAAGGAGACAGTGTGAGGGTGCTTGGTCTCTCTGAGGGGGGCAAATTATTCTCGTCTTCTTTACTGGCCAGCATTTACCCTGCCAAGAGCTCCACCTCCTACAGCCACCTCCCTTCTCTAAGATGATGGTCCTCTACGCCCAGGACAGCACAGGCTGAAGCTGCTGCTCTCCCCACGTCTCCCCTCTCTTCCCACCTCTTCTTGGAGCCAGATCAGAACTCTGAGCCCATCCAGGGCCAGGTCTGGGCTGAACACGCCAGAGCCCCTAATTCACCCCTGCTGGATGATGATGCCAACATTCAGGCCTTCAGGGCCACTGTCCACAGCCAGGCCCAGTTAACAGGCCATCTCCATCCAGGTTAGAGCCTCCACTGTCTGTCCTTCTCCCCAGCATCTCCCTCATATAATAGTCTGTGTCAGAAATACTGCTCCTGTATTATAAATACGCAAAGCTTGGGAGGCAGCAAGCAACGGGAATAAAACACCAGAGATTATTTACGAGTCTCCGACTCGCACGCTGGGGCTTTATTTGCTTAATGAATGGCCAGGGCCAGCCATCAGCCCAGGGATTTATTTGTCACTGGGAGCAGAAGACACTAGGATGTGGAGATGTAAAAATGACAAATTCTCCAACTCAGCCAAGGTGGTAATTCATTGCCACGATATCTAGCAGGGAAGGGAAGGTGAGGAGAAGGGAAGGATGGCTCACATGCTAAGTAGCAATGGCTGAGAGGAGCTTACAGTTGAGGGATTGGCCACGTCAAAAAAAAAACAAAAAATCAGAAACAAAAGTGCTGCTTTCCAGAATGAAGGCTGAGGGCGGGGAATGAGGGCATTTGTTAGCAGTTCTCAAATGCTCTGACTGGCCTCAGCTCTGCTCGGTGCTCCCTGAGCTCCTATCAAACTGCCCCACCCCACACAAGAAAATTCTATGTGTGTAGAGGGAAGAGCCCTGGCTGAGAAAAGTGGAGGCGTGGATCTGAGTTTCTATTCAGCAACTCACTGGCAGTGTGACCTTGACCAAGTCACTTCAACTCTCCAATCTGTTTTGTCATTTGTAAAATGAAGGGTTGGACAGGCTCTGTGACTCTTATACAAAGAATGGAAGTCAGGAACAGCCAGTCTGCCCATCAACACTCTGCCACTTCCACCTCCACGCTCACTGTCACACATGCCCCTGCACCGTCTCTGCCACCACCATCACCCCCACTGCCTGCACTAGCATCATGTCCCAACACCTCGTCTTCGCCACCAACATCTGACCATCTGGCCCTCTACAGAGCCAATCTCACATGGGGGGGGGGTGGCGCATGGCAGCCGTTCTTGTGTCCCCTTTCAGTGAAGCCATCTGTGCAAAGACTGATCATCGTCTCCTTGAATCTTTCTCCACTTCCTCCATTTGGTAACAGAACCCGAGTTTTAGTGGGGCATGACTACCCAGCTAGCAACTTTATTTCCCAGCCTGCCTTGCAGCCAGATGGAACCACATAACGAAGGGAAGGTGAGTGGAAGTCATGTATACAACATACAGGTCACGACCTTTAAAAAGGAAATTGACTCTCCCTTACTCCTCTCTTCTCCCTTCCCCGGGCTGGGACATGGATGTGACGCTGTTGGCCACTCTCAGCCATGTGAACAAGGGCAACATTCTAAGGCACAGAGGAACAACGAGACAGAGCCAGGCTCAACATATGACCTCATGTTGCAGAGCACTACCCACCCTGGACCATCACTGGACTGTTTAGAGAAAAGAAGTTTCTATCTTGGTTGAACCCCTATAATTTTTAGTATCTTTGTTACAGAAGCTTAGCCCATATCTTAACTAATATACCTCCCACTGTCCTTCCAGGAAGAGGGAGGCCTTCTCTGGTCTGTGCAGCCACAGCACATCATCTCTATGACAGCATATCATACAAACTTATTTGGCTATCATATGTGTGTCTTCTAGACTGTGTGCAGCTGGAGAGCAGGGCTTGCGTCATGTTCATTCTGATATCACTGGAGCCTAAAAAAGTGTTTACCATCTAATAGATGCTCACAAAATTATAGTTAAATGAATGAATAACTTCTGTAACAGACTGTCCCATGAAATCTTCAAGGGTCCTAATTACCACAGAACTATGTCAGAAGTCGATTATATACAGAATGGCCTGACCATTTTGAGTTTGCAGAACAGCACAAGAGGAAGCAGTGGGGGTCCAGTACTTAAGTGACATGCTGGGAATGAACCTGACAAGATTGGTGGAGACTGCTGCCATTCCTAATGACCAGTGGAAGAAATGCTCTCTGACATGGCAGATTGTCACTCACCTCCTAGGAATCACACAAATCTCGGGCTGGGGACCAGGGTTGGATAGAAGAAAAGAAAAATAAAGCAACTGTATCAGAAACCACTTTCAGGTAGTTTTAGCAAGAGAGATTGAACAGAGGAACTGAGAAGCTTATAAAATTGTTGAAAAGGCTGAGGGAGCAAAAGTTAGGGAAGTCACTACTAGTGTTCAGGAAATCAGAAAACGCAGGAATTCTAGGAGACTGCCACCCCTGGTCTCAGCTGCCTACAGCACAGAGTGGGTGACACCTCTGTCACGATTCACAGGAGGACACCAGAAGCGCTGGCAAAACCTCATGTCTACCATCTGCTGAAGTCCACGAGCCTTCCCACTGAGCCATTGGAGGAACAATGGCTTCTGCTTCTTTCCTATCCTGCAAATTTCAGGCAAATGCTTCTTGTTGATGGAATCCTTATATCAGTATAGTCTGAGAAATGTAGTGTGCAGGAGAGAGCCAAGAAGGACAGAGATGACGCTGAGCACCAACCGTCAATATCTGTTCCAGCGGGGATTTAGATACAGTTTAAGGTGCAGATTCATCAGCAACTCCTTCCTTGAGATGCCTCTCTCTGTATTTTGGATTCACTGGGGGCTGAAGGATCTTGACATTCCCACTTTCAGGCCAAAAAAGTCACTAATATTCAAGCATCATGAGAAAGCATGTACACACACATACACACCCCAAACCAGCTAGTTCCAATTGTACAGTTCTAGTATGAGAATGAAGTTTCCTATAACGGAGATCACTCTGTGTTCAGAGAATTTAACATCATAACCTTTAAGTGACTACAAGTCCTTTCTCAAAATTGTAGACACTTCAAGTCCTGTCCTGACACCACGAGATCACTTAACGGGTGAATGGATGGTTGTAGGAGTCCCATCAGGTGACCCTAGGGTACAAGCAGCCCCAGGGTTGGGGAGCATGTCCCATTGCTCCCTGCCTAACATGACCTCAAGTGGGTGACTGGAAACGTTTGTAAGAGAAAGCACATCACTTGGGCACATTTTCACTCTCAGGTTACTGGACCATCATTTTCAACAATTACTATTAATGCGATACTAACATCACAAGTGGTAATGAGGAAATTATATCCAGACTCACTAAAGTGATTGAAATCATACTTTCAATCCAGTCCACCGTTGTACTGCCCTGAAAATTCTTTGATTAGCGTCTCATCTGCCAATGCCACCTGCACTTTCTCCTACTTTGCTCACCATTTCCTCCCTCCCAATTCACCAACTTAAGGAAACCGAGTCCCCAGACAGTTACAGCTTGTTGGCACACATTCACAGCATCAGGATCCGTCCAAACAAGATCATACGGAGAAAAAGGAAGTCTTTAAATGCTCCACCTAAGCCTTGAAACTATCTGCCACCCTTAGAACCCCGTGAGGAAATGTGGCTTTGAGTGCAGGATCTTGACTGTACTTACAACTTGTAAGGAGAAGAGGAGGTTCCCCGGTCCGCCCACACCCCCGTGGAGGAAGAGCGCACGGGTCGGACACACGACGCTGGGGTAACGTGTTCTATCTCCAGTAGGTGTCTTCCTGTTTGGAGCCTCTGTCTCCGGCATTGCCGAGCTGTGCCCTGTTCCCTCTGCCTGCTCCTGTAGGAACTCCTTATAGCTGCCACACTAATCTACAGGGGACCTCCCTTCACTTGGAAGGAGGCATCTTTGTCCTTCAGGAAGGCCATGCTGAAACCATGGTGGGATTTTGAGAGCAATACCCAGGGGCCAGAGTCATGGATACAAAGGAATCCTTGAGGCCCATGGTGATGAGGCCACGCCCCATGGTGGGTGACCAATCAGGGGCTCAGGCCCCAAGCCCTAACCTGTGAAAGAGTGATTTTTCTCAGAAAGTTCTCTGCGCCCATGGTCCCTAAGGAACTGGTGGGTATGGCTGGCTGAGGACTCACCCCCTCAAGATACCTCCAGCCACCAATATCCCAGAACTTCCATCTGGGGTGGGGGGGTGGGGGTGGGTGGCTCCAGAATGTCCTAAACAGCAACCAAAGGCAGGGCCATTTTCATTTCCAGGCTGTATGAAACAGATGAAGTAGGCAGTTCAAGGTAGCTGGGATTGACTTTTGCTGCTTTTACTTCTCTGGTGCCTTCCAAGGTCAAGCATATTAAGAAGCATCCTGGGCTGTGAAATGACTGAGCAGCCCGGAGGTCTGTGCAAGCAAGCGCACAATTTGATTCTGCAATCTTCCTGCCAAGGTGGCTGTTGAGAAGATTCCCCCCCACCACCTCCACCCCCCAGCTTTCTCTTTCCTGGCCCAGGAAGCCCCTCCTCAGCACAGCTCAGCAGCACTGCTGAGCAATTAAGGTCATATTAACCTCCCATAGACCTGCCGTGAAGAGCAGAAGACGGCGTCCTGCACTCAGGAGCCAGGAAGCCCTGTCTCGGGCTACACTTTGCTAAACGCTGGAAAAACAGCTGGGCTCTGTGGGAGAAGGAGCTGGGAAAAGCTGTATCCATGCCCTACGGGGACTGCTGGATTGGTCAGCTCCCAAAGCAGCCCTGAGCTGAGAGGGACCTGGAGTCACACCCCACCCCAAGTTTGGCGCCATACTGTGTCAGTAAACATCTTTGGGTTGGGAACAGACTGGGCATAATCTGGCTGGTGCTGCGGGTAAGGGGGCAGATGGCAGTGAAAGACTCAGGTCTCCAAATGAGCTCTGCGAGCTCAGTGGGCTGCTTCTCCAGGGGCTCAGGCCGAGTCACTGAAAGGTTGGTGAGCTCTTGAGGTGTTGGCGTATCTCTGACTTGCTGGGCATTTCCCTCCTGCTTCCATGCTCAGGCGTTGCCACCTATCTACCACATGTGCATGGCTCCTACTTGCAAAACCCAATGCATTAGAGGCAGGGTCAAGATAGGGTCCCCTGTCCTCCCTGGTGGCCTCCCTCATGACCCTGATATGTCTAACAGCAGAACCACAACGGAGTTTCTATTTCAAAGTAAAGAACCATGAAATCTCAACACAAGACTCTGAAATTTTCCCAATTCTCTCTGCCAAGTCCAATCATTTAAAATGACCACTCTATCCTGTTGCCTCCCTTTCCTTACTCAAGATTCTCCAGCTACATTCTGTTGATGCTGCTTTTGTTTCCTTTGCTTGCTAAGGAAACTCCTGTGTGTGGTTCACAGACACTCCCTCATCCACAGACCCACTCGCTTCTCTCTTTCACATCTCAGGGTAATGGTGAGCTACAACTCCAAAAACTCGGTTCCCAGTTCCTGGTTCCTTCCCACCCCGGCCTACCTGGGTCCCTAACAATTTCCAAGTCTCCACTGGCTGAGTCCTTGCCCCCACCCCACCTCCCATCCCACTCCTTTCTCCAGTGCTCTCCCTGAGATAGGCAGGGGATGCCCAAATGTTAGTTCTGGCACTAATTTCTCTCCAGAATTCCCTCCCACATTTCGAACTGCCCACTCAACATTTCCACTTGGATGTTCTCACGATTGAAAATGCACATCTGAAACTGAACTCACTATGAAAATAGCAAATGAGCCCTCAAACTTGTCAAGAGCTTGAGCATTCACAAGTGGATTTACACTTATTTTACACCCGTTATCCCATTTAAATCATACCAAAAAATCCTGAAATGTGGACGAGTCAAGCATTGCTCCTCTCATTTCATAGATGAGGGAACTGGGCACTCAGAAGAACTGCCTAAGATCAAACAGCTAGTAAATTATGGAGCCAAGACTCAACTCAGTTTTTCTCCTTTCTTACTTCTCAGATCAAAGATCCAAACAGCCATCGAACCCTATGAAGTCTTCTTTCCTTCCTAATCCCTTTCGGACTGAACCTGCCCTTCTGTTGCCATGACTCACCTCGAGACTTTTGTCCCTAGCTGCCTGGATTATTGCAGTGGCCTCTGGCTTCACCTTACAGATTTCATTCTTTAGCCTCTGTAATGCACTGAACACCACCTCCAAATAATGAACACTGACACCAAATAATCCTTTAGAGCATTTATTTCACATTGTTACTCTTCCAGGAGAAAGTTTCAATGACCCCCCTAAGCCCACATTTCAAAACAGAGTGCTGAGTCCAGCTCCAGGCGCTTCACACAATGGCCCCACCGTCCTTGGCAGCTTTGCCTGGCAAGTTCCCGTGAGCTCCGTGTGGCTGTTCCAGTCACTGACTTTTGATCTTTTTCTAGTCTTTTGATTGATTTTCTATTCTCTATTTGATTTATTTCTGCTCTAATCTTTATTAATTTTATTCCCTCTGTTTGATCTGATTTTTCTAATTTCTTAAAGTGGAAGTTTAGGTTATTGATTTGAGATCTTTCTTCTTTTTAAATATAGGCATGTACAGCCATAAATTTCTCTCTAAGCAATGATTTAGCAGCATTCCATAAGTTTTGGTAGGTTATGCTTTCATTTTCAGGCTTCTCAATGTATTTCCTAGTTTCCCTGTCATTTCTTCTTTACTCCAGTGGTTATTTGAGAGTCTGTTGTTTAATTTCCACATATTTGTTAATTTCCCAAATTTCCTTCTATAATTGATTTCTAATTCCACTCCCCTGTGGTTGGAGAAACTACTTTATACGATTTCAACCCTTTTAAATTTATTGAGGTTGTTGTATGGCCTGACATATGGTCTGTCCTGGAGAACGTCCCATGTGGACTTGAGAAGAATGTGGATTCTGCTGTTGTTGGGTGGCGTGTTCTACGGATGTCTGTGGAGGATAGTCGGTTTACAGTTTTCAAGCATTCTACTTCCTTGTTTCTGCCTTCCTTGTTTCCATTCTACTTTCATCTGCTGAGTTTTTCTATCTATTATTGAAAGTGGGAGACTGAAGTCTCCAACTATTACTGTTGAATTCTTCATTTTTTCCTTCAATTCTGTTAGTGCTTCACTTATTTGGGGACTCGGCTGTTAGGTGATTACATGCTTACATTTGTTAGGTCTTCCTGATAAATTGACACTTTTATCATTATAAAATGTTCTTCTTGATCTCTACTAAAAATTTCCTTTTAAAGTCTATTATGTCTGATATTAGTATAGCTCCTTTTAGTTATTGTTTGCATGTTGTATCTTTAACTATCCTTTAATTCCAACCTATTTGTGTCTTTGAATCTAAAATGTCTCTTGTAGACAGCATATAGTTGGATCATGTTTCTTTGAAATCCATTTTGCCCATCTCTGCCTTTTGACTGCAGTGTTTAGTGTATTTAAATATAATGTAATTAGTGATAAGGTAAGATTTATGTCTGCCATTGTGCTATTTATTTTCTATATGTCTTATGTCTTTATTCCTCTATTTCTCCAATACTGTCTTCTTTTATTTTAAATGAAGGGTTTCTAGTGTACCGTTTTTATTTCCTACTGTTTGTTTTTTTTGAGTCATTTTCTTAATGAGTTCCCTGGAGATTACAATTAACATCTTAATTTATAACAATCTAGTTCCTATTAATACCAACTTATTTTCAATAGTATATAAAAACTTTGCTCCAATATAGCTCCATTCTTCCTCCCTACTTTATGCTATTATTGCCATACAAATTATATCTTTATGCATTATAATTCTATCAACACGGTTTTCTAATTATTGCTTTGTAATAGTTGTCTTTAAATCAGATAGGAAAAGAAAAGAGTCACAAATAAAAATACATTTACACTGTAGTAACTTTTACTACTGCTCTTTATTTCTTTGTGTGGATTTGAGTCACTGTCTAGTGTTCTCTCATTTCAGCCTGAAAGACTCTCTTTAGTATTTCTTACAGGGTAGGTCTTCTAACAACAAATTCTCTCAGATTTTGTTTATCTGAGAATGTCTTAATTTCTCCTTCACTTTTGAAAGATAGTTTTTACTGAATATAAAATGCTTGGTTGACAGTCTTTCTTTTTCAGCATTTTGAATATTTCACACCACTGACTTCTGGCCTCCAAGCTTTCTGATGAGAAGTCAGCTGTTAATCTTATTGAAGATCCCTTGTGTGTGACAAGTCTCTTCTCTCTTGCTGCTTTCCAGATTCTCTCTTTGTCTCTGACTTTTGACAGTTTCACTATGATATGTCTATGTGTGGATTTCTTTGACTTTATTCTACTTGGAATTCACTGAGCTTCTCGGATATGTAGACTAATTTTTTCATAAATTTGGGAAGTTTGGGGACATTATTTCTTCAAATAGTCTTTCTGTCGCTGTCTCTTCTCTCCTTCTGGGATTCCTATTATGCATATGTTGGTATGCTTTATGGTGTCCCACAGGTCTCTGATGTTCTGTCCATTCTTCATTCTTTTTTCATCCTGTTCCTCAGACTGGATAATCTCAATCGACCTATTTTTAAGGTCACTGATTCTTTCTTCTGCCAACCCAAATATGCTGTTAAGCTTCTCTAGTGAATTTTTCATTTCAGTTATTACATTTTTCAACTCCAGAAGGTCTATTTGGTTCTTTTTATATATAGATAATTCCTAACTCTTTATTAACATTCTCTATTTAAGAAACAATGGTCTCATACTTTCCTTTAATCTCATATGTCCCCTAAATCACTGATGGATCTTCAGGCCTATTTCCTTAGTCCTGCCACATATGAGGTGGAGAAAGGTCCACCTTGGAGGAACTCTTTTCTCATTTAGCTCCACATTATTCCCTAAACGTGGGAGGGTAACTGAAAAGATCACGTTACAGACATAAAATAGAGGAAAAAACAAGCATATTAATTCAACAATGATTTATTTAACACCTGTTAAATGCCAGGCACCGTGCTTGGCATTGGTGATTCAATGATGAACATAGAGTCCAGCCCTTACGCTCAACGAGATTTCAGCAGAAGAAAGAAATGCCCAAGGCCATCAACAGGCAAAGGCAACATCAGGAGCAGAACCTACTTGTCTAGATACCACTTTTCTGTCACTTAGGTTATGATCTTTAGTAGATGTTTATTTCAGTCTTTGTCCGCTCAGGCTATGGTGCAGTGGTGATATCAATAACATCTGGCCTTATTTAGGAGCCTGAACAGGAGATAAAGGTAGCAAAAGAAGGGACCAACGTCTGTGGTCTATGCTCCTATGTGCAGGCCCCCGGGCATGCTTATCCTCATAAGTGGTTATCAAGAAGCACAAATTACAAGAAACAGAGACTTGCACGCAACACTATAGAAGGCTTTGTTTGTCATCCCCTTTATAAAGCTTCACATGACAAATTTATTTTAGAACCAAGTAATAGAAAAAGCTTTGCTTCTCTTGAGAAACTGATTATTTCTCCCTTTCTGATAATAGAGTTTTGAAACCACATCTCCCTTTTTGCTTTGGCTACCAGGAAGCTTAGAGCTAAATGTGAAGCTTAACTATAGCAATTATAGTTACTGAAACTTTGAGTTCTTTCTTTCCCGGTCTTGATTATTTACACTTATATTTTCCCTGGTCCAAATTCTTTAGTTCTATTTCTATATTGTCATGAATTTATGACATGGGTACTGAATATAAATCACTTTATTAAGTTATGTGACAGGAAAATCATTCAGATATTCTTTTTTTTTTTTTTTTTTTTTTGGCAATACTAAAAGAGATTAAAGGGGCCGGCTCTGTGGCCAAGTGGTTCAAGTTTGCTTCAGCGGCGCAGGTTCACAGGTTCGGATCCTGGGCGCGGACCTACTCCACTCGTCAGCCATGCTGTGGAGGAGTCTCACAAACAAAATAGAGGAAACCTGGCACAGATGTTAGCTCAGGGCTTCTTCCTCAAAGCAAAAAAAAAAAAAAAAGGAAGATTGGCAACAGATGTTAGCTCAGCAAATCTTCCCCAGCAAAAAAAAAAAGATTTAAAAAAACAAAAAGTATTTTCCCTTTATCATCAGAGAATCTTGTGCCCCCTCACCTCAGAGGTTGTTACCATCTGTGTGGCTAAAAGCAGAAGCTGCTGGGCACCAAGAAGACAGCCTCACCCAGTCTTGAAGGGGTAGCAGACCAACGCAAGGGAGGGTGGAAGTTTTGAGAATGTCCCCTGAGGCTGAGATGGGGTCTGGTTTCTGGAGGTAACGTGAGTGGTGGAGGTTGGGGCCCTTCTCCTTGCAATGGTCTGGGACTATGGGGGGATCTCAGAAGAAACCTAATGCTTCCAGCCAGGGCCCTCAAGCTCTTTTAACGTGGAAGTAGAGGAGCCACGGGCCTGTGGATCACAGGGGCTAGGATGTGACCAGTATGGACCCCAAACGAAAGGGCCCTTCCCCAGCTCTTCTGAACTGGCGAGAACCCTGAGGCTTCTGTACAATCCTCAGGGAGTGGCTGCGGGTGGGGGCTCTCAAATGACAGACTGAATTTCCTGCCAGCCCAGCAGGTGGAAGCTTGGCACTGATTAAATTTGATTTAGAGAAATAAAGAAATGTGACATTTCTTGCATATTACTGTTGTAGCCTGAAATTCATACCCACCACATGGGATATAAATAAATGAATGAATAAATAAACAAGCCAGAGGCCAGAGTGCCTAGGATGAACTCCCAATTTGCCGTGTCTCCACCATTAGGGTTGTGCAACCTTGAAACACAAGGGCTAATGGAGAACTTGGCACTTAGAACAATAAACACCATCTGTGGGGACTGTATGGTAAGGGATGGAGGTAAAAAAGCCAAAGATAGTGCCAAACTTCAGAAAACTTACAATTTAATGTGGGCGGCACATGCTAACAATAAACATTAATAAGAGAAAACACAGCCATACACTCGTGTAGCATATTTTTATTACGTGCTCACTACACATAAGGCACGAAAGAGGAAGGTGAGGATTCAGACAGCACCCAGCAGGCAGCAAGCACACAGGTTAGGAGGAAGATGTGAGAGGTAGAATCACAATATACTAGAAGAGGGACACATGCTGTCGAAAGGATTTGCATCAAGTGCTATGGAAGGAGAGGTCATTTCTGCCTGAAGAAGGAGAAGGCTTCAAAGAGGAAGGGGTGTTTGGGCTGGACTTTGAAAATGGAAAGAATTTTAGCAGAGTAAGGTGTCCTGAGGGGCACTGACGGCCAGGGGCGATGATTGTGGGGGCCCACACTTGCTCAAGTTCAGGGCTACAGGGGTGTGGTAAATGTTTCATCACGGATGCCCCTCCTACTGCATGATGATGAATGGATAAGTGGTGGTGAGTAGACCCCAAAGGTGCATGCAGGTCGGCCACAGACAGAGTTTTGGATACCATGCTCAGGTGTTTAGATTGTAAGATATAGGCAAGGTGATGGGGAGATTACAGATCTTTGAGCTGAGAAGGGTCATGAGAAGAAGGATGCATTAGGCAGTATACTTGAATAGGTGAATGTGGGATAATGCACTAAAGAACATGGATAAAGTCGTTACAGGGAGAAGCGTTAAGAAATCCTTGGCTTGGGCACTTGAACTATAATAAAGGCAGAGGGTCATGGAAAGAATGTGTGAGATGCAAGAGAGTTCACAGATATGAAGTGAGGAGCTGGGGGAGGGGGAGAATGAGGATAGAAATCAAGGGATGACTGAGGTTTTAGGCCTGAGTCAAACAGGGATTACAGGAGGAAGAGGATTTAGGAGGAAAGTGATGAGCTCAGGTGAGAACGCACTGAGCCTGAGGTCCCAGGGGCCCTCCAATGAGATGCTTAGCAGGTACCTCATGTACAGAGACATATTATGTAAGTGTGCACTCAGTTTTATACATTTATAACCTGATCTTTCAAAACTGAAATTAATGGAGATCCATAGTCATCTAATAAAAGGATTCTTCACCTCACAAAAGCATTAATAATGGGGTACTTTAAATAGTTAGCTCCCATGGTGAATATAAAATAGGCTTTAATATTTTTTTGGAAAGGTGACTTACACCTCTCTTTTCAAAAACTCATCTATTGTGTTAAGTAAAGCATATCTATGTATGACTATGGAATGAACTGGGAGACTTCAGCTACATAAAATTCATCAAGGTGGGCATCATGAAGGAGGCAATGAATCTTAAAGGGAATACTGAAAGGGTGGCATTTGAATTGATGAAGAAAAAAGATTGAGGGCTCAAAAAAAGGAGGGGGGACTGTAATCTCACTGGGACGGATAACCTCCCATATTCTCCCCACTCCTCTTCCATCCCAGAGGTGGGACCAGGGGGCTGGCTGGGAGGTGGGGGGAGAAGACTCCACCCACAGCCTTCTCCATCTCTGTGGATGACAACTCCATCCATCCATCTGATGAGGTGAAAACCTTGGGCTATCCCTCATTCCCTTACTCTTTCTTACCCTCTGTATCCAGCCATCAGGAAATTCTGGTGGCTCTCCCTTTGAAACATATCCAGTATCTGCCTCTTCTTGCCACCTCCACTGCTGCTTGATCCAAGCCACCGTCATCTTGGGCCTGGATTATTTCAATAGCCTCCTAATAGGTCTCACTGATGCTACCCTTGTCTTCCTAAAGCCTATTTTTCAATACAACAGCTAGAATGGTGTTTTTTAAAAACAAGTCAGATCATGTGATTCCTTTCCTCAAAACCCTCCAATGGCTCTCCATTTCCTTCCAAATCTAAGCCAAAGTCCTTTTTAAGGCTTACAAGGCCCTACGCGATAGGGCTCTGGTTACCTGTCCCACCTCATCTCCTACACCCCACTCCCTGAGCCCACTCCACTCTGGCTATGCCAGCCCCTTGCTGTCCTTCAAGCAGTCCCAGCACACTCCTACCTGGAGCCTTTGCTGTAGTTCTTTTCTCTGACTGGAACACCCTTCCGCCAGGTATCTGCAAGACTAAATCCCCACCCACTTCAAGGCTCTGCTCAAACCTCACTTCCACACTCTCACCCACGTGATGCTGCAACCTGCCACCTGCCCGTCTGCAGTATTTCCAATCCCCTCCTTGCTGTCCTGTTTCTTTTCCACATAGCACTTATTTCCTTCTGACATACGATCTACTTTCCTTATTGATTATGCTTATTATGTACCGGCTATCTTCCCCTGCTAAAATAAAAGCTCCATTAGCATTCTTTATCTGTTTTCTTTTGTACCTAGCCCACTGTAGCTATTCGATAAATAACGTTGGAATGAGTCAATGAATGAATGAATGAAAAAGAAAAACAGGATGTAAACAAACAAGAGGGGAAAAACCACAACCCAACAACTCCTGCCAAAATTGCTGCCCTTGGAGACAGGAGGAGAAGGATCCAGTCCCTGTGGGGCCACAGTCTGGCTGTGGGGCTCAGGACAAGGTATTAAAACTCTCTGGGATCTTCCATCTTACCAGGAAGGGATGGCCAGGTGATTTTTTTTTTTTTCTAGTGCTTTCCCAAAATTATTTAAGTCATTCAACAAATACATGGTAGTTTCTGTGCATACAAAGATTAAGAAGACAATACACCACACATGTCCCTTCCCACAATCCAGAGATACCAACCTGGAAACAAAGAACTATAATACAATACGCTATCAGATGTCTCTACAAGGCGCCGTGGAATCATAGACACAACAGCGATGGGATCACTGGAGGGGTGGGCCTGCCAGGCTACAGGGTGCCGCCCTGCATCTTAGAAAGGAGTGCCAGAAGGATCCACCCTCTGTGAACGCCATCAAGTTTCCTGACTGCCAGCCTCGTGTACCGCCCTCTATAACAACATAGCAAAGGACTAGCAACTTATTATAAGACCATTTACTCATTCAAAGATCAACTTTTTTATGTAATTGTTTCTTTATATTCCCATTAGTAAGCCTTTTAAAGCCACACAGTGCTGTGAAAAGTCAGGCCTTTTGTCCGGACACATCAGAATTCCCAGAAATATTTGGAAGGACTCAGCAGTAAAATAACGCACTGCTCACTTCATCCAGCAATGGCGTTGTGCTTGTAAACTCAACACACTGCCCTCTTAAAATCAACACATTGCATAGAGCTTGCTTTCCTCTGAAAACCCCAGGTTCACATTCAAATCAAGTCATGTTTTCCTCTCTTGCATTCCCGATTATTATCGCTTACTGATAACACCACCATTTTCATTAGGACATTGATTTATTAGGTGTCCTTCTGTGCCTAGGATGTAATTCAGAGGATGACAAACAGATGTACGGTCTCTGCACTCTAGAAACTTGTACTTCAATACTGCATATTAACAGTGCACAAACCAGAGAGGATTCTTCTAGAAATTGCATACTGGCTACATTCTATCCCCAGTGTATTTGGGGTATGAGATCCATCAAAAGTATTGGAAATTCAAACCAATATGCTCACAGGAACTCACCATCTAGAAAACCTTCAGAAAGGGCTTTGAGATGGGAGTGGGGAGGCAGATGTCAGGAGTCATTGCATGTTGGGAAGAGAAGAATGACCAGGTTGTTCAGGGAGAGTGTTAGGTATAAGGTGCAGGCAAAGATGGGATCACTGAAATATTTGAGCAGCACCTAGGATCTGGGGCATTTGGGAAAATGAGAAAACTGGCCCAACCCTTGAACTTCAAATCCCTAGCCATGAGGGTGCCATTTCTACATCCCAGCATCCAGGCACCAGCTGAGGTTTAACAACAACCAAGGTGCCACGCTGAGCTCAGACATGCCAATGAGGAAACACTCGCTCACAAACTCCACATACCTGAGTTATCCAGGTACATTCACTGCCTGTTAACCCAGGATGAAAGTCTTTTCTACTTCTTGCACAAAATGCAAGCACAGATCCAAAAGGAACTCCCATGATCCCTCCTCAATTTTGATAAGAAGCTTGTAACTGGCCTTCCTCCCTGTTCACTGTGGTTATCAGGAAACTCAAAGTAGAACATCAAACTTTCCAACAGGAGCCACGTGAGACGCGTGGTCATCTGTGTCTGCTCTCAAATTCCCACTCTTTACCTCCCTCTCCACCCTGCATTATCATCGTCTTACCATCGCTGCATATGCCCCTCCAATCCTTTGTGCAACAACGCAGAGAATAATAATAATAACACAACAACAGTAATCATATTAAACTTCTATTGAGCAAGTGAAGTTAAGAGCAGTCATTGGGCTAAGCTTTTCATGGATTATTTTATTTAATCCTCACAGGATTCCAGTGAGGTAGGTGCTATTATTATCCACATTTTACACATGAAAAAAAAAAAAAATGAGAGTAGAGGAAGATGAGATAACATGCCCAAGCACCAGAGACCAGGTTTGAACCTGAGCAGGCCGACTCCGGAGCCCATACTCCTGGAACCCCTATACGTATCTTCGTCCAGGCATAAAATACTTCGTAGGGCATTGTTTGGAATGCCGTTGTATCATAGTTGGTGAATGTGGTATGGAAACTGATGATAGCTACCTGGCTTTTGAACAACACTTTACAGTAGGGGTTAATTGTTGGCCTACAAAAGCCAAATTTGGCCCTTAGATATGCATTATGGGGAGCCTGGAGTATTTATTTTTTTCTAATTGAATCTAATTTTGCTCTCCAGCTCTCCATAGCTCCCGCCATTCTTCACTGCCCAGCTCACTCATTTATGTCACGGATTTCAAGTTTACAGACCTTGCTTTAGAATTTTAAGATATTCTCCCATCTCTCAGCTCGCTTGGTCTTTGAAATGTTTCTGTAAGGGAGGCAAGACACAAATCAAAATCCCCTTTAGCAAACGGAGAAGCTAAGGTTCAGGGAAGTTGAGCCCCTCGCCCAGGCTCAGATGCTAAGAGGTGGCATGGCTGGAAACAGACTCCATCCAGGGATTCTGCTTCCTTGTGTGGGGCTAAATCTCACAGCATCAATCACCCTCCCCAGCGGAACCCAGAAGAACACAGGGTGCACAGGGCCATCAGCTGGGGAATGAGCTATCCTCCGCGAGAAAACAGAGCAGGGCCTGACCCGCCAGAGGCTGAGCTGTGGGCCTCAGGCTGCTGAGATGAGGAGCCAGGAGGCCTCACTTACAGCCCCCCTACCCTGCTGCCCCCAATCAGACCCCACAGGAGCCCCCTATCCTCCTGCTGCTCCTTACCTGATCACTTTACTATAAGACAGGGTGTCCCAGTGGCCTGGGTTCCCATTTGTAGCCACTCACTCCCCTCTGAACAGCTTCAGAATTGTGTCTTCCCAAGGATTCTACTCTGAGATGTGATGGGCACTGCAGGTAACATTTCTTACCTTTGTAAAACTACAAACAAGGGGCAGGGAGGCCCAAGGTACTCCCCAGTCTCCCTTCCACGTCCAAATTCACGAGAGCCTGTGCTAGTGACCTTGAAGGGTTCCTTTCTGGAAGAGGAAGGTGGCCCCCTCAAGGGGTCCCAAATCTGGCTGCATGACAGGATCACACAGGAGAGCTTTTCCAAAATGCAGATTCCAGGGCCCTTCCCCAGACATACCGAATCATAAACTCGGCAAGAGGTCCTAGAATCGGCACATTGACCACCTCTGCAGATGAGTCTCCTGCCTTAAGGGGCCAGAGCTGTGATGTAGCCTTGTTACCGGCCATAAGCAGAAAGAGGACACGTACAGACGGACACGTGCTGCGGGAGCTGAAGCTTGCCCACCACCTTCATCTCCAGGCTCGTCTTCAGTGCCGGTATCCAACCTGTTCTGGGGCACGTCAGCTCATAGCCAAGCACCAGCCCCGTGGGGGTCCCGCTCAGGGTCCATAATAGGTAGATTTAGAACATTTTAATCCAAAGCTGCTGAGTATGTGGGATGCCTCCAAATGCCCGAGAGCCAGCCGCCAGCTCTCTGGGAGAAACGGGTGCAGACACGAGGGCCATGACACCACCTGCACTGGGCCCGGCAGGGCACGCTCCGAGTCTGGGATAACCTCATCAGCCCCAAGGAGGACTCCCAGGTGTATGTGCTACTCGCCCCAGGTGGGAGGACCGGGGGCAGGAAACCCATACTGGTCTGTTTTTCTTGCTTTCTATTAGGCTTAGAGCCCTGCTGGCTCTATGGCTTTTGGCTATGGGACACGGGAATGCCCAAATGTGCCTTGAACCAGCCAATTCTCCCCCACAAGGACCCTGATAAGGGAGAACCGCAGAGGGAAGACAGGGCTCTGCTTCTTTGTTAGTGGAGAGCCCTACTGGTAGCTGGACTGCAAGACCTGGCCTGGAAGCCTAAGGCTGTGGGAGGACCTCTCCCTGCCTTCACCCAATTCCAAAACCTACTACCCCCCAGCCTCTGGAAGCTAAAGCAATGAATGGCCAGATTCTTAGGAACAGAAAGAAAACAGAGAGAGTGCCAGAGAGGACCAGCTCCTGGGATAGCCTCCCACCCGGCTCCTGCCTGTCTGCCTTCCCACACCAGCATCTGCATCCTTCTGGGGAGTTCTGCCATTGCTCCCCATGCTGAGCTGCCCACTATGAGCCATGGTCTCATCCTCTCTCCCTCGAAATACCGAGAGCGCTGCATGGACTCCTTCACTCTATGTGCTGCTTTGATCTCTTGCTCTTGGGCCAGGTCAACTCCCTGCCAAGACCACAGAGAAGCCCCTCATACCCTTGCGATCAGGACTGAACTCGATCTCTACCATTTGCCAGAATTCAGGGCCCTCCCCCTGACCCGCTCATTCCCACCAGGACCCTGTCCCTGGACAAACGCTCCTTCCAGCCCATAGGCCCCACTTCCTTCCTTCCCCTCCTTTCCCCTCACCCCACGAGGCCAGCCTTCCCTCATGAATGAGAATGGAGGAGTGCAGGCTGTTAGAAATCTCTAATGCTATCCTTGCAAATCCTGCAAGCTCCCATAAAGTGTGTTTTGTCAGCTAGCTCTCTGCAGTGGAACATAGTTATCCACTTGCTTGCTTTCTTGATAGTCCTCGTGTGCTCTACTCCAGGTGTCCGTCCACTTAGGTGTCATCTGCCTTGGCAGGGTTAGGGTCTGTGTCTTCAGCTCATTTTCAGGTATCACATTCCAAGTGGGAATGACTGTCACTCAAGACTACCAAGAAAGATGACCTGAAATTCCTTAGAAATCTCCAAAATCCAAAGTCTCCTGAACGCTCCAAGCCAGGGCTGAGTTGGCTCTGCTGCCTGGCTCTCAGGTTACCAGGGGACAGGCAGGCCAGCGCAGTGCTGGGCCCAGCCGCCCTGGAACCACACTGGCAGCTCACTCTCTGGCCCTCAGGTCATGAAGAATCCCAGAACTGTGGGGTGTGTGTGGCAGGGGTTGGAGGGCGAGTGGGGAAAGAGAGGAGGTGAGGGGGTATGAGGAAGGGGACGTATGCAGGCTGAGAGGAGAGAGAGAAAGCCACTGGGCAAAGCAGGGAGGACCCAGGCAGATGGCACCCTTCTCAGAGCGGCTGCATGGAGGGGACAGGACTGCAGACCTGTGGGTCTATAAAGCCCAGCTCCCCTTCATTCGAGATTCTGCTCAGACCTTCTTCGCTGATTCCCTACTGACTTCACATTAAACTTGACTACAGCGCACAGCTTGTAAATGGCATCAAAACAATTCACTACAGCCTTTATATGCCTTAGTTTAAATAATAAACATTTTTATCTCACTCTTCTGTGAAATGAAATTCTTGGGGGGCAAAGTATAGTAAAATAGAGGTGGGACTGGGAGGTGGGGCAGAAGAAGCAGGAAATTCATGTGACACACAGTGATGTGGGAGCCCCACTCTCTAACCACAAGGAGCTGTCCTGTTTCACTGTCTCTGGGCCATGTGTCAAGCACCATGCTTCTCACTCAGGACAAGAAAGCCAGGTTCTATGGTGAGGGGCCGGGTTGATGGGCACCGCTCATCAGCGTTCCAGTAGGGCGCAGACATGACAGGCTCAGGATGTGGTCCCCGGCCCTGCACAGACACCCACAAAGGGTGCAGGCCAGAGAGAGTCAAGCTGAGGAGGAAGAGGCTAAGGGGAGAACCATCTGGGAATGAGGTTTGTGAGGGGACATTAAGGGGACAGAGCTGAGCAGGAGCCCTGCAAGGTCCTAGGGAGTCTGAGGCTTCAGGGAGTCTGGCTCCCAACTGGGGGCCCTAAGGGTGCTAGTGGCCAGGACCCCGCCCCAGGAAGCAGCAGAAGCCAATCACGTCTGGGATGTTCTCGTTGTAGGCTAGCACTAAAACTCCTTAAGTGGAAACCACTCGAGCTTCCAGGCCTCTCACTAAACCTGAAGTGTCAGCAACCAGCCAGCTTGTTACTTTAACTAATGCCTTTCTATTTTCTGCAGAGTAAACAACTTGATCCCATTAGATGTTGTAAAATATTTACCAAGCGGCCAGGGCGGCTTCCTTCCTCCCAGCGTGAAGATGGAAGAAAGCTTGGTTAGGCCTCTGAACAAGATGAGCAGACATCACCACGAGCTTCCAGTCAGCGAGCATTCACCAGAGACACGCAGCCTGGGGAGGGAGCGGGGAGAACTGGAAAGCAGTGAGCGGAGCAGGTGGCAGGCAGACAGAGCCTGCCGGAAAGCTGAGGAGCTGTGAATGCAACGCGGCACCTGGATTGGATCCTGGAACAGAAAACTAGAGTAGCCACATCAAGTGTGGAGTTGAGTTAATAGTAACGTACCCGTGTTGGTTTCTTAATCGTGATGAATGTTCCCTGTAAACTGACAACAGTAGGGGAACTGGGTGAGGGGATGCAGGCACTCTGGACTATCTTTGCAACTCTTCTGTGAATGTCAAATTATTCCAAACTAAAGAGTTTCCTGTTAAAAAAGTGAATGTGCAGCCCTTTTGGAGGCCAACACTGACAGGGACCCTCCCTGTGTGGGACCTCACCCCAGAGAGAGCCTGTAAGTCTTACAAATGAGAAGGAGAAGGGCAAAGCGGAAAAGGAGAGGGAAGGTCTTCGCACAGAGATGAAAGGAAGGAATCGGGCAGGAAGGTGCTGCAGAGAAACCGCTGTCATTGCTAGAAAAGGCCCCTGGATGGAGGCAGTGAGATGAACTGGGTAGAAAGCCTCACGCCACACAGAATACACTGGAAGCCTCACACAACCCGGAATGTTCTGGGCTCTCATCAGGCAGCCCATCGCTGGAATCCCTTTGAACCTGCCTCCAGGGGGTTCATGGGCATGTTTGGAATTCTCATCGCAGGCCCAAGGAGGGGGTGAGCAACGTCTCTGACCAGGGAGGGAAGAGCTGGCAGCGATCTGCCCCCTGCTGGAAGGGGCTCTGGGTTTTTCCATCTCTCTGTCATGCACCAGCCTTTGCTGGCCTCTGCCTGAAGCCCCACCCTAACCCTCTCCAGGGCAGGTGTGGTGGATGAGGTGACTATGACCACTGCGGTGTGTACCTCCTGCTCTTCTGAGCTACTGGCCTGCTCCCACCCCGTGCTGAATTTCTGCTCTAAACATAGGTGGTCACATCCTTCTTTGGCTCTCTTCTCATCCAAGGCAAGAGCAGAGGTTCCCAACTGTCAGAGTGGGGCAAAGGGAAAGTGTAACAGTTAATTTTTTGCATCAACTAGGTTACAGTGCCCAGTTGATCAAACACCCATCTAGATGTTGCTGTGAAGGTATTTTTTAGATGTGATTAACATTTACAATCAATAGACTCTGAATCAAGCAGATGACTCTCCATAATGTGGGTGGGCCTCATCCAATCAGTTGAAGGACATAAGAGAACAAAAACTGATGTCCCCCAAGCAAGAGTAATACGAGGAGAAAGGGGAATCAAGATGGACACTCTGACCTTTGCAGACCTCCTGTAGAAAAGCCAGTGGCCTAGCCCCTTACTGGAGAGAAAAATCCTCCTGAAAGTGCCCAACATTCCACCTCGGTCTCGGGCCAACTCTGTACAATCAGCATGTCTGAGGACAAGGTCTCTGCTGGTTAATGTTATGTGTCAGCTGGGCGAAGCTATGGGGCACAGTTGCTTGGTCAACACTAGTCTAGATGTTTCTGTGAAGGTATTTTTTATATGTGATTAACATTTAAATCAGTAGACTTTGAATAAAGATTAACATTTAACTCGATAGAGTTCGACTCAAGCAGATTATCTTCCATAACATGGGTGGGCCTCATCCAATCAGTTGAAGGCCTTAAGAGCAAACAGTAAGTTTTCCTGAAGAAGGAATTCTCCTTAAGACTGCAGCATAGAAACCCTGCCTGAGTTTCCAACCTGCCTGGCCTGCCCTATGGATTTCGAACTCAAGACTGCAACATATGCTCTTACTGAATTCCCAACCCTGCAGATTTTGGACTTGCCAGTCCCCACAATCACATGAGCCAAAGCCTTAAAATTAATCTAGATAGATAGCGAGATAGAGATAGAGATACAGGTAGAGACACACACACACTGGCTCTGCTTCTCTGGAGGACCCTGACTAATGCAAGAAAAGCAGAGGGTCCAGAACATCATGGGCAGGCTCCAAGGCGTCTGCTCCATTCACTGTCCTGTTGACATCCCTCTGTGGGTTTAGAGACTGTTGGTACCTCATCACGGGTGCTTCCACAGCTTTATCATTCAGTCACTGAAATAAAGAGTTCATATTGATTGTCTTGAGAGGACGTCTTTCCCTGTACTCAAAAGTGACAGTAAGTGACAAACAGTTCAGAAATGGCTTAGTGGACATTCTTCCCACTGCCTCTCATTTTCAACTCAAACATAAAAACACATCACTCAACGTCTCACTTCCCCCTCGTCACGTGTGCCCTGGGCTGACCGAATTTGCTCGGTGAGAACAAACATGCCACCTGCCAAGGAGATGCACTCATTGAGGTGTTGAGTTATCCAACAGCACGCAATGGAGCCACCTCACCGGGACGGGCTGCTAGTCCTTCTGAGTCGTCCTTCTGCCCGCAATTCTCTCAGCATCCAGGAAAGGAGTAGCGTCCACAAAGCTGCCCAGGGGCTCCAAGCTGACCCGGGAGTCCGCAGATCTCGGTTGCATCCTCAGTACCCCACACAACACTGAGTCACTCATCTCCCTGCGCTCCCACGAGCCCCAGGTCCCTCACTCTGCAAAGCAGAGAAACTTCACCCGACAGAAACGTTGGTGACCCTTACAATTGGGTCAATGACATCCTAGATGTCACATCTAGGTATCACTAGAGGACACGCACAAGGTCAAACAACAGAGTGTGAAGTTGGGTATTTTCACTTCGAATCCTTTTTCAGGGAGGGGTAGCAAAGAGCAGCAGCCTGCTCTCCATGGAAGCCTGGTCTCCTAGGAGACACCAGGGCATCCTTGCTCTACTCACCAGACACCCCTTCCTTCTGCATCAGTCCCAGCCACTCTGGCTCCTTCCCTCAGCTCAACTGCTGTCCCAGAGGAACCTGTGCCCTGGGAGGCACAGCTCCACCAGCTCCATCAGCCTCATCTGTTGGAGACCGGCCAGGCAGCAGAGGCTTTAGAAATTGGTGGCCTCTTTGGGAGTTGCTGCCTTTTGCCTTCAAATTAGGGTTGCCAGATTTAGCAAATAAAAATACGGGATGCCCAATTAAATTTGAATTTCAGATCAACTACAAATACATCTCATGCACTATCTGGAACATTCTTATAAAAAATATTCATTGTTTCTATGAAATTCAAATATAACTGGGCATCCTGTATCTTATCCTGCATCCCTACTTCCACTGGAGGAGAGCCTTGAGAGCTCCAGTGTCAGGCCCTGCTTAGTCACCAGCCTCCAGGCCTCTCGTCCTGGTTCCTCACTGCTAGGACCACTCACTCAGCTCAGGCCCAACCCTAAGCTGAGGCAGGAGGGGTGGAACCAGCTCCAGACACACAGCAAAGCAGAGCCCCAGTGCCCCAGGCCCTCATCTTGCAGTACCCTTGTACTCGCACGCCTGTGCTGATGTTCTGCCCAGCACATCTTGGAGGCCTGGGGACCTGCCTGATAATATCAGGCCCTTTGCCTGACCTCGGGTCCAGTGACTAAACCCAAGCATAATGGGTGGAGGGCCCTGACTACTGGGACAGTTGGCCACTTCATCTTGGGGACCACCATCCTAGCTGGTGGATCTGTGACTGTACACAACTACAGCCCCTGGAGCCTGTGCTGTTGCAGGAGTGAACTCGTCCACTGGCACCTGCAGCTGGATGAGCTCCCCACCCAGGGGAGGAGGACTCTTCTCAACCTGCCCTGTCACACTCTCCTGTCCTGCTGGCCTCCAACTCTGATAGCCATGGATTGGATCTCAGCCAGATCGGGTTTCTGAGCAAGACCACCCTTCAAAATAAGACCTACAAAAATGCTTCTAAGTATCTTTTCACACCAGAAATCCCATCCCTTCTACTGAGGCACCTGTTCCATTAGCAGCCTGAATCGAAAAACAATTATGCCTCTGATTAGAATGGCTTCTTAGCAATCCGGGCATCCATGCTTTCTTAACAAGAGACATAGCAGGGCATTAATATTTTACTAAGGGCTAATCCTTTTCTTCTCATGCCAGTTTCAGAACACAGTGTCCAAGGGACTAGCAAATCAGATCAAGGCTGGGAAGACCCCTCTGACCAGTCCTCGCCCACCTCTGAGCCCCTGTCACTGCTTGGCAGGAACCCCACCACAGCGTAGTCCTGCAGAGCCCGAGGAGAGTGAAAATCAACACCATTCATGCCTTCATTCCTTCACCCACCTGCTGAATTGACTGCGGGCCTCCCCTGTGCCAGGCGCTGCATCAGGCTCTGTGGCCACAGCGGGAGCAGGTCAGTGTCCCTGCCTCCAAGGAGATCATACGCTATTTAGGGAGAGAGACAAGAAAATAGGCCACTTCAAGGAGGTATGACAAATGCTTCAATCCCCCGGGGTGAGCTGTCTACTTAATATCTGTTCTGATTTTTTTTAATGTTTGAGATAAGACTGAAGTCACATTTACATAAGTGTGGACTCACTCCGGCCATTCTGTCAACGTGACCAAAGAGAATCTTGGCATGGCTGGCTCCTTCTTGTCATTCCAGTCTCACCTTAAATGTCCCCTCCTCTGAGAGGCTTTCCCCAACTGCCTGATCTGAAGTGGCCCCTGTCACTCTTCCTCCTGTCATCCTGTGTTATTGTTATGATGGCATTTATCACTGCCTGGCCTCTCCTTATCCCTCCACCTGTCCTTGCCTAGAGGAGATGCATGTCTGTCTCGTTGAATGCTACACCCTCAGCACCCAGCACAGTGGCCATTCCACTGAGGTTTACTGCACAAACGAATGAATGGAAAGAATGAACAGGAAGAACAACAAGCCAGTGGTTCCCAACCTCCAGGGGCCCGTGAATGTAATAACAGGGCACTGCAAGCTATTTTAATATATCCCAAAGCCTAACAGACTTCATCTGCTTGCTTACCCTTGATAAAGCCCCACAGGAGAAATAAAATGTCACATTTCTTTGCCTTTGACTAAAATGATATCAACTCAGTTCATACTACTGGCTCCCATGCTAATCAGAAACTCTAATTAGTAAATATATTTTGGTTATTAAAAGTGGGAAAACAAAAGCATCATAATATCAGAGCTGTTTATTTAGTGGATAACATCTTTCAAGACAGGAGACCACGGAGGAAAAGAAAAAGTACTAAAGAGTTCTCATGCTGGAGGAGAGACGGGGATTTCCTGCCTGTTTTCTGGGTGGTGAGACTGAGACTCAAGGCCACACAGAGCCACACACAGGAAACTCAAGCCAGAGTTCTGCCCTCTAAACCATCTGAGCAAAGGAGGATGAGGCTTGGCCATGAACATATTGCTCATAAAAGAAATCATGCTCTGGAAAAGGAGTAATTTAAATGAAAGCCGAAATTATTATTCACAGCATAAATACTGTGTATCTTCAGGCTCACTGCTATCAAACGGATCATCCATATAACACTGGCAATCTTCAGAAGGGCTAATGAAAATTTGGAAAGTGTACACCCGTTAACAAGGCACCAGCATACTGCTCTTCATTATTCTAATATCTTCGACAGCATGAATGACATGGGCACTTATCCCCTGGAAGCTGACCTCTGAATAGCACTTTAAACGCTTGGAGCAAAGGTGCTGGATAAACCACAGCCTTGTCATTTCACTCCATCAACCGACTGGCCTTTGCAATGCAAAACTTCAGGGTGGAAATAGAGCAGCCCAGGTCGGCTGAGACTCCAGCTGCTGGAGGCCAAAGGCGCCACTATGCCATTATCTGCTTTCTGTGCCCTGGCATGCCCCTGCCACCCGAGTGTCTGTGCCACCCACCCGCGGCACCCTGGGTCCTGGGAGGGGCCTCCTATTGTAATGAGACAGGTTTGAGCAGGCTGGCTGCAAAGGGGACAGGCTCCCCACTGGCCAGCCCCTGGCTACCACTGGCCACTTGGAGGACTGTACAGTGGGTCTGTTACTTCTCCTGCCTTCCAGAGCAGCAGGGGAAGTGACCCTGCCAGTACAGTGACTGGCTGCTTTATTTCTCTTGTGAAAAGTGGCCCAGCCGGAGAGGACAGTAAAGAACCACAGCCCAGCCTGACCAGAAGACCTCTAGTCATGCTGGACAGGAGCGAGAAGAGACCTGTGTGTACAGTGTGAAAAGCCATGATTCTCCTTGCTTGCCTGCTTTCATCCAAATGGAATGTAGCTTGGTTTAGAAATTAGATGTGTTCTTGAAAATTCAATTATAATTCTGAACTTCAGGTCAAATTAAAAGCCCCAGGGCACAGGCAATCTAAAGCAGTGGTTCTGGGTCAGACATCAGTGTGCCCCCAAATCATTCAAGAAGCTCATAGAATGCAGATTCCCAGGCCCCACCCTCAAAATTTTGAATCTGTAGGTCTGGTGCGGGGTCTTGGGAGTCCACATTTTAATAAGCTTCCCAAGTGATTCTGAGGTCGGCTGGGCATGAACACATCACACTTCGAGGAAACTACAAATTGAAGGTGATGATCTGGTTGACCCTTGTCCACTCGGTTGGTTCAGGCTCATCCGTCCCGACTCTCCTTTCTCAGGACACTTGTCTCAGAAGTGTGATCCGAAGAAAGGATCAGCATTTAGGTCAGTGAATCCAGAGGCAGAAAGAGCTGGAACCATCCCAGGGACACTCCCAAAGCTTAGTCTGGGGTCTCTACCTCGCGACCTGGTCTACCACTGGCCAGGCCTATGACCCAGACCTTCAAGGCATCACCTGCAATCCAGTACCTATGACTGCAGCAACATAGGTAGGATCAAGAGCATCCAGTCCAGGGGTTCTAACCTTGTGTGTGTGTGTGTGTGTGTGTGTGTGTGCACGCCATGGGGAAGCCCTTCTCAGAGTAACGCTTACAAACGCATAAAATAAAATGCAGACTATTAAGAAGGACAGAAACTATATTCAAATTCAAGTTTTTCAAAATGTTTTAAACTTGATAGAGTCATATATGTGTTTCTTTATCAATGCATTCGACTACAAGCTCTAGCAGTGGTCTATCACTGCTGTAATTTCAAGGTAGTAACAAGATGAAAAAAACATGTCAGAACACCTGTAGCAGCTGCACTGTGTAAAGTGCAAAGCAAGGGCCAAGCTAGGACACCCGGCTTAGCTGCTGAGGCACCGGGCCCGGCTCCTGTCCCAAAGGGGAGGCAACAGCCCTCCTTACAATCCCCAGGAAGAACAATCAGCAGGCACTTCATTTTTTCCCACTGAGCCTTAGGTCATCACACGACCACCACACTCCACCGGAGAGCCTGGGGACACTAGTTCAGCTTAGTGAGATGGTGATGAGCCCTGACTCTGATGTCAGAGACTTGGGTTTGTATCCCGGTTATTCTCCATTTGCCCCCCCAGACATATTGTCTCTAACGTTTTCCAGCCTGTTCTGCAGCTGGGGAGCTGACCACTACAAAGCCATCCTCTGCCTGGGCTCAAGATCCTGCTCCAGTGACACCAACCCTCCCCTGTCCCTCCAGCCCTAGGGGATAACTGCTTCCTGCTGCTGCTGGTCCCCGAGGGGTTCCCTGTCCCCTGCTGGCTCCCTCACCCCTGCCTACAGATCTTTAAGCCCCTTCACTAAGGTCCCCTCAGCCACACTCTAGGTGTGTGCCAGCTGTTTCTTGCCAGAGCCTCACTGATACAACTGCTCCCTGGCTATGTGACCTTGAGCAAGTTACTCCACCTCTCGGAGCTTCCTAATCCGTGGAAAGGGAACCATAGCACCCGCCTCATCTTATGGAGGCTGTGGGGATTCAGTGAGACAGTGTGTGTAGAGGGTTCAGCAGGTGCCCGGCCCGTGGAAACTCTTGGTGAGTCACCTTTCATTTCAGAGCTGGCCATGAGGTCCGAGGACAGGTTACTCTGCAGCTTGTTCTTGGTAAACAGACCTGGTATATCCCTTGTCCAGAATGGCCAGAATCACGCTAGGAGAGGTCTTTTGGTGGCACAAAGGGCCCAAAGGCCTCTTGCCCTCTAGAAGCATTCAGCAGCCACGGGGCCACTCCCAGCAGGAGAAATGCGGAAGTCAGGCTGCCCTGGGGACCATCTGGCCTCGGGGACGACACCCTCTAGATTCCCCCTTCATCTCCCCCTTCTTTCCCACTTCAGCAATGAATCCCCACACTGACAGGTGCGCAGAGCTCTCACAGACGATGTCCCATCTGGTCATCACAACCTGATGAAGTGGGCCTTACTACACTACTTATTTTTTGGATGAGACCAAGTTCAGGGATATTGTCAAATAGGAAACTTGTCCAAAGTCATACACATCTACTCAGTACCAGAGCCAGGCCTAGTTCTCAAATTTTCTAAACAACGTCTCAAATTCTTTCCCAACAGAAAGACCTAAGACAGCAGATAAAAATGACTCAACAAAAACCCTGCCCTTCAGTAGTCAAGGCTGGAAAGACACGCCCTTCCACTGAGAAACAAAAATGGGGTCGAAGAGATATAGTCATCCGTCTACTAGTCATTGAATGTTTATGGTTTAATTGTGTAATTCAGTGAAAATAATTTCAGGAAAAAGCAGAGAAATAAAAGAAACATCTCATGTTTAAGTAAAAGTTGGAGAGTTGAAGATCTTAACCTCTTTATTTCCCAAGGGACATTTTCTTAACCTTTGTTTTAAAGGCATAAGTGAGCCAGCCTGGTGGCTTTGCCGTCCTCCTGGCCTATCCAGTATTAATGAAAAAAACAAGGCTAGTTTTCTTTGAATTAAAAACATAAATCACAGCCCACTTCTCTTCTGAACAGAAACAGTCCAACGCTTTATGTACCTATCCTAAAATGTTACTTGTCCTGAATAAATACCATCAGAAATTCAATTTAATGTATGATTTATTGGTAATGCCAAATTATATTTTCCCTCCCTTTCAACGAGAACTCCCAACTGTCCTTGAATGCTTAGTCTGTACAGCATCCCAAGCCCTTTCCCCTCCCCAACCCTCAAAATGCTTCATGGTCATTAATTCCTACAATACACCTGAGAGGAAGAACGCTGTTATTAGCTGTACTTCACAGATGAAGAACCCAGAGGCAGAAAGGGTAAATGGCTTGCCCAGGAGTGACAAGGAAACCAGTGTCCAGGCAGGACCAGAATCAAGGAGGGCCCAGGTTGGGGGTTTTCCTACCAGGCTGGGAAGAATCTATTATGACTGCATAGCTTTTCTTAACTGTCTTTCTCAGCCCATCATAAACCAGTCACTCGGGTCTCCGCTTTTCCAACAATCACACAAGACCCCTAGACACACACGCCCACCACCCAGGGCCTCCTATTTAACCTAAATAGGGCCAGTGTTGAACAGGTCCCACTCCTGCCAAAGAGAAAGCCCTTCAGTGGAGGGAAAGAGCTGATTATATTCTCCTGAACTTAATAGGGGAAAGCAAATGCATTCTGAATAAATTGAATCCGCCTTCACAGAGCACAAGGAACATGTTCATAAAACATTTGCTAACCATTAACTACAGTCCTGCTATTAAATGCTGCTAATGGCAGCTCCTCAAAACCGTGCCTCACCAGTCTAGCTGCACCTTTAATGGGCCAGTGGCTGTCAACGTAACACCCAGGGCCAGCCGCAGCACCGCCGGGGTGATATGTTTAAGTTAAACTGCTCTCGCGATTAGTTTCGGTGCTTTGGGCCCAGCAGGTCACCTCTCTCCAAGGCAAGCCAGGGCAGTCTAGGAAGACAGCCAGTTCTGCAGAACCACCGGGCTCTGTTTTTATCTTGCGTCTTGACTGCACTCCACCCAGCCAGGACTTTTTTAGGGAAGCTGCAGGGCATTTGGGTGATGGGCAGAATTCTATTGCCACAGGGCAGATCCCTGAGAAACAGAGGCAGCTGGTGCAGGAACTGCAGACTTTCTTCCCAGCAGAATCTTAAGAGAAGGCAGGCCTTCCTCTGGCTCTTCCTTCTTCATTTCTTCTCATCTTCCATTCCTTCTTAAGTGTTGATGTTTCTCTTTCCATCCTTCAAGTGACTCCTGATGGCTCATCCACACCCAGGCCATCAGCCATCACCCATATGCCAAGGGTCCTAAACTCCACCAGGCCTCTGTCCTGAGCTGCAGACTCCCTAGTGGGCGTCCCACGTGGACATCCCATAGACGCTTCAAACTCAATGCAGCTACAGCCTCATCTCCCCCTCCTGCACCCACGACGCTCTTCTTCCACCCAACTCCAAACTCAAGAGCAAGTGCCTTTCTCTAGCCAGTTTCTTAAACCGAACATTTGGCCTCCTCTTTAACTTCTCTTTCTCAACCCTCACATCCATTGATGGGCTTATTAGTTGTACTTTCAAATATCTCTGGCATCCACCTCCTTCCTCTCTCCCATTTTAAATGAAATCATCCCATCTCAGTCTGGGCTCCCATCACTACTCCCAAGGACGTCATTACTCCCCCTTTCTCCTCACTCCAATATACATCCTCTAAAATGCCATCAGGGTAATTTTCCAAATTGCCAGCCTTGGTAGTCTAGTGGTTAAGATTCTGCACTCTCACCATGGCAGCCTGGGGGTTTGTTTTCCGGTCAGAGAACCACACTACCTGTCTGTGGGTTGTCACACCATGGTGGCTGCAAGTTGCTGTGATGTTGAAAGCTATGCCACTGGTATTTCAAATACCACCAGGGTTTTTGAACAGGTTTCAGCGGAGCTTCTAGACTAAGACAGACTAGGAAGCAGGACCTGGCCACCCACTTCTGAAACAAATGGCTGTGAAAACCCTATGAATAATTGCGGAGCATTGTCTGATATAGTGCCGGAAGGTGAGAGGATGGCAAAAAAGACCGGGCAGGGTTCTGCTCTGCTGTACACAGGGGTTGATAAAGAATCAGAAATCAACTTGACCGACAAAATTTTCCTCAAACTGAGTAATAGCCATAAATTTCCCCTCCTGGAAACAAACTCTTCATCCTGTAGCTTATATGGCCTTTCCCACTTGGGACCCAAATTGTGGCCAGTAACATCTGCAGCAACTTTCCCCAACCAAGCTGATTCTCCAGCTACCCTAGATGACCATGCAACCTTAAGAGCACCAGTATCACAACGGCTGCAAGCATTTGCTCAGGCTAATCCCCCTGCCTAGAATGTTCTCTCCTTATCCCTTATCCTTTAAGCCCCGTTCCCTGGCCCTTTCAGCATAAAGTTTTGCAACTTCCTCTATACCTGCCTCTTTTGTGAGTTCTCATCACTACATCTTATAACCCTGTCATCTGGCCCCAAGTGCCTACTGTCACCACCCACACTGAACCATCCTTGAAGACAGAATCATAGCTTAAGTTTATTTATACCTCCAGATTTCAATAAAATCTTGAAAATGAACTGAACCCCTGCCTGGTAGTACTTAAAAATCATTTTGCCTGGATGGGAAAAATTTGAAGAGACAATTCTACAGGAGGGGACTTCCAAGATGAGTATTTCATTTTCATTTCATCCCTACTGGGCAAAGAGTCACCTTTTACAGATGGCAAGAGGAGAAACGGCCAGGCTCACGCCAGCGCCATCAGAACTCAGAGTGGATGTCACATCTACCCTGGTGGGGAGTGGCTCTCTCCCCCCGAGAACCTGCTGCAAACATTGATTTTAGTGGGACTAGAGATTGAAACTCAACTGGGTACACATCTGCCTTTATGCTCCTACTGTGTGCAAGGACACAAATCAAACCTAAAATAGTGTCTCTGTCACCACAGCTCTCACTGGCTCCCTGGAGAGTCTAGACACAGGCACAAAGCTGAGAGGAGGATAATGTAAGACAGTCAATTTCTAGAATATTAGAGCTAGAAATAACCTCCAGGGCCAACTCCTCCAGTGCTTTCCTGACCTCCCTCAGAGCCTCAGGTCCTATCGTGATGCAGAGGGGAGGATGAGGCAGTAGAGTCTGTCCCAAACCCTGGTCCCCCAAAACCAGAGCTCCAATTATATCCGGTTCATATCTGGGACCTGGTATAGATTTCAATCAAACTAAAAGGATTCCACTTGGGGAAACGTTTGGAAGTTAATGTCTATTCTAATTCCTTAGGTCCTTCAACTAGCTTATAGAATAGCCAAGACACTACACTTACAGGTCAAAATATATAGCACAGAGGATACTGATTTCCATTGAAATCAGGGTAGACATTAGATCGTCCTACTGGATCTTGCCAGACACTCCTGCACCTTGAGATCTAAAGCCAGGAGGACCCTTACATCTCCTTCCCCACCCACTATTGGACCCTCTCTGCCTCTGGAGGACAGCCCTTTCCTACAAAGGCTTCTGGCTCATGCCTGTCTAAAGGAAAGAGACGAGCTCCTTGTGTCAAGTGTCCACGCTGCCTGGGCTGCTGGGTCCTCCACCAGCCCTGCCAAGGACCAGGCTGCAGCTGTGAACACTCTCCAGTTCAACACCATTAACTGGCATCACTTCTCAGAGAGGGCTCTGCTCTAAATAAATGGGATGGGGGAAGGCGAGCAGGACTAGGGAAGAAGAACTAAGGATATTTTTAAAAACTACACAGCCAGGTCCTCTCCTGGGAATAACTTTTCCTTTGTCTGTATCGATCTCCAGAATAAACAGGGCCAAGAAGGGAGAGAGCAATGAAAACCGTCAGCACGGTTAAAGAGATTCATCTCCTCCATCATCGCAGCCGATTAAGCGCTCACACTTTCAGGCTGGCTGCGCTTCTCCTCGGGGCATGAAAAGTGGGGGCGATGGAGGAGTGGTTGGAAGCAAGCCCCAACCGACCTCTCCTTTCCCGATGAGCCCTAAAGCCCTCCCGGCTCCAGACTCCCACAGAATTTGCAGTCTATGCATCCATCCTGGTTCTTTATCATCCCCTCTTTTGTTTTATTGTTTTAACTATTATTTGGATGCTTTAAGTCCCAAGGCCTTGAGGACAGAGATGACATCTGATGTTTTAGACTCTGTCTGCAAGCCTCTCCCTTCCTCTCTCCTCCCTGCAGGGAAGGCTGAGATGATCACAGGAAAAGCATCGCTGTGGGTCAGTCCAGATCCCCGCTTCTATTTTACAGCTGTGTGAACTTAGGCAAGTCAATGACTCACTCTGGCTCCATTTTATGCATCAGAAAAACAGGAAGACTATTTTTCAGGAAAGAGGTAAGAATCAAGGTAAAGTAGATACTCTAAGACACACAGCTCAGCGCCTGGGAAACCTTAGTGGGCAAGATGCGGTAGCAACTGGCAGAGAGCCGGGTGGGGTCAGCTAGAACCAGTAAGGGGCCAGGAGGAAGGCCCTGGGATGAGCAAATGCTGCTGCACACCTTCCAGCCCCGTCAGCTTGGTACCAGCTCCTCCTGAGTCGCAGATTGACAGGTCCTGCTCACCCCATAGGACTTAAAAAATGATGTTGAATTGAAGCATTGTGAAAGGAATCACATTCAAATTGCCCTGGGGACCTCCTGCTTTGAGAAAGACTACAACAAACCCTCCTACAAGTCCTCACTAGGTGTCCAGCAAATCTCCCCTGGGTGCCCAGGCAAAGTAGAACAGCAGGGCAGGAGGCATGAGGCAGACCTGGGCTTGAGTTCCAGCTTTGACAATCATGCCAAATATTCCCCACAAACTGCCTGAAAACTCAACCCATGGGAAGGCAGTCGAGCACAATGACCTGAGCATACGCCTTCAACGCAGGATTCAGATCCCTGCCCAGGCCTCTCCCTGGCTGTGTGACCTTGGGCAAGTGGCTCAACCTCTCTGAGCCTTACTTTCCTTATCTTATTCCCAGGTGAATGTGTGGGAGAGAGGAGACAATAGCTGCAAGGTGCCAAGCCCAGAGCACGAAACCACCCAGCAGATGCCCCCTTCCCAGGACTCCGTTTCCCCTTTATCATCAACCTGGAGTCCTGATATGTGTGTGCCGCCTGTTAGATGCTTTTCATCAGCTCCTCAGCTCAACTGTTTTTAGGCCACTCCAAGGGCCAGAGTACCACAGTAAAAGGGAGATGGAGGGAGAATTCAAAGCACCCTCCCCGCTGTAAAGTACCCAGGAGCCTGTCAGGAGCTAGAAGGAGGAGGCTGTGGCTCCCACAGCAGCCGTTAGGCAAGGCTCTACCCTGAGGACTCCAGGTGGCTGTGGGGGGACCAGGGTGGGGCAGGTGGTGTCCAGCCACCTTTAAGGGTCTCGATTTGCTTGTGAAAGAGAAATGAGGGGCTTATTTGTGTCCCTGGGGCTGCGCCAGCAGGGAGGGGGCATGCAGGGAAGCCTCAATCTGAGCTCTTCCCTTAGAAATGCTGACATGGGCTGGACAGGAACTACATCTCAGCCAAAACATCATCATCCCGACCATCCCGGTGGAAAGATAAAATCGACCGCAAATATTGGTTTCTGTGAAGAGCCAGAGCGCAGAGCAGCCTGCGGGGCTCAGCTGCAGGTGGGCAGGGAGCAGGCCTGGCACTGCCACAGACGTCTGCTCACGGCCGCCGGCCCCTCCGTGGGTTGGCCCACCCCCAGTGCCACACAGTGCCAGCCCCCAGGCGGCGCCACTCTCCAGAATCAGAAATGAGAAATCAAGTCATAGTGGGAAGCTGTCCAGGCTGCGGAAAACCCGATCCCTAGGCCCAGTCAGGCAGAGAAGGGGGGAGGCTGAGAAGGGCACTGGCCTTGTGCCCACCTCGCCCACGTCCATGCTCAGGGTGCTCGGAGACCAGCCCTTCCCCACTCGGGGCAGGGGACGCGCACCCCAGCAACACCAGCGATGCAGTGGGACAGTGCTGGCCTCCCACTCAGCCCAGCATCTCCTCTTCCTGCCCCAGCAGTAGTGGCATCATTGCTCCCTTGGGGACTCCGTTATCTGCTCTGACTCTTCCTCTCTCCAGCCCCAGGGCCAGCAGATAATGCCCTGCCCCTCTCATCCAGTCACTAGGCCTCCCTGGCCTTGGTCTCCTCATTTGTCACATGAGAGAGGGCAAGGGAGGCGAGCGGGCACATTCCCTCCAGACCTGAAGTTCTGTGCTGAGGAGAGGAAGAGCAGTGGGACCCTCAGGCCTCACAGTCACACAGCAAGCCCACAGGCAGGAACAGGCAGCCCCAACGGGGACAAGGAGAACGGGAGAGGCCCACGCCGAGGTGAGTGCAAAGGTGCAGAATCACAGAGGTCCCTGCTTTCTTCCCCGCATCCTAAGGACTTTACAGACGATCAGGCTTCTCCCAGAGAGTCCTCCTCCCAGCAGATTTCGTGATGGACAGACACCACACTTGCTCAGGAAAGCAGGGAGTTTGCAGGTGACTGGACCTGTTGGAAACTGGGCAGGAACCCCAGCTCTGCCCCTAGTGGCTCTGAGACTGAGGTTGTCTTCTATGCCTCAGTTTACCTAGCCTAAAAGACAGGAGAGCCTATCCCTATCACAAAGGCAGGACTTAGGAACATGAGCCTACTCTTGCAATAAAAATGATCCTTCATACTGATGCAGTGCTCTGCTTCCAGCACCATAGCTCGCTTAATTTTCATTAACATTTTATGAAGTGGGCATGCCTCACTCCATTTTTCAGAGAAGGACTAGGGCTTAGAGGTGCTCCGTGACTTGCTCAAAGTCAACCTGCGGCTGAGCCAAATCCAGGCAGTCTGCACATGCACAGCATTACTGTTTCCATGAGCTACACTCTAGGGTAGTTGCAGACAGAAAAGGCTGGGGACACAGTCCCTCCAGCCCAAGTCTGCGCTGCGCTCCTGTGGGTGTGGATGTTCCCCATCTGCACCAGCAACAAAGTTCAGGAACCTCCACTTCCCATCCCACCCCCAGCTCTGCCCAGAAAGGGACTCCAAGTCATTCCCCAAACTGGAACCTCTGGTCACAACCGTGGGCCCCAGCCCTGCAGGCATCTGTGTTCTGGCTGATTCTGAAGGAAGACAAAGAGCTCCACCCCAAGAAGGGTCCCTAACCAGTGGCAAACTCACTTTAAGTAGTTACAGAAGGTACAGAGCTACCTCCGTTCCTCTCCCAACCCTAGAGGATCCACACTAGAGGCAGGGCAACCACCCAGCACACAGCCATTCACCACGGGCCCCTGGCAGCCCAAGACAGCAGTGGGGCCCTGGGTGTTCAAGATGACACTGGATTATTCATCACAAAGTGGAAAAAACCCAAATGAACACCAGCTGATGAATGGGTGAACAAAATGAGCTATATCCATACAAGGGAATATTATTTGCTAATTAAAAAGAATGAAGTACTGATTATTCATGCTACAACATGGATGGACCTTGAAAACATTATGCTAATTGAAAGAAGTCAGTCACAAAAGGCCACATACTGTATGATTCCATTTATATGAAATGTCCAGAATAGGCAAATCCATAGAGACAGAAAGTAGATTAGTGGTTGCCTGGGGCTGGGCGGGGTATATGGGGGATGAATGCTAATGGGTACAGGATTTCTTTTGGGAGATGAAGATGCCCTAAAGATGGTTGTACAACCCTGTGGACACCCTAAAACCACTGATCTGTACACTTTATATGGGTGGATTTTATGGTATATAAATTATCTCTCAATAAAACTATTTTTTAAAAAATAAGAAGATGCTGGGATCTGGGCCTTTATCGTCCTTTTTGGAAAGGGACAGGGAGAAGGTTAGTATCTCAGAAATACCAGTAAACATCCTCATTGTTATTTAGCGGGAGGCCACCAGAGGAAGGCGAGAAGGTCTGTGTTTATTAGAGTGTATTCATCTATGGACAGGTTAGACAGCCTGCATCTGCCAATCATCATACTTAGCATTTACTGCCTCCTAGCTCTGTGCTAAGCACCTTGCTCGGGTTCCCTCGTTTATTCTTTACAATAGTCCTATGAAGTAAATGCCTTTACCATCCCCACTTACAAATGAGGAAATAGACTCTCCGAGAGGTGAAATGTGACACTTCTCCAGAGGGCCGGCATACCCCGAGTGCTGGCACTGCAGCGGGAACCCAGGTGGTCTGTCTCCAGAGCCTTCCCTATTCCTGACCCTAGAAGAGTTCACTGGAGGCAATCCGGGGTCATGCCAACCTGCAGGGGCCCGAGCTTCCTGGAGGCTGACTCCCAGCAGCAAAAACTGAACTCGCAACAGGAAGATGTCTTTTTCTTCCCCAGAGGCCTTGGGCAACAACGAGATGGATTTCCTTTTAAATGACTGTCCACTGTTGTGTGTGATAGGTCTTTGGTTTTATGTAATCCTCCTCAGTTCACGTTACTGCTGTCATTTGTCTCCCTCATCCCGATGGGGTGATGAACTGCCTTGCTCCGTGAGAAGCAGGTGCTGTGACAGGGAGGAAAGAAATCCATCAACGCTGGCCCCAACCCGGTGAAGGAAAGGAGAATGGCTTAATCAACCAACCAACAGCAAAGCCACAGTCTTTCCTCCACCCACCTACTCCTACCCTCTGAGTTCCGCAAAGCATCCTCCAAGAACCTCTGGGAGGAAAGAGATAAACCGTAAGCCACCACCTGAGGGAAGTCCTAGGAAGGCCCTGCCACCACACGGCAGGACCTACAGTTTAATCCCAAGTTCAAAGCCTTCTTCCCCAGGTTAACCAGGGACTGCTCCACACATCCACTCATTCACCAAGTACCTGTCATAAACTCAGTTTGGACCCAGCACTTGCCCAGCATCCTAAAAGGAGCCCATAAACAAACCCAGGAGATCAATTCAGGTGTCATAAAAGGGACCATTTAGGTTCCAACACACTTCAGAAGATGGAAGAAACCCAGAAATGGCAACACCATGCTGGCCTTGCCCAGGCTGTTCTGTCCTCAGAAACAGAGATGCCTATACACCCCTGGGTGGGCCCCTGACTCGAAGGCCATCTTCTCCCACTTGCCCATTTTACATTGAATTTAAACAAGCTTGCAGTTAGGCTCCAGACACCCTGTGATTCATCCATTTTCTACCAGCCCAAAATACGCTCAGCAGCAATTTGTCTGTGCTCGAGGGGAGGCGGCTGACAGCCACGAGCTGGTGCAGCAGCCACAAGCGATGCTGTGAAGCAGACTTCTAATTTTAATTCGAAATTCTACAGCCTGGAGTCTGAATTTTTTTCAGGTGCACTCAAATTCCAGTGTGTAGCAAATGCCCAAATCACTGAGTTGGTGGGGCAATCCAAGATCCTTTGCCCGATTGCAAAAATGTAGATTTGGAAGTTTGGGCAATTTGACGTTGAAGAGATGGAGAGAGGCAGCCCCTGCTTGGGGCTGGGCACTGGGCTTGCAGAAGCATTAGGGCTGTCTTTATTGGCAGAGAGATGCCAGGGCCCTCCTCAGACTTGGAGAAAAGAAGAACTAGTGTCAACCAAGGATGACTATCATGAGTCTGAGCTCCCCCTGGACTTGACTGACCTTCTGCAGCTATCTCGTGAACAAAGTCCAGAGGACACCAGAGCATAACGGAGAGCCAATGGCTTTGAGGCAGCCACTCAGATCTGAAATAAGGGTGGACAGAGAAGCTTGCTTCAGAAACTGGTGACAAGTGACATCATCTCCCTCACTGCAGCCATTCCAGCTCCTTTCCCTTCCCTCGCGGGCAGGGAGGGGTCCACGAAGCCAGACCCAAAGCAGTGGTGCTGCCTCAGTGGCCAAGGCTCTGTAGCTTCTGGCTGTTTGTGTCCCTAGCTGGCCTCTCCTGCCTTACAGGATACCTGGCTCACCTGGTCCCAGGAATCTGTTCCACAGCTTCCAAGCTGCTCCCAGCCCTCGACCTCCTCACCTGACGGGCCTCCCTTCCTCTCCCCCCACCCCCACTCTCCTCTGAACTCTGGTACCTCTCTGTTTCTTTAGACCTCTCAGTGGGTTTCTAGGCTCTGAGGCAGGACTGGCTACATAATTGGTAGGGTCCAGTACAAAATCAAAGTACGGACTCCTTGTTCAAAAATCATTAATGATTTCAAGGTGACAACAGCAGACAGGAGACCAAGCTCGGTGCCCTGTGCAAGTGGCTGAGCCGCATGCCCAGGAAGCCGGCCGTGCTCTGGGGGGTGCCCTGACACAGAGGCCCGGTTAGAGATGCTGGTTAGAGATATCGCCCGTGGCACAGTGAGGACTGCAGTGTGGGGACCACCATGTATGGGAGAAAGAAGAAGAGGGAATCAGGGAGGGTTTGGAAAGGGAGGAGTGACAGAGACATGTGAAAGAACAGGCGAACCCAGGGCAGAAAGGAGCATTTCAGGATGGAAGGACTGAAGGTATGGTCTCCAAGCTAAGCCGTGCAGAGGGGATGGGGAGAGGGAGGGGAGCAGAGGGCGTGGCTCAGGCTAGGAGGAGCTCATTCTACCTCTCTGGCTTCCAGCCTCCATCCTCCACACACACACACACACACACACACACACACACACACACACACAGACGTCAATTACAATTGTTTTTCCTTTCCTGCCCCATTCTCTTTTTAGTTTTTTTGTTTTTCTGAGGAGGTTTCACCCTGAGATAACATCTATTGCCAATCTCCCTCTCTGTTTTTTGCTTGAGGAAGACTGGCCCTAAGCTAACATCTGTGCCCATCTTCCTCTATTTTGTACATGGGACGCTGCCTCAGCGTGGCTGACGGCTGAGAGGTAGGCCCAGGCCCTGGATCTGAACCCACGAACCCGGGCCACGGAAGCAGAGCATGCCAAACTTAACCACTAGGCCATGGGGCTGGCCCCACCCATTCTCTTTTTTTTCTTTGCTCCTTTGTTGCTCTCTCCTCTGTTTCATGCTCCCCTTCCTCTTGTCTCCAGGTCTGTCCTCCCTTTGTCCTCTTTCTGCTCTGCTTTCCTTCTCTTTTCCTTTCCGTTTCACAACCCCTTGCTTTGATTTGCCTGGAAAATTCTGCCCTTCTTTGCTTCTCCCTCGCTGGACTCACAGACTCAGACTCTCGGAGCTGAAGGAGACCTGGAGGACATCTGGTCCCACTACGCGTCCCTCCAATAGGATCCCTCATCTCCGCGGATGGGGACAAAGGGACTTCCCTCTCAGCCCTCTAGATGGGGCACGAGGGTGAGGGAAGCTATGCATACTAGGACACCATGCAGAGGTGTGTCGGACAGGGTGACACGGGCCACCAGAGTCTAGCCCAGTTTTCCTGCCGTGACCACACGTGGCCTCTGCCCTGTGCTAGGCGAGCTGTCTACGTGTCTTATTGGAGCCCTACGTTCTCCACACACAATGATAAACTGGCTTTTGCACTTAAAACAGCTCAGTATTGGGTACACGGAAAAAGATGCAGTGTAAGGAAAACACCCAAGTTCAGAGCAAATACCAGGAACCACAGGGACCAGGCAATCTTCACTGGGAAAACCCCTCCAACAATTGCTCAAGTGATGGCAGCCAGTGGTCCCCCGGAAATAGTGTCTAAGGGCTTCCGATCTGGAGTCCAACAGCCCCGGCTCTAGCACTAATCAGCTGCAGGATCTCAAAGAAAATATTTAACCACTCTATGCTCCAGAGTCCTCAAGGCCAAATGGGAATATTAATAGGACTCACTCCATGGGGTTTTTACAAGGTTTAGACAAGATAAATAACTTTGCTTTGTGCCAGGCATATTACATGCACTCAAGATATGTTTGTTATAAAGAGGGACTTAAATAAATGTGTTTGTTGCAGGCAGCTGTGTGCAGGGGTTGGGCCAGGCACAGGGGATACAGTGGTCAAGAAATCCACTGACCAAGACTCTGACCTCTTGGAGCCTGCATTCTAGCGGAGGAGGCAGACAGATCATAGATAAATTATCTCTGCTATGAAAAAAATAAAGCAAATTCGGGGACTAGAGAGCAAGGGAGGAGCAACATCTGGGTACCTGCTCTTTCCATGGCCACACGAGGCCCTCTGCCTTGCACGGGGCTGCCTACTTACCTACCTGTTTGTTATTTGAGCACTGGGTACTCTGCACATAATAATAATCAATAGGGGTTTACATTGCAAGCAGCTGCCTGTGAGTTGGGGACCGGGAAAAGGCAAATGTGGGTGAGGAATGACGCCGAGGTGCAGGGGAAATAGATAAGAGAGGGCCAGAGGTCACTGCAGAGGATGCAGGTCTAATGGAGATGTCAGCTCATAGTAAACTGAGCAGAGAACACAGCCCGCAGAGTCAGCCCTGGATCCAACTCTCAGCTATGCGACCTTGGAGAAGTCACTTGACCTCCCAAGTCTTAGGTTCCTTATCTGTGTAACAGAGCTACAAGGGACAGCTGCCATGAGCATTAGTGACAGCACATATGCAGAGCTGGGCACATAACAGAGGTTCCACTGTCCCCATACATCTTTCACATGCAAATGTGTCTCACGCATCTTTGAGCCTTCACCCCCACCCACCTAGAAGCTGCTCCAGAAAGGTTTGTTGATTGATCTGGAAACAATCAGAAACAATCTCTGGGTCCTGGAGACACAGCTTTAAGAAGTGTTTCTGATTGATGCAAAATGTGTGTCCCAGCTGGCTCTCACAGCGCTTCCGAGAGAGATGAGCCTCAGAGAGATGCGGCTGGACCGTGCCCAACCCCAAGAGTGACAGCATGTTTACAAGAGCTATTAGGGGCTTCTGCTCCTCATATGCTTCGGGGCGATCTGCTTCACCTAGACTGGCAGCTGCTCCTTTGCCTTTCACTGTTGAATTGATTATTGAATCACAAATATCCCATTTGAATAACATGATTTAATTTCAAGGCAGGCAGGAAGTTCAAAGCCCATGGTAGGAAGACCCCTTCCCAATGCTGGGTTCTGCAACTCTGGAAGGTTCTACATACACATTCACGAGTTAGGGAGAGAAATCTTTCTAAAGCACTCTACAAACAACTCTGACAGGCAGCCACGAGTGCCACAGGGCCAGGGACTGCATCTGGCTGTTCACTAGGGCATTCCCCGAGCCTAGCACAGTGCCTGGCACTCAATAAATACTTATTGAATGAATGACTCGATCTGTCCATCTACTTGTCCAGAAGCTGTCTTAACTCAAGCATACCCATGTCACGAACAGACCTGGAAACCACGGCATATAAAGAACAGTTGGAAGAACTGGAGAATGAAGTTGAACAGCGGCCACAGGCAGGGACATGATGCTGCCCGCATATATTCAGAGGGCTGTCCTGCTTACGGCTCCCATTTATTGAGCACCCACTACAGTCAGGCACCGTGCCATGCAGTCCTTCTAACAAGACTTCAAGGTCTATTCTGTTACTCACATTCTCTGTATGAGCAAACGGAGACTCAGAGAAGTTCAATAACTGGCCCAAGAGCACACAGCTCCTATGTGATAGGCGAGGAGACAAGCCCATGGTCTGTCCACGGCTCCACACTTTAGAACCAGCTCTGCTCCAATGAGTACTTCTCCTCTTCTCCACTTCTCCTCTTAGCCCACCATCCTCTGATGACCCCCTTCTGTGAGAGGCCCATCGAGCAGCAAACAGTGGGAGGGGATGAGTCCCGTAGAGATGACCACTGCAGGACGAGGTCACCACATCTCCATGTGATGAGCACTGTTGAAGCATCGATGCAGACACAAAAGAAGTACCAATGGGGGTGTGTGTACATATGCACAGATTTACACGTACATGTATACAGAGTGGCCTCGAGAAACTCATAACCTATTTGAGAAAATCGGGAATAATGCAAAAATGCTGTCTTTACTGATTTAGACAGTAAGAACGATATGCAGGGTAACTATATGATTTGTCATCCAAACTGGAACACTCTTAAGAATGAAAGGAAGCACTGTTAATAACTAAACTGGGACGAGAGCTATAAATAGGCCTGGCCAAGGTGAACCAGGATATAAGGTCACATAAGGTAGCTAGATGTCACAAGCCCCAGCTGAATTTATGCAGACTCAGCTGCAGCCTACACAAGTGCTGACTTCTGTACGGTGCCACCCTATCCCTGTGACATCCGCACTAATGATTACTGTTGTCACTTGTATTATTATAGTAACAGACCTTACAATAGCTGCAGCTTCTATTGATTAGATACACCAGACACTGTGCTGAGCCACTGCAAACATCATCTCATTTGATTCTCACAATGATAAGAGGTAGGCATTATTAAACCCATTTTAGAGATAGTAAAACAGGGTACAAAGAGTTTAGGTTAAGTGACATGCTCAATGGCCACAACAGCGAGGACTCAAACCTCAGACTGTCCGAATCTAAAGGGCCTCATCTTAATTACAAGCTGTACGTTCTCCCTTTATTCATTCTCACCTGTATTCCTCAAGGAGGCTCTGAAATCCAATATACCCCACTGTCTTTTACCATCCGCAGCTCGGCTCCTGCCAGCTCAGGCAATTACTTTCTCTCCAGTTTAGCATCTGCCTCCCTGTTCAACATCTGTCCTTTTTTCTCTTCAATTATCTCAGGAAATACTTTTTCCTTCTCTCTAAATATATCTTTCCTCATCTCCACTGCTGTTACAAACCTCCGAAGACACTAGCTAATCTTGTTTGATAAGTCTAAGAGTTCCTTTACGAAGGCAAATGAAAGCCTAAGTTGTAAAATAAAATTAAAAATAATAAACAGTTATATCATCCAATAATGAAGTGCCCTAAAGTCCCCTTTCACAATCCCCAGACATCTTCATTTACCTCCTCATCTGCCTTTAATTAAATGGACTTTTCCCTGAGTACCAGCAAAATATACACACTTCTCACCAATTCCATCACCTTCGGGTTTCATCCCATAATTAGCAGGTAGCCGCATCCCTCTCTATTTTCCATCGCACAAGCATCTCATTTCAGTTACAGCCAAGGTTGAAAGGCTAAAGTGGACTGGCCAGGGAACCTGATGAAGATTTATCATGTTGTCCAAGGGCAAACGTGCACCAGGTCACAGTGGGAGCGGAGGGGAGAGACCAGGGCAGCCCAGAGGCTGGGGCAGCCTGGAAGAAAACAGCTCAATCGGAAGTTGCAGACATGGCTATGTCGTGTCAGAGGTGACAACACACGACAGAAAGGGAAGGGGCAGGGGTAATCTTGAGAAAAGACTGGCTCCAGTGGAGACCAAGCTAGTTCTGAAATGAGGAGACTGGAAACAAGGCCAGGACCAATTACGTTCGTTAGTCAATAGGAGCAACAGCCGGAAATCGTCAGGTGTACACTACAGCAGGGAAAGTTCAGGCTCATTAGAAGGAGAAGACTTGAGTGGTAGTGATCCTACTGGACAACTTTCAGAGCTTCTGGAAGGCTTTGAAAATGGTAATTAGGTTTGATAATATTAGACAATCCTAAATTCACCTGGTCTGCCCCCACTCCCATCTTAATCAGCTCTTCTCTTATTAAAGGAACAGAGATTGATAAGGAAACCCTGTTGTTTTAAAGGTTACCAGAAAATTGTGTCCAGAGTTAAAGCCAACTAAATGACTTTAGAATAAAGGGTCTAAGTCTGAATTTCCCATCAAAGCAATCCTGCAAGGGTTTGGCCTAGTGAAGGCTCCTCTTCCCACTCCCTGGACCCCAACCAAGTCAGCCCCACTCACCCTGCACTGAGCCGGGCTGACGGGAGTCCTGCAGGAGGGCCAGAACCAGGGGGTTCTCAGGCCCCGGCTCCTGGGGGCCACACTGCCCACTCAGGACAGAATGCTCACTCATGGCAAAGGTTTAGACGCTGGACAGCATGGTGAGACCACCAAGATAAGCAACAGGGAACGGCACAGGCACACGAGTTCAAGGCATGGGACAGGATACAGGCCTGGGAGAACCTGGGTGTGGAGAGACAGCTGGGCTAGGCAGGGTTGGGCTGCAGACCAGAGGAGCACAGGGCTGCAAACTCAAGCTCCTTTGGGCCCGCTGGAGCAGGAAGCTCGTAGGCAGGGCCCCTGCTGCACAAGCCCATCTCAGGGCCTAGGAGGGAGCACAGGGGAGCTGCACTGGGGTGCTGAGGTTGGGTTCAGAATGAGACAGATGGGCCCACATCTCAGCTGCAGACCATTTTCAATTCGAGAAAACATAAAGAAATAAGAAAAGGAAATGCATGCCATGATATTTAGCTCTCAGGTGATCACACCTTTGGGAAACCAGCTTGTCTGAACCAAGAGCCAAAGCCCAGGCTTCACATCGGGAGGGAAGATGGATGGACAGGAAGAGATGCTCCTCCAATTAGAAAGCCACACATCTAGGGATAATTAGCTTCTAAGTGAGGCTCCATCAACCGGCAAATCGGCTGTGTCAGCAAGAGCTTCCCACAGGCTTCCTTAGTCATGCACCGTCTAGATTTCCCGTTCTGGGCACAGTGAGGTTCATGTCACTCAGCCCCCATCACAACTACTCCCTCTGGTGGTCACCCCGATGTCACGCCCTCTTGGTGCTCTGGGGAAGACCAGGCTGGGCACTCAGGTCCCCGCTCCAGCCTCCAGCAGTCCTGCATTTGGCCAGTCTCCTGTGACCTGGGGCCGCACAGGTTGGCTTAGGCTGACATGAGCTCTGCAAACATCAGGATCCCTTCTCAAAGGGCTGCAGTGGTACACGCTAATGAAAACGGCACATGGGGCAAAATCAGAGCTGACCAAAATGATTTTTTTTTTTTAGTGAAACAGAACACAGACGAGTAGAATATACACTAAAAATATAACTTGTGTGTCTGGCCACCTGTAAGGTGAATTATGTACGTTACTCGATATCTTAGAAACAGCCCGGGAAACCAAACAAAACACATAACTGTGAATAATAAGGCGAATAGAATTGCCCAATAAAATACAGGGCACCCAGTTAAGTTTTTAGTATAAGTATGTGCCATGTAATGTTTGGGACATACTTATACTAAAAAAGTATGTGTTGTTTATCTGAAATTTATATTTACCTGGGTGTCCTCTATTTTTATTTGCTAACTCGGGCATCCCTACTAAAAACCCTGTGGTGTCCATTCCACAGCTAGACTCTAGGTGCAGCTCTATGCAAGCCCAGCAAAAGACAGCTGTAAATGACCAAAAGCTGGATGTTTGTATATGGAGGATAGTTAAAATCATTACTTTCCAGAAGAGAAAGACTAACAGGAGAAATTACCCAAATCCAGTTAATGACTACTGCAGGAAACACCTTGTTCTATGAGATTCAGAGGACATGGTTTCTCATCCCAGGTTCTTGACTTGGGAAAGTCACTTAATTTTTACATTAAAGAGTTAGTTTGAGGATGGGACTAGGAAATCACTGTGTTCTTTCCAACTCTAAAATGTTGTGATTCTGTTCAATTAGAACTATATGAACAGGTGAAAACAAGTGTATTTATACTCCAAGTCCTAGAAAAATAAAACTAGAGGGCACCTGTTTCAGTTTGAAACATGCAGGTCTTTTTTTTTTCTTTTTTAACATATCCATCACCTCACATACTTACCTTCGTGTGTGTGTGAGTGTGTAAAATTAAGACTGACTCTCTTAGCAAATTTCAAGTACATAATACAGTATTATCAACTATAGTCATCATGCTATACATTAGATTTCCAGAACTTATTCATCCTTCATAACTGAAATTTTGCAACCTTGGACCAACATCTCCCCAACCATCCCCCCACCAGCCCCTGGTAACCACCATTCTACTCTCTGCTTCTATGAGTTTGGCTATTTTACATTCCACATATAAGTGAAATGATGCAGTATTTCTCCTTCTGCATCTGGCTTATTTCACTTAGCATAATGTCCTCCAGGTTCAACTATGTTGTGACAAATGGCAGGATTGCATTCTTTTTTACGGTTGAATACTATTCCATTGTATATATATATATATCACATCTTCTTTATCCATTCGTCTATCAACAGACACTTGACTTCCCAGCAGGCAGAGAATGTATATAGCTGTGTTCTAAGAGATGATGTCACAGTTGAAGCCAGAAACAGCATCAGAAAAGATAGAGGTAAACCCATAAATCCAAGTTATTTGGACTTCTAACGCTGTATGGGGTCCATTCTGCAGCTGATAGAAGGGAAGAAAAGAAGCCCTTCCATGACAGCCCTATCTAAGACTGTATCTGATTCTAAATGTGCATCTTAAAATGTTTTGTTGTTGTGAAAATACTTTCTTAAAATAAAATCCAGATCCCTGTGAAGAGAATTTGTTTCAGATAGGGTAAAGCCCAATTAATCACAAAAGATGCTGATAAGGCTTTATGAAGGTCACACCAATGACCGGCAGAAGTCAAGCATGAGGATTCTCAACAATGATGAAGAGGAATATCAAGTTTGTGTGATCAATGCTATTTCTTCTCTACACATACAAGACTGTCTTCCAAAGAAGACTAATTCAGCCTAAATTTAAATATCATTTGGGAATTACACAAGTAGAAAAGCTTACCTTTCTTTTCTAATATATAAATAAGCGGAAAGGAAAGGTAAAGACTGAGTTAGCTCCAAAACATAATAAGTGTTTGCGGTTGGATCTGTCCAAAACAGTCTAATTCATCCCAGCAAAAATACATTTTTACATTTACAACAAAAAACAGTTAAACATTCAAAAGTGTACATGCTTATTTTGTTGGGAAAATTATACACATTTGTTTGATTAGCTTTGGTAAATAAAATAACCAAGTCATCACTCAAGTCTTAGACGTGGCTGCAAAATTGATTCAACGAAATGTCAAAATAAATCACGGCTTAAAAATGCATGGTATGTAACTTCTAAAAATGAAAACCACATCTATCTCTGTCAGAGTTGTGAAGACTGTGCATTAAAATTATATCAAAAACGAATGCATTTTTGAAGGGAAAATATTGATTTAATCGACTCTTCCTGACTAGTGATTCAAATCATGATTTGAATCAATTTGATTTTAATCGAGCCCACCCTATCCAAAGTCATTTATACATGCCTGTGGAGTGTGTGATGTTATTTTCAGTGGTCTATTTGTCTGCCTAGTTATAGGATGCTCAGAATGATACGAAAGGGCTGTGTGCCCACGCCATGCCGACAAGGAAAGGAGCAGAGGCTGCTCCACACTCAGACCAGCTGCAGATAATCCCAGTAAGGCCAACAAAGCACCAAATATGAGTATTAAGAGACTGAGTAGGCACGGGTCCAGGCAGCCACGAGGGGTGCAGAGGGCAGGCATGAAGGCCAAGCCTCAATCACAGAAGTTCAAGTGCGACACTCCAAGCTCTTGTAGAATTCTGGGACAGAGGTCAGGAAGAAGGCTGACCTCGGTCACAGGGTATTGTAGTACTCAGCAGGTCTCAGCCATAGGAGAGGCTGAGAGCCAGAGACCAGGACAAGGCAGAGGCTTGGAGGAAACCAGTTTTTAGAACCAGAGGATTAAAGGAGCCCCTGCAGGGGGCTGACCTGACGCTGAAAACATGAGTTAGGAGGTCAGGGAAATAGAGCTGTGCTGGAGTTGACCAGAGGAATCAACCATAACCTCTGTCTTAACTTCCTGAAGTGGATTACTGACCTCCCAAAGATTTAGAACGTGTGGCACAGGTCAACTTTGTACATGGGAAGTTCCCAATATTAGTTATCATCAATGATGATGATGATGATGATGGAATGTTCTCTGCTAGCATGACCAACTGTCCAGTTGGCCCAGGACTGACGGGTTTCCCAAGATGTAGGACATTCAGTACTAAAACTAGACAGAGCCAGGCAAACCAGGATGGTTGGTCCTTCTCTCTCTGCATTGTGCAGACTGATCACAGAGCCTGGGGTGGGACAGAATCTGCAGGTGGGCTTAAGTGCCTTTTGCTGTGGGTAGCAGAGGCAGGTAGAGTTAGGGAGCCAGGCACCACATCTTCTTGGGGGTTAAGCTGAGTTTTCTTATTTGAGGATCATGGTCTGGCTTTTCCCTTCAAGGCACCTGGTAAAGGGAACATAGGGAATCGATGATCGTTAATGAGCTGCCCAGTCTAATCATTTCCTCCCGTCCACTCCACTTAAAGAAAACAGAACCGAGGGTAGGAGGGATGGTGAGGGAGCGGGGTCTGGCCATGCCTGGGATCACTGAGTTTCAGCTGGTCTCCCCACCCTTCACCAAGTTTTAACCTCCACCCGGTGCCTCACTAAAGGAGCCTGGCAGGTGGTGGGAACTCCGCCCACAAGCACAGCATCTGAATAAGCCGAGTGGTGGGGCTGGGATTCCCATCTGCTGCCTCCTTGGATGTGTCTCTGCAGAAAGACCTAGGCACTCATCTGGGAATTACTATCAGGGAGCCACGGTTCAGCAGGCAGGCCCTGCTCCCCCGTGTCAGGCAGCCAAGGCCCAAGGCCTTCCCCATGACCTTGTCACCAGACGCCATGCGGGATCCAAAGAAAGGGCAGTTACACACCCTTGGGTTCTTACTCCCTCTCCTGCTGCTGGTGAATCTTAAAACAGTGGAAGCAAGGAGGGCCCAGAGAACTCTTGGTGAGAGGCAGTTGTTGGGAGCAGCTGCCATGGACCCCTCAGTCCCCTGAGGAATTTAGGGATGGATTTAGGAACAGGATTTCAGAAGCTGCAGACATACAGCATAGTAGGGAGGAAGTGCGCTGGATTCGCAGTCAGAACCTGGGTGTTCATCACCCTCCAAATTCAGCCTCAGCTAACACACGCTGACTGGGCGCTGGGAGCAGCCACTGCACGAGGCACTTTCTCAGATTTGTCCTCATTTAATCCTCAATATAAAACATCAAAATAAGCATTATTATACCCCCCTTTTTTTTTGACAAGGAAAAAGTCTCAGAGAGGTGGAATCTGAGGCTAAGAGAAGTGAGCTGTTCAAGACAATGAAGCTACTTAGGTGGTTCGGTGTGTTGGCTGAAGCTGAAACAGTTGATTCTGGAACCTGAAGATGTGGGTCAGGAGGGGGATTGGGAACGTGAACTGAACTGATGATGGCTGATGTGGGAAACCAGGAACCTCAGGGCCAGAAGAAGAGTCTTCCTTGGGCCAGCTGTCCGGTGTGGCACGTGAAGCCCCATGGTTGATGTGTCCACCTCCTCCACGTTTATTAAGGGCTTCAATGCCCTGACCTGATGCTCAGCTTGCCTGGTGGGGGCGAGAGGGGTCCTCTTTGGAAACACTGCTGAGGTGGGGCAGTGAAGGAGAAGCATGGGTTTGGACATCCCACACATCAGGAATATTGGCTCTGCTCCTTGGTAACTAAGCAGCCTTAAGCAAGTCACTTAACCTCCCTGAACCTCAGTTCCTTCGTCTATAACCTGGCTCACTCATAGCTGGTCTGAGTGCTAAAGATAGCATGTGTGACATGCTTAGCATTGCATGGGGTACAGTGTAGACCTTCATACATGGGGAACGTTATTTCAAGCAAACATTTGCTAACCTGCCAGGGTGCCAGGCTCACAAGCCAAACAGAAGCTATCCTACTCCCCCGTTAATGCATGTAACCATGCCAGACTGACTTGTCTAACAAGGAACCACACGAAGTCCCCATTCCTTGCTCCTTGTTTTCCAGGCATCTAGAAAGGCAGGCCAGGATCTCCTCAGCACTGAGGAGGAACATCAGGGCACCCCAAGGCCATCAGAACCATGAGAATGGCTTCCAGAGACAAAGAGGAGCCAGTGCTCAAGTATGACCTTCAGGGCCTCAAAAAGATGCTCTAAGAACAGCCACAAGTGAGTTCAACTCTGAGCCAAGAGACAATGACGAGGGAGCCTTAAGCACAGGAAGGCGGCAGGGAACCGGGCAGGAGGCACCCTAGGGGAGGCAGGGAAGTCAGCTTCTGCAGCTCCCTGGCCTGGGCACCGATGCACTCACCGGGAAAACCCAAGTACCACACTGGTTCTCACCACCTCTGTTACACTTTCCCCTTCTCCAAATCATCACTGCCCCCCTTCTAATGGGCTCGTTAGAAGTCACTCCATTTCCTTTCTGTGACCTCTCAGCTCTCTTGTGCTTTCTTGACGCTTCTCTAATTGAAATGCTCAGTTCCTGGCCACGTGCGACACTCACTCTGCCACCGTCACTCCCCACCCTGACCATCAAGCCTCACTACATCCCAAGATGTCTGGACTGGGGCCACATTCTATTTCAGGCTAACCCTTGGTTTTTGGGCACACAGAGTTGCTAGCTCTTCGACCCTTACACCTGCTACCAGCCTCCAAGTCACAGCCGTTTAACCCCACAAATCAGCTCAGGCTCACGGACATGGGACGGCCCCTCTGAAGCAGGTACCTTCAGTGTGTCTGCCTCACACCATGCTCTTAATCACCAGGCTGTATGGCTCCCCAGTCCCCTGACCTTTCTTTCCCTTCTCCCTCTAGGCCTTTCTACTGCTGAAGAATCTGACCTTGAGCAAGTACCTTCATCCCTCTGGAGCTGTGTTTACAGCTATAAAGATAGAAGTTATATGAATTATGTTAGTAAGTGAGATTAAAAGGCCTATGAATTTAGTAATACCTTCAAATGAATTTGTATTTTATTCATTACAACACCATCATGTGAAAAAGAGTAGTACCATTATGAGTGAGATTTATTATTTAGTTCCCCAACAGTGAAGCAATGATTGGTGCGCTATGGACTCTTAGACGCAGGGTAATAATTCCACAGTTCCCCAGGGGTCCACATCCTGTAGGTTGGCAAACGGTGGACAAGACAATCTCCAAGGGCCTTTCAAGGTCATTAATTCAACAAATATTTACTGAGTGCCTGCTAGGAAGTGTGCATTCTAGTTAGGGAGACTGAAAACATCCAAAAGAACAAATAAAAGAATGACAAATTTATGGTAACTGGTAGGAGACACACGACTGACATAAAAAATGAGGCAGCATGGAGAGTGTGGCCTCCTTTAGAGAGAATGGTTAAAGAAGGCTTCTCCAGGGTAGTAACATTTGACTGTATGACCTGGATTACAACAAGACACCAGGCATGGAAAGGGGTGGGGAGAAGGAAGACAGAAAGCATTCCACACAGAAGAAACAGGCTTTAAAATGCTCTGAGGCAGGTGCCAACCTGGTCGGTTTAGGACCTTTATGGCTGAGGGGGGGCACATAGAGGGGGTAACTTATAGAGGGAAAAATGATTTCCTTTGGATGTACCAAGTTTGGGGGTTATCATGACATTCAAATGGCAATGTCAAGACAGCTGAATAGAAGAGGAGGCTAAAACTCAGATCCCTGTGCTACAGACACACATTCAGGATCCACCAACATAGAGAAGGTATTTCAAACCCTGCGAACAGCGATGGGGTTTAGAGAAAGAAGAGAAAAGAAGATGAGTCCTAGACCAAGTCCTGAGAAACACCACCATTGAGCTGGCGGAGAGGAGAAAAAAGAGATGGGGAGGGGCAGTCCAAGAGGAAGGAGGAAAACCAGGACCTGATGAAGTCGTAAAATCCAAGAGAGAAAGGAATTCCAGAAGGAGAAAGTGGCTTACTGTGTGGAATGCTCCTGAGAAATGGAGAAAGTAAGATGTGGATGGAAACACATCCATTGGCTTCGACAATATGGATGATGTTGGTGCCCTGGAGAAGAGTGGCCTGGGTGGAATAGTTGTGGCAGAAGCCACTGGAGTGAGATGAAAAGGGAATGGGAGGTAAGGAATTGGGGACATCATGTGTAGTCAACCCCTTCTAGAAATCTGGCTATCAAGAGAAACAGAACAGTGCTGAAGATGAAAGAATATGGTATATTATTGTTCAGCAAGTACTCACTCCCTCTCCCTCAATCTCCATGAAAGGAGTGCACTTCCCACCCCACTGATGTTGGGCTGGGACATCTGACATGATTTGGCCATGAGATACGCAGATATGCCATGAACAAAGGCTTGAAATAGGCTGGACTGTTGGGCTTGCTCTCTTAGGCTCCTGCCTTTCCCCATGAGAAGAACATTCCTTGGGTAGCCTGTGGATGAGGAGGAAGAATGATACATGGCACAGACTACAACACAACACACGATTTGGAGCCCAGCTTAGATCTGTGGAACCATTGCCAACCTGCAGGCCTAGGAGCAAAAAGCAAATGCTTGTTCTATGCCCCTGAGATGCTGTGGTTCTGTGTTATGCAGCATTATTATGGATATGACTGACTGATACAAGGGGGAACGTGTAGTCAGATAGGGTTATTTTTAACATACGTGATACTAGAGTATGTTTATATACAAATGGGAAAATGCTCTACTGAAATGAAAGAGGATTTTGATGCCTGGGAGAGGTGAGATGGCTTTGGAAGGGCGACATCTATGTGCAGAGCAAGAGGTGATGAGATCCTGAGGACAAGATCCTGAGGAGGGGTTGGCCTTAGATAAGACGAGGGGTGCATCCTCCATTGTAACAAGATGGGACAAGGTGGGTGTAGATGCCAGAAGGTTTAAAAGTCTGGTAGAGGAAAGAGGAGGAGCTCGGACTGGATGGACTAGAACATATGAAGAAATGATGAGGCAAGGTCAGCAGTGGTAGTCATCAAGGTCATTGGCGGTGATGAGGGATGCCTTTTTGCCAGCTGATTGCCCTTCCTTAAAAGTCTTTCTAATTTTCTCCACTGATTTAAATTCTAATAAGCCCCACTTTCTCCGTGAAAGCCTTTGTTAACTACCCTAGCCTACCATGACCCCCTCCTTTTCTTACAGCATCTGTAATCTCAAACCCAGTCCAATACTTATTAGCCTTCTCATTGTCTGATGCAGGACTTACACATCCCTTCCCTCTGCTGGACTTGAGCTTGATGAGACATGGGGGCCATGCTGTCTGCTTCAATGACATAGTGATGGTCATGCTGAGGAGGCTTAATAATTACTTATTAACTGGCTCAAGAAGAAAAAGTATTTGTCTGTCACTGTTTCCTTTTCTAGAATAGCTGCATTGGACCAAAACAAATCAGGCAAGACCAGCTGTTAAGAGTTAGCCACCAGAACTATTGTTTTTGGAGACAGATACGTTTTTCTGGTTTGTGGTTATTTTTTTCTCACTTATTATGCCAACTTCCCTGAAGCCTGATCCGTTTCCTTTTCTTGACTGCTTCAAAAATTCTTTCATCAATCTTGGCTTGGACATAGTGACATCTTCCCTGGGAAAGCAGAAGGGTTATTTTCCAGATGTTCTTTAATGCCTTTGCTTAGAGGGTTTTCCGTTTTACTTTTAATGAAACAAAAAGCGCCAGATCTGACAGGTGATGCTAGGAAACCTGTATTTCACGCAAGGGGTCCCAGAAATAACAAGCAGCCGGCATGCTCCCTCCATCCCAACTATGTGGATCTTACTGATACCTGAAACAGAGCAGAGGGAGGGAGCTCTCGAGGGCCTTCCCAGCCTAAGCTAGGCAGGCTGAGTGTACCTTCAAGTCTCAGTTCAAGGAACCTGACAGTTTCAGAAAGTCCTGCACCACTGTCTTCAACACCCCCCAGTTATGTGTGAAGCCACCAGGACTGGTCCAGAGAACACTTGCTTGGCAACAGGGCTGCCCCAGGCACCTGTGAGGCAGGTGAGGGCGCTGCGCTCACCTTCCATCCCCCCAAGGGCTCTATCCACCCTCCCAAGTTCCCATCATTTCCAGACGCCAGAATCATCAAGCCAACCCACCCCTCCTCCTCTGTTGGAGCAAAGTGTCCCTCAAGAAGCCCTCCAGGCCATGGCCGGGATGGGTGAGGGTCCCCTCGTCTGAGCTTCTAGGAGTACCCCACTCTCCCCTTCTAGCCAAGCGGTGACAATGACATTAGGTACTTCTCCCACTAGACTCTGAACTCTCTGGGTCTGGGCCTACATCTTGCCCACCTGTATTTCCTTCTCTAGCAGTGTGCCAGGCACAAGTGGATGCCCAATAAATGGTTTGTTTCACTCTTACAACACAGGTAGGCAGAGAACTTGACCTGCCTGAGATAAGCCTCAGCTCCGCCTGAACTGTGGAGCCCAAGGCAGTCACTTCATCTTTAAGGGACTTTCTCCTCATCTGTGAAGGTAGATATTAAAATATCTATCTCACAGATGCTGCAAGAACAGAATTAAAAAATGCATGTTTTATAAACTGGCAAGTGTTTTACAAAGGCAAGGCATTAGTACTAATCCATACTATAGTTATAAAGGCTGTATTATCTCTCCCAAAAGTATTTTCACTTTTCAAACAGACTCTTTGACCTCCCTTCCCCTCTTCTGTGGAGAGCAAGGTCTTCCTGCTTCAGCAGTGGTGGAATTTCAGGCATGACAAAAGGAATTGTATTGGTTTTGACTGAGGGAGGTGCTCAGCGCCCTTAATTACAGAATACAGAGCACAGGCTAGCAAACTATAGCCCACTGCCCAAATCTGATCCACCACCTATTTTTGTATGATAGGTAAGTTAAAACAGTTTTTACATTTTTAAATGGTTGGAAAAAAAGTCAAAAAAAGCATATTTTGTGACACATGAAAATTATATAAAATTCAAATTACAGTGTCCATAAATAAAGATTTATTGAAACACAGCCATGCTGACTTGTTTACATGTTGTCTGTGCCTGCTTTTATGCTATACCAGAAGAGCTGAGCAGCTGCAGCAGAGACCATAGGGCCCGTAAAGCCCAATTATTTACTAACTGGTTCTTTAATGAAAAAGTTTGCCAACTCCTTATATAGACCATCTTTCTACTTGCCCCAAGGCTACTGGTAGAAAAAGATCTAGAAGGAGTCAAGATTTGGTTCTGGGAATTCCACTGTAAGAGAGATATAGACAAAAAGGATCCTGTTCAGTAGGGCAACCGGGAATATGCTGGGACTCATACACGTGCCTCAGGAAGAATGGTAGAGACAATTAAGGAGGTGCCTTCAATTATCCAAAGAGCTGTCATGAAGAAGGAAGATAAGGACCCTTCTCTGTGGCTTCAAAGAACAGACTTAGGACTGAAGACCCGTTTCGGCTCAATATAGAGAAGCGTCCTGGCTGGCTGAGTTGTCTCAGGCGGTGAGTTCCCTATCACCACATGTATTCAGAGCAGTGAATGTAAAATGTCGTGAGTACAAAATGTAGAGATCAATGACCAGCAGCTGGTCATCTTTTAGAATACTACTCATCTTGCAAAGACCTCCTGAACTACACCACAAGCATCCACAGGGTAGGATGTTCCTGGATGCCATGTTTGGACCACCTGATTTAACCATGGTTTATTGGACCAGGAGTGGCTCCTGCCCGGGGCTGGTGGCACTGGAGTCGCTTACCTTAGAACTTGAGAACAGGTCAGGGTAGGGACACTAGAGAAGACTAGCGTGCTCTGTGTGGCTGGGAGTGTAACCTTTCTACCCAGCACGTGGGCTGAGCAGCAGAGAAGGTTGGTCTGCTAGGAAACAAGAATAAAGCAGGTATACGGAGAGGAGGAGAGGGATGAGATGGAGAAAGAATTCTCCTGGGGCTCCCAACAGCCTTGCAGTCCCAGGCTCCAAACTCTTCATGAGGCCTGGGTTCCATGACCACACTTCTGGATCACTACATGAGTCTCATTTTGCAGAAGCCAGCCTGAGAAGGATTCTCTGACTTACAGCTCAAACAACTTCAAGAAATGTAGTTTTGGGAAAAGGAAACTCAAACCTTGACAGCCTGGCCAATCTCTTCTAGTACTCGGGATCTAAGATCCTATTAGCCAACCAAGAGGAGAGGCCACACCACCTCTAGGAGCAGTGCCCAGAGAGTCTGGGACTGCACATCCTGAGCAGGGACCACAGACCTGATATGTCAATTCCCACACACTGTACTTGTGTCTCTCCTCTTCAGGAAGAGGATAACATGAATCTATCACACTACGCTGCTGCGAAGAATAATGAATAGCACCGTTAACAAATGACAAGCGCTACATTTCTTATTATCTATCATGTATACATCACTTTATTTCTGTAGCATCCAGCAGGAGTTGAATGCAAATGGGACTGAAAAACACTTTTGCAGACTTACAGCCTCCTATATAGAAAAACATCTGTGAGCACAGAATAGCAAAGCTCAGGTTATTCCAGGTCGTAGACTGAACTACCCTGAGCAGGACTTGGGAAGCCCCTCTCAAGCATGTTGATTAGCTGGAACCCCACTGAATCCAGGGCATTCGCACTTGTTCTGGTGCAATAAGATCTACCCCAGCTGTAAGCTTTGACCTGACCCCATTTGGAGACCAAAGCTATTTGTGTGATCAGAGAGCCATAGAAACTAGACATGGGCAATATGTGGCCAGATGCCCTCGATCCCTCTCTTTGCTCTGGCAGTAGGATGGCTTTGGTCCCTTGATCCATTTTATTCCATATGCCAGACTTCACCATTCCCCAGGTGTCTCTCAGCTTCTTCTCTGCTCTCTTCATTTTTGCATATGGAGAATGGAAGTTCGTCATTAAGTAATTTTCCCAAAGAATGTGAGGCTGCTCTTGAGACTGGAAGGCACAGACTGCATCTGGTCCAGCAATGCTGCCCCCACAGAGACTCACCGTAGGGGGTGTGCTGGATGGGGGGCAAGGAATGGAGTAGGAGGAACTGGGCTCTGGCCCCATTGTTGCCTAATGACATTGAGCCCCATGCAGGTCATTTCTCCTCTCTGGCCTTAGTGGCTCCTCAGTCCAATGAGCAGATTGGACTGGGAGCCAGGCCAGAGTCACAAGGTAGGAGTGTGGATCAAAACGAGAAGGAGGCCAGGAGCTGATGCAATAGAACCCTTAGGCAAATGTCAAGTCCAGAGTGGAATCAATGAGCATATTCTAGCTGAGTCACTAAGAGGGCAAATAACGTGCTGAGTTAAAGAGTTACCAAAAGCAGAGGTGAGTCATAGAAGCAACAACGGGAGTAAAAATGTAAGAGAAGTGGCAAGACCCAGAGAAGATGACACAGAGATGACTCCATTCTGGTAGAGATTTGTGGTGGGATAGCTCAATGGCACCAACACAACTACCAGGTGGGGCGACCACTAGGATCCCACCCACCTCCTGGAGTCTATGAATTTAAACCTTGTTTGAGATGTGCTAACAAATGGGCATCCGCTCCGACAACAGAACAATTGCAAGCTAAGTATCTGACCAGCATGGCTTCTGCATGAAGCTTCTCCTTTCCCACCTAGTGCTAATTGGAACCCAGGGGAAATCATCCTAAAAAAGTGCATATGCCAAAGTTTCTACTTCCATTTATACAAAGATGGTCTCTGCCTCGACTTCCTACTTTTTACTTTCCCACTAAGATGCTCTCTGGTCCTGAAAAAGTCAACCCGCCTACACATCAGGACAAGTAATGATTACACCAGGTCATCGAAAAATAAATTTTAGAACTCTTGACTCTCTGTGGGCGGAATGCAGGCTAGCTAGGAAGAGAGGAAATTTATTTCTAAGACCAGCTATTTAATATCCTAATCTTCTCCAGGCTATCTCCCATAGTAGTTTTTGGATCTATTTGACACATCCACTCCCTTCTCCGGAAAAAGTTCCCAAAGTAGCTGAGACTTATGACTCAAGAAAAGTCTCTCTACCTTTCTGCGCCTAGTTTTCTCATCTGTAAAATGTGAGATATGGTACCTGTATTCATTTTCTATGGCCGCTGTAACAAATTACCACAAACTCAGTGGCTTGAAACAACATCAATTTATTATCCTACAGTTCTGTAGGTTAGAAGTCCAATATGAGCCTCAGTGAGCTAAAATCAAGGTGTCAGCAGGGGTGTGTTCCTTCTGGAGGCTCTTGGGGAGAACGGGTTTCCTTCCCTTTCCACTTCTACAGGCCACCTCTATTCCTTGTCTCATGTTCTCTTTCCTCCATCTCTGTTTTCAAAGAGTCCTTCTCACATGGAATCATTCTGACCTCCTCTTCTGTATCCTTCTTCCCCTTTTAAGGACACTTGTACTTACACTGGACTCACTTGGGTAATTCAAGATAATTTATTTTAAGGTCAACTGATTAGCAACTTAATTCCCCTTTGTCATGTAACCTAACATACTCACAGTTTCCAGAAATTAGGACTTGGAATTGGGGGTGGGTGGCCTTATTCTACCTACCACAGTACCTGTCTCAGTGTGGCTGGGAAAGAGTTTCCTTTACTAGCTAAGTATATGACCCTGGCCAAGCCTCTTGTCATTTTGGTTTCCTCCTCTAAAATCAAGGGCTTTAGTCTAAGAAGACCTTTAAGAGTTATAACTTTATGGGGATAAAACAATTAATTAATCATTAATAGATTAGGTTCTGCCTTATGCATTAGTTTTCAAAGCACTTGTCTATGATTTGTCTTATTTAATCTTCGCATCAATCCTGGGAAATATATAGGGAAGATAGTGCCATTATCCCCACTTTGTAGAAGTGTAATCTGAGAGCAAGAAGTTAAATGATTCACCCAAGATCACACAACTAAAATATGACAGTCCTGGTTTCAAATTCGAATCTTCTGATAACACACGCCCTACGTAAAAACCTGTTCTGAATACCATGGAAGTGTACACACAGGAAAGACGGTAACTACCACCACCACCACCACCATTCAGCCAAAACACAGCTTGACCAAAGTGGAGAGATGTGGTGATGGCAGACACTGGTGTCTAAAGATAACTCAGGACTGGGGGTCCCCCACTTTGGATTCCTGTCCTCTGGTTGCGTGCCATTGAAAGTATCTTCCTAAAACCATATTCCTCCATTCTTGCTGTCAGACTACATACTGTCAGCAGAGTCCTGGTTCTAAATCAAGGAGAAATAGTCGTGGGCCCATAGTCGTGGGAAGGACTAGGGGAGAGTCTCATGTACTCTGTGCAGTGCTGGCTGGTCTCAAGGCCCTCCTGTTGAGTGAGACAGGATAACTAATCACAGTTAGGGAAGCTTCCCTCCATTCTCCTGAGTCAAATCCAATGGAAGGGAAACAGGACAGTAAGACACTTTCTAGGATACAAGGAAGGAGAGGAGACAGAAAGACTACCCGAAAGCCTTTGAGGTGCAGCAGACACTTGTTCTCTTTTGGCTCCTAGCGTCCAATGTCACATCAATGTCTTTGTGGACAATCTTGCTCACGACTCTCAGGCCACGTGCTTGCTCCATCCTCTACCCTCCACTCCAAGGGCAGAGAATTACCTCCTTCTACAGGTACTTATAAGCACCTAATATGTGCTCTAGGCATGGGAGATACAAGAGTAGACAAGCCAGACAAGGCCTCTGCTGTCATGGAGCTACCAAATAAACAAGGGAGCAAAAAAAAATCCAACAGAATAGTTTTCGAGAGTGTTATGGGCTATGAGAAAATAAAACAGGGTTTTTGTTACAGACAGGGACAAAGGGTGTTATCTAGACTTTTCACTAACGTTAACTAATTCTTCTTTTGTTTAAGTCCATTTGAGTCAGGTTTTCTGTGGTTCACACCCAGGCGTCCTAACATAGGTGGCATTCACCCCCCAATACTGAGTATTGTCCATAGTGTAACACTGTACTGACCAGGCCAAGACCTCTGTGATTATGGGAAATGGGCAATGGGAAAAAAACAGAACTGGCAGGTTCCAGCTCAGAATGTCAGGTTCTAGTTCTCGCTCAGCACTGACTAGCCGAGTACCTTCCACCTGGGCTGGAATGTTTCCTCACCAGTGAAATGGGGGCTTTCACAAGTTAATCTCAATGATCTCTTCCCTTCCACCACTTTATGTCCTGTGCTCTCTCTGGTCAGAGCTGCTCAGACCCACATTATAACTGGGAACTGAGTCATCTCAAGCTGGTATCCATCACCATCATATGTCTCTATTAAGAAGCTGCAAAACAAGCATCTATCACTTGATTCAGATCCATATCAAAGTGTCAGGGGAGACGCAAACCGCACACTCAGCAAATGCACTGCATTCTGCAAACAAACACTCCAGTGCCTAATAAAAGTTAGTGATTCGAGAGGATGCTGATTTTACCTGAAAAACTCACAGTGGACACGGAGGAGCTCTGCCTTTCTCCTTCACGGCTTATTAACGGGGGAAACGCTTCGGGCAAATTACATTTGTTTGGAGTAGAAGCATTTGTACCCTTTTCTGTAGGTGGGGGACACGGGGCTGTGCACCATCTTGTGACATAAATATACCAGTGAATATGTCCAACTCCTGTTAGTATAATAAGCTCTTTTAAAAAATGAATGCCTTTACACGGTTAAAAAAAAATGAAGTTGCCCATCTACCATTGTCCATCTCTAGTTCACATCACCACCTCTAAAGGTAAACCATTGTTAGTTTGTTGTGTATCCTTCCAGAATTCCTTATGCATACAGATGCCAATATAGATACACATTCCAATTCTGCCCCCTCCCCAGTCCACCACCTTTTATACAAAATTAGTATAGTATAGTACAGTATATTAGTATAGTATAATATTAAGATTACATATAATATATAGTGTATATATCCCTACAAAATTAATATAGTATACACACTGTTCTGATCACATTTCTGTTTTCATTTGGCAATCTGATTGATGAAATATGGTATTTATATGTCATTTTAATGTGATTTTTTTATGAGGTAAGTTTGAGCATATCTTTTAACACACTTAGGACTAATTATATTTCTTTTTCTGTGAATCATCTGGTTATATCCTTTGCCTATTTTTTCCGATGGGATTGAAATTCTTTATCTTATTGACTCTTAAGAGCTCTTTGTCTATTAAGGTGACTAGTCCTTTGACAGTTGTCTTTTCAGTTTACTTTATGTAGATTATTTTTGCTTTTCGGGTGACTTTGTTGGTTTTTTCTCTTGTAATTTTTCTCTAGTCAAATATCCCAGATTTTTCTTTTATGGCTTCTGGATTTAAATCTTGGTTAGAAAACCTCATCTATATTTTCTTCTGGCACTTTTATAGTTTTGTTTTTACATTTAAATCTTATTTTCGTTTTGAATTTTATCCTTGTATATAGACAGTGTGAGGTATGGATCTAATTTTATTTTTCTCCCATCGGGCCACCAGTTATCCCAATGGCACATATTTAAACTTTTCCTGCAGTGATTTGAGATGCCACCTTTATCAAATACTAAATGATCATATGCATTGAGGTCTATTTCTGGACTATCCTTCTAACTATTTAACTATTAACTGTTCCTTTTAACTTTCTGTGCCTGTGCCTATAACACTCAGTTTTAATCAATGAGGCACTATAGTAAGTTCTAATACCTAGTAGGGCCAGTCTTCCCACATTGTTTTTCTTTCTCAGAATTTTCCTGACTATTCCTATTTATTTTTTTATGTGAACTATAAAATAAACTTACTTAATTAAAAAAAAAAGGACCTACTGGTACTTTTATTTAGATTGTATTAAATTTATAAATTAAAGAGAATGACATTTATTGCTTTTCTATCCATGAACATTGTGTGTCTCTCCATTTGCTCAAAGCTCCCTTTGTATCCTTCATTTAAATCCTCTTTTATATCCTATATATCTTTTTACTAAGTTTATTATTAGTTGTTTTATATTTTTTATTGTTATTGTAACTGAGGGCTTTTCCTCCTCTGTATATCCTGTTTGATGTTTGTATACAGGAAAGGTATTGATTTCTGTTTATTAATTTTTGTACATTGTTACTTTGTGGGATTCTTTGATGATTTGAAATAGTTTTCCAGTGATTTCTCTTATGTTCTCCAACCATGCAACTACGATATCTGCACCTAGTGACAATCACCTCTCTCCATTTCTCTCTTCTAATTGTTTTCCCTTGTTAATTTGCATTGGTAAGTATCACCAGTACAATGATGAATAACAGTACTAAAAGTGTAGATCCTTCTTCTTTACTTTAGTGAGAATTCCTTTGGTGTTTCCCCATTAAGCATCATGCTGGCTTTCAGTCTGACATAGATGTATTTTTTACTTGTTAAGAAAGTACCTAGCTGTTCCTGTTTTCTTGTGCGTATTTTTTTAATAAAACGTGATCACTGAACTTTCTCAAAGGCTTTTTCAGCATCTGTGAAGATAATCACATCATTTTCCTGCAATGTTCACTAGTGTAGAACTATATCTGCATTCCAGGAATAAATCTCTCTTGATTATGATGTATGTCTTCAAATGTATTGCTGAAATTGTTTTGCTATTTTTTTTTTTAGGATTTTTGAATTGATATTCATAAGTGGATTTAGTCTTTGGTTTTCTATTTGTGCCTTCTTTGTCAGATTTTGGTAACTATTTCTCTTCTTTGTCTATGCCCTGGGGAACATATTGGAATTGTCTGTTCCTTGTAAGTTTGACACAATTTTCCCTGTAAAACTGTCTAGACTGGTGCTTTCTTCTTCGGGGCAGGGTATACCTGTTTGAAAAGTTTTGTTTGTTTGTTTGTTTTTAATTTCTGCCTTGGAAATTTTAGACTCTTTCCTAGGGTCAATTGAGTAAATTTTATTTCTTGGAAAATAATCTAGTTCATTCAGGCTTTCAAATGTATTTGCATATATTTGCATACATGAGTGAAGTACTCGTGATTCCTTTAATTTCCTGTTTATGTCATTATTTCCCACATATCATTTCTTATTTTATATATCTGCACTTGCTCCCACATTCTCTTGATTAGGTTAACGGGTAGTTAGCTATTCCATTGTTGTCTTTTCCTCAAAACCAGCTTTGAAATTGATTTCAACTGCTTTGTTTTCTAACTCATTAATTTTTACTTTTATCTATTTCTTCCTTCTGCTTTCCCTCTGCTATAATCTATTTTATTCTGTTATAACTCCTTGACCTAGATGATTAATTCACGTGTCAGCATTCTTTTGTGTAAATAGTTAAGCCCATCATTTTTCCTCTGAGTACTGCCTTAGCTATATCACATATGTTCTGATATTTAGTGTTTTTATTTATTGTTGTTTTCCAGAAAAGCTGCAATGTCAGTTTTTATTTTCCTCTTTGAGCCATGCATTGAGTGTTTTGTTTTGTTTTGATTTGATTTGATTTTACTTTCGGTGGAATGGTCTTTTGGTTTTCTGATTTAGTATTAATTTCTAGCTTAATTGTACTGTAATCAGAGAATACTGCTTGTATTTTTTTTCTAACTTTTGGGATTTATTGAGGCTATCTTTGTCCCCTAATAGATGGTCAATATATGTGAATGTTTCATGGGCCATTGAACGGTGCATTCTCCTCATTTAGTCTACAGGGTTTGCTATTTATCAGTCAGATCTGCTTTATTACTTATGTTAATTAGGTTTTCAATATTGATTTTTATTGTCTGTCCAATTATCTAAAGACTGAAACATGTAAATTACAGTGATCTATTACTAATGTGCTTTGGTCTATTTCTCCTTGCATCTCCTGAAATTTTTCAATATTGCTGCTATGTTTTTTCCCATTGTGAAATGTACACTTTAGCATTGTGAAGTTCCTTTCTTTCTCTCATTTAATGCATTTTATCCTGAATTCTATCTTGCCTGATGCAAACTTGTGATTACTACTTTTTTTCTATATTGACTTTTTTTTTTTTTTAAAGATTTTATTTATTTATTTTTTCTCCCCAAAGCCCCAGTAGATAGTTGTGTGTCATAGCTGCACATCCTTCTAGTTGCTGTATGTGGGACGCAGCCTCAGCATGGCCGGAGAAGCAGCACGTCGGTGCGAGCCCGGGATCCGAACCTGGGTCGCCAGCAGTGGAGCGCGCTCACTCAACCACCAAGCCACGGGGCCGGCCCTATATTGACTTTTTATTAATCTTTTAAAGCATTTTCCTGGTCTTCCTTTACTCGGCCTTCCTGTATTTTCGACCTTTCTCTATGACTTTCCCTTAGATGCATCTCTATAAACAATAAAGAATTGAGTTATTTGAGATCCAATCTGAAAATATTTTTAAAAGGTGATTTAAACTCATTTATACTTAGCAGTATGACAAATGGGTTTGTTCCTAGTTCTCATTTTATATTATGTTTTCTGGTTTCTTGGCATTATTTTTAGTCTTTCTGTGATCATACCGTGTGATTTTGTCCTCTGTAATTCTTCTTGGAAGGTTCATGTTTTTATTCTAGTGGTTGCATTCATAACTACAACGTTATATAATAATTTTAACCTACATCTTTAGACAGGATTTATTAATCCTGTACTACGAGCAAAGATAAAATTGGTATATTTTCTCTTCTTTCCCTTCACTTCCCCTTCCACAGAGGCATAGCAAAGGCATAGCTGGGGTGAGGAGAGAAAGAAACACAGACACATGTCCCTGGATGCCAGTTATGAAAGTGCACGGAGACGTTAACACAATGGCAGCTGCACGCAGGGAGATGACAAACACATTACATAGCCCCTGGGCACCACTTACTCTGGCTATGCTGTGTCTTTCTTCCACCACCTGCTTTTAGTCAATAATATTATCTTTCTTAATGTTTACCATTTATTGTTAAATATAATTATGCTTATATTACTTCATTTGTCAGCTCTAAATTACATCCATGGACTTCCTGTTATTTCGGAATGAGATATTCAGAGGATTTACTTTTTTCCCCCTTCCTCTTCCAATATTTGCTGTTGTGGTTGTGTCATTTCTACATCATCAGGACACAGAACACTTACATTGTCCTCTCCTGCTCTCATCCTTATATTGGTTTTAGTCTTAGTTTAGTGTAGTTTGACAGTTGGAAATATTCAGCGTGCACCCTCAGTCGTCTCTTTGTTGGCTAAAGTTCATCCTCTACCAGTTTGCTAAGGAAGGGCTCCTGGGAACAATGTTCCCTGAGTTATCGCATGCTCAAAACTGTCTTTACACTTACAAGACAGCTAAGATCGAAATAAATCTTTGGCTCACTCTTTCTTCCCTTGCTTATCTTGTAGATGTTTCACTGTCTTCTGGGCATTGAATGTTGCTGCAGAGGGAACCAGGGCCGACCTGATATTTTTTTTTCCTGGTGACTTGATTTCTTTAGCTGGATTCCCAATGAATTCTTTCTTGCTTTCTTTTTTTTGTTTGCTAATTGTTCTTTCTCATGATCCTGTTTATTAATTTTGAAGTAACTTCAAACCTAAAAAAAAGTTGCAAGAATAGTACAAATTCTTACACCTCCTCCACACAAATTCCCTAGATGATGATATTTTACTGTATTTTCTCCATTTTTGGAGAAAGAGATTTTTCTTTTCACATGATGTTTATCACTTCTAAATATTCCAGTGAATGTCTCCCTTCTCCATTAGAACCAACTATAGGAGAAGACAAGGACCCTTCGTCTATATAACTGCCATAAAACCCTCCTAGTCAAAAAATCAACACTGATACAGCACAGACCCGATACACAGACCCATTCACACTTCTCCAACCGTCCCAACAACGTCTCCTTCCCCTTCCTAGTCCAGGATCCTATCCACCAACATTGTTTTGCATTTAATTGTCATGTCTCATCAGTCCCCTCCAATCTGGAACAGTTCCTCAGTCTTTCTCTGTTTCTCAAGTCCTCAAAAGTCTCAAAGAGTTGCAGGCCTTTCATTCTGTAGGGCCTGGGTCCATCTGATGTTTCCTCATGACCAGACACAAGCCATGCACTCCTGGCAGGACTACAATAGAAATGATGCTGTGTCTCAGTGTGTCACATTCAGGGGCACCCTAGGTCAACCCATTCCTCCATAGTGACGTTAACTTTGATCATCTGGGCCAAGCTGGTGTCTGCGAGGTTTCATCACCGACAATTCACCACGTTTCCACTGTATTTGACTACAATTTTATGGGAAGCTATTCCAATATTGTGCCAATATAGTGAGCCTTATGAAACCTCCACCCACATGGCTTAGTATGCATTAACAAGTCCTGCCTGTATCAACCACCACTGCAATGGTTGCCAAGTGGTGAATATCTATTTCCATCATTTCTTCTACATTTATCAGTTGGCACTCTACCACAAGGAAGAGTTTTCCCTTCTCCCCAACTTACTTACTTTTCTATTTATCTATATATTTATTGATTGACTTATTCATTCATTCATCTATAACAGTATGAACTCATGGATTCCTATTTTATTCAATAGTTTCTAATCTGATACTCATCTTTTACTTTGATGCTCATATTGTCCTCAATTTGGCCAATGGAAACTCCTTCAAGCTGGCTTCTGTATCCTGTTGACATGTTCTAATATTTACCTGACTTTCTGGCGAAATAAAATATTTCAGGTTCATTTTACACTTTTTTTGCCTTATCCCTTAAATCAGCCATTTCTCTGAGGAGCCCCAGTAAATTTTAGTGGAGGATAGTATTTAGAAACCAAAATCTGAGTATTCAATGTGCATACATTTCATGTCAGTGGAATGAGTTAGGAAATATATGTATTTATATGTATGTGTATATATATATATACACAGATACACGTGTGTATATATATATATACACATATATACACAGATACACATGTGTGTATATATATATATACACATATATACACAGATACACATGTGTGTGTATATATATATATATATACACACACACAGATACTTCTAATTCCAATCTAACACTCCAGGTTCTCTCTAGCCTTCCCTCTTCCCATGTTTATAAATCTCTTCTCAAACACTGAAAAACATTGGTCCTCTTATCCTCTCTATATTTATTTACCTGCTCAATAAATTAACTTATTTGCCCCCTGTAACTAATCTTCCAATCATTCTAGCCACCTTTTGTGCCTGCCACCTCCATGTCTACCTTCCACCCTGCTGTGGAGGAGAGGAGAGAGAGGGGGTAAGGCAAGGGGGAGGAAAAGGGGGACAGGGGAGGGGGGAAGGGGAGGGGAAGAGAGAAACTGTTTCCTATCTTTAATGTCTAAAACTTTCCATGGCTATATCTCAGTGTTAATTCTTCTGGGTAATTTTCCCCAACACCCAAATTTGTGTTCTTTCAACATTTAGATTTTAAGTCTTCTTTTATAACATGAAAGCTTTCCTAATTTATATTTTAAATATTTTTTTCTATTCAATTACTTCGTGTTTTACTTTAGGGACTGAAATTATGCTTAGGTTGGATTTCCATTGCCTGTCTTCCGTATCTATCGCTTTCTCTCCAATCTTTACTAATGCACCCATTATTTCAATTGCATTTATTCATCTTTCTCCTTTGTATACTCTGTGTTCCACACTGCATTTTCCAGTGTCTATTTTCCCTTTAGATCCTTCCAACTTTATCTTCATTTCTGAGATAGATTTGCCTTTTTTCTCCTATTTCCTCCTTGAGTTCTGACAGCTTAACGTTTCCCCACCTCTTGCCATCTTGTCATCCCTTCCAGAATTCTTGCTTCTGCTTTGTAGTTTTTCTTCATAGAAATGATTGCTTCATTGAGTTCTCCAAATTCAATGTGAAATACCTGATTACAATTTTCATCTGCTTCCTAAGAACGTTTTCCTGGGAATGTTCCTTATTTTGGGGTAATTTTTGTGGCTACTATTGACATTTTTCACCATAATATTTTTCTTCTATTCTACCAAGACTCTCAATTTCTCTTTTATTACTTACCATTGCATGAGGTAGACTTTCTTGGACCAGCTCTTTGCAGGAAGTTCCTGTGGGATGGGAGGAGGGACTAGGATAAGCCTTTCATTATTAAAAAAGCTCTCTTTGTGGGAAGGGGTAATGACTGGGAGGAGGTGCGGGGAGGCTTCTGGGGTGCTGAAATGCTCTGGATCTGGATCTGGATCTGGGTGGTGGTTACACAAGTGTACACGTATGTAACAGTCTGTCAAGCTAAAATCATTTGTGTACTTTACTGTCTGTATGTTACACCTCAAGGAAAATGTTAAGGAAGGAAGAAAAGAAGGGGGGCGGGAGGGAGAGAGGACTTTTTGCCTGCTGTCACAGACATTACTTCCTGCAAATAGGTCTCTTTGGAGGATCTTTTGCATTAACCCACCTCCTCTGCTTCTCTGAAGCAAAATAGGCCCAGGAGGCACCTTCCTTCAGTTCTGGTCAAGCCAGTCCCTGCCTGACATCTGCAAATAACAGATATAGCTGAGTCTCTTCAGGCTGCCCCCACACCTCCAGGACACTTACGTTGCTGGCACTCTCTGCCACTCTTCTAACCTCTTCACAACCCCCTAGTGGCCTCTCCCAACCCCAGCTGCTCACGGCAGCCCTTGCAAGGATTCTTCAAACTCCACAGATTATATCTATCCTCTAATTCCCATGAAAATAACATTTTTATTTGTTTGGTTGGGTTTTTTTGGTGAAGAAGATTGGCCCTGAGCTAACATCTGTGCCAATCTTCCTCCATTTTGTATATGGGACACCACTGCAGCATGGGTTGATGAGCGGTGTGTAGGTCTATGCCTGGGATCCGAACCTGTGCACCCTGGGCCGCTCAAGTGGAGTGTGTGAACTTAACCACTACGCCACCAGGCCGGTCCTGTTTTTTTTTAATTGCTCTCCTTGTTGCTTTTGTATAATATCCAAGAGCAGAAAGCAGAAGAGGTTGTCTGGCACAAACAACCATGTCATGCTGGAAGTCCTGTTTGCCTATGAGCCTACTGGCTCACCACAGCATCTCAAACCAGTTACCCCCTGAACCTCAGTCTCCCCATTAGCAGAATGGGCACAGGGAACTGCTGTCCTTCTCCTAGCTCCTTCTGAAGACGTGCAAAGCAGAGTCTGGAGGGCAGGCGCAGACATGAGGCAAGTCTCATAGCTGTTGGGAAGAGTTTCCTAACCAGCAAGAAACATGGTGCTTTCCATGGTGCTGATCATTTTACTTCTCCCCCTAGTTCTCCCTTAGCACCTGCTCCTCCATAGACCACCAGCCAGGAAACAGCTGGTTCTTGAGGACGAGAATCATACCCCACCCCTCAGACTCTCGCCACCTCCCCAGCAACACCCACACTCACACCCAAAGACACAGCAGATTCTTCAAATACCAATTTGCTGGCTGCCGTGTCTCATTTCTCTTGCTGGCTGCAAAAGTAGCAGTAGAAATGTGCCACTACTTGGCACCAACCACTTGGCTGTGAGCAAACACAGGCTCTCTCAGCCAGGTGGTGTGATTCAGGAAATACCAAACCCAGACTCTTGCCTCTGACCCCACGTGAACCCTGCATTTTCAGGCTGCAGATGGGCAACATCAAATCACCAAGGCCCCAGGACTCCACCATCACATCAGTCACAAATACCGTCCTAACTAATAGAAGTGGCAGATGGGAACATAAATTCTTCAAAAGCAATTTGCTTGCCAAGGACTAAGGAACATATGAATGAAGTGTGAACAGTAAATTTTTCCAAGTTCGGGAGGCTGGACACGTCACCCGCTCAACGGTACAAACAGGCTTTAGAAGACCCAACTGAGTTTTCCATCTAGCTGAAAATGTTTCTGGGTGACTTATAGGCAAACACAAAGATTTGTTCTCTCTTCCCTTTGCTACCTCTTCAAGGAAGGCCCAGAACTACAAGAGCAAAACTCGAAACAGACAACAAACACTAGCAGGAGCATTGGGCTCTCAGCTTTTCCAAAAGAATGAAGGTAAAAACAATCCTTTGATACGATAATCCTTTGAAATCATATGCCGTCTTTCAGAAGGCTCTGTGGAATGGAAAAAGTTTCCACGGCGAATGAGCACTATACAAGTGTTAATCATTTGCATGCTCTGTGCTGGTTTTCATGGCTGGAGGGTCCAGCAGGCACCCAGCAACCCCGTTGGCAGCTCCCAGCTCCCTACTGAGCTTTGCATTTTACAGCAGCAAACACAGCCAGCTTGGACTACGGGACAAGAGGCAAGGTTTCAGATGAGTTCCACCATGAACCAGCTGAGTGCTCTTGAGAAAGTAACTTCCTCTCCCACATCTCAGCATCCTTAGATGGAGAGAGAGCAAGCGGGTCTGATAAACTCAAAGGCTCCCTGCCTCAACAAGTGAAGATTCTAGTTTACCCCCCTGAGCCTGGCTGTTATCTCATTCTCAGATCCCATACCCCTAACACCACAAGGGAAGGCCTCGTGCTTTGTGAATCAGCTGCCGCTTCACTCAGGCCTGGAATGCAGCTGTTACTGTGGCAAAATGCAGTCATCACTTCAAAACCAATGGCAATGGCAAATGGCAGAGAAAATAAAACTCAGCAAACTCTTACTGAAAAACCAAGCCAGCAGATGAAAGGGTGGAGGAAGTGACTGCCTAAGTAACATTTCTCTAAATTGCCTACCGTTTGCCTCTCCACGAGAAACAGATAACAGAAGGAAGCCACCTATTGAGTCGGAAAATGCATCATCCCTTGTTCTCAGATGAATTCAGGCTGCTAATAGTGCTGATACTTGTAGAAAACCAAAGACAAGGAATCTCAGGCTTAAAAGGAGCCTGTCAGAATGTGAAATGATGCCCTTTCTCTTTCCTTGAAAGTATAAACTGATTTGGCTCAAATTATGTCTAATTAGGATGCAGTGAAAATGAAACACACATAAACACACATACACAGAGACACGCACACAGGAGGTGGCCCCTCCGTCCTACGGCAGTGCGGACAGATTGTAATGGACGCGATGCGGTACAATCATTAAACATCTCTCCAGCTTATTTGCACGCAGTGTGTCTCAATAATGTGTTATGAGGTGTGTTTGTAATTGGCTACTGCTGATAGTGGTCCTTGAAAGGGAAATGGAGTGTGTCTAAATGCAGACAAAGCTACTTAGCGCGCCAGGACAAGATGAGATGCTCCTCACAAGGTCCAAATGGGGTACTCAGGGCTTCTTCCACCCATAGCTTGGGAGAGAGAAAAAGGAATAATCTGTCTCCATTTTCTCAGCTCCAGAAACAATATTTATAAAATAGAAGGTGATTTCAGAGCTCGTTTATTTTCCTGGTTCACAGTCCCCACTCTCTGCTGACATCATTTTCTAACCAATTTTATTTCCAACAATAGCAGGAACAGCCTCAATTCTACTCGAAATCATTAAAAACAAATCCATTCTTTCCTTGTCTTTGAGTCCCATCTTTCAAAAAATATAGTTTAATTTCTGCATTGTCTGTCTTTGAAACAATATTCCAGGTTTCTGAATAGCGAGACTACATCCTTCTTTATCCCTTTCTTGCTTCCTAAATCCCTGTATTCCCTATAAATGTAAGAAGCACACAGATTCCTCCTGATTCCAATTTCTAGGCACTGTATCCACTGGCTGATCAGGTCAAAGGTTGTCTACCTGGAGTGATTCCAAGGGACACATCTTCTAAACACGAGGTATCTTGGAAATTGAACAGGCCGAGAATTTAAAAAATCACAAAAAGAAAGAACCCTGTCTCTTACCCAGAATGCCATCTTTAGTGAGCAAAATCAAAGCCTAACAGGAGCTACCATGCATGGCGCTGGCTTCATGAAAACTGTGGACGTGTGCTGGCACAGGGGACAATTAGCACCGTCCCCTTGCAGTGCTAGAGGAGGGAGTGACAGCACATGGCTAGGTGCTGGCCATCCCTGCTACGTCCTTCCCCTGACCTCCCAGTGGAACGACCACAGGAAAGAAGACGTGTGTTCTTAGGGGAGCCAAGCTAGCCCTGGCAATTGACACTTTTTTTTTCTAAGTGCTCAGAAAAACATCTGCTCTAAAATTTGGGGGAATTAATGTCAAGCTGATTGGTCTTTTTCTCTGAGTGGGAAAAACTGACTGTGAGACATATCAACTCTCACAGAGGCACTAGATTCACGCAAAAAAAATCTTCAAGTCAGATTTTCAAAGGTATGACTCACCCTGACTCAGGTGGGTTAAGGGAAAAGACAGGAACTTGGACTCTAACTCCAACTCCCTGAATGACTTGGGTCAAGTACTTGAGTCTTCTCTCATTTATGTACCCCATCTGTAAGACAGAGCTAGACAAACCGTCCCTCACCCCTGGTCTTCCAACAGAGCCAGAACTGGCACTCCAGAACCTCAAAGACAGCAAGCCAGAGCGAGAGAGAACACAACGCTGCCTCCTGCTTCCGCTCTGAAGCCCCAGGGAAGCATCCAGGCTATGGATGGGGACATGCCATCGCTGAGCTGCCCGGCATGCAGACTCCAGGGATTCTGGATTTGTGAGCCCCAAGGACATCAGGATGGGGGCTGTCCCGTGGGGCTACCCTGCAAGACTTCACAGCTCTCCAGGGCAAAGGGCCAGGGCTGCCACTTTCATTCCCACAATGCCCAGCTCAGCACTGGACATGGTAGATATTCACTAAACACTTGTTGATTTAATTTGTTCACTGAATCAACAGCAGGAAAGCCCCGATCTGCTTGTCCCCCAGGCTGGTTTGGCTGGGACAGCTTTCCTGTAAGCCCCTGTGCGGCTTTCATCCAGGACTTCAAACTACAACCCATCACACCGAAAACAAACTATAAAAAAACTACCACAAACTGCACGAAGCTCACCCCTGAACCCACCCTCTGGAGAATCCTGGGTTTACAACTGTGACAGGCTGAGGTGCGTCGCAAGTGCTTTTATGGCCTTTTAAAATGACACGAGATGAGGGGCCAGCCCCGTGGCCAAGCAGTTAAAATTCTGTGCGCTCCGCTTTGGCCGCTCAGGTTCGCAGGTTCAGATCCTGGATGTGCACCTGCTCCACTCACCAGCCATGCTGTGGAGGCATCCCACACGCAAAATAGAGGAAGACTGGCACAGATGTTAGCTCAGGGCTAGTCTTCCTCAAGTAAAAAAAAAAAAAAAAAGAGGAAGACTGCCAACAGATGTTAGCTTAGGGCGAATCTTCCTCACCAAATAAAAAAGAAAGACGTGAGATGATGCAGGTAAATAGACATTTGCTTGAGACTTTTTTCAGACGAAGGTCCTTATCTGGCTTTAATCACTTGTTCTATGCAAGATGAGTTTCAATTTGATCCTTTCCTCCTTTTACGACATCTGTTTTGCTTCTTTCTCACCATATCTTATTTACCTTTTAATTTTTTAAATAGGCCACCGGAAACACCGTTACCAACAGGACAGTACCACAGACAGCTGTTGCCTCCAACGACGGGGCTGGCTGCCTTCTCTCCCCACAGCTCTGTGTATTTGTCTTTTCTTTTTTCTTCTTTGTATCCCTCCTTTTTCCACAGAGAACCTGAGCTCACATTTCAGTCGCCAATTCCGTAAAAGGCTGTCCTTTGGAGAAGGCCAATGGTCACACTCCCGCCCATTCAGCAGAAGTGTCCACCAAAATGCTCCCCCCAGAGAGTAATAAGAGGCGTCAGGGCACAGGAAAGAAATCATACCCCTGTTCCTTTCTTACCTGAGCACTCTCTGAGCAAATCCAGGACAAAAACCTATGCTTTTCAACAACAGTCTCACATCTGAGTGGGGCCTCCTGATCAGCTCATAAAGACATTCCACAGGCACTAACTGACATGTGACCTGAAACAGGCCACTCAGCTTCTCAGTCTCATTCTTCATGTCAACTGTGAGAAATGCTGCCTAACACAGAGTGTTGGGTAGAGATTAAATGAGATATATGGGACAGCATTGGGCACAAATTTTTGTATGCAACAGATGTTTAGTAAATTTTGAAAAAGATGAGGATCTTGTGAATTCTTCATGAGCTGATCTTTGTAATGTGTCATAGTCTTCAAAGAAAAATGGCCAATGTTCATGACCGATGTCATATTCCAGTTCTCCTCACTTGAAAGGACATCTGATAATATCTTGACCAACCAATTTCTCAGAGATTCAGGGTCCACTTGGCACCCTGTCCACTCTGCAGAACAAGATCCGATATCATTCTTATTGTCCCACAACACCACTGAAACCTTCTCCTTCTTGCCATCCCAAAATTCTTCACTTTGATCCTCAGGCTGCACCAAATCCTCCTTTCTCTGGTTAGAGAATCTCATCATCATAAGCTTCTGGAACTCTTACTTTGTGGTGGATTAAACCTAGAAGTCCCCAAGTGACCCCATAAGGAAGTAATTTCAGTCTAGACGAGTTAGGCCAATCCAGTGGTGTTGTTCCCAATGAATAGAAATTCTTTCAAAACTAAAGCAAAACCCCTCTCCCAGAATGTGGCAAGATACAAAAGTAAATGCAAAGACTCAATCTTATCTTCCTACTAGAACTTTTTTTTTTTTGTGAGGAAGATCAGCCCTGAGCTAACATCCATGGCAATCCTCCTCTGGCCCTGAGCTAACATCTATTGCCAATCCTCCTCATTTTTCTCCCTAAAGCCCCAGTAGATAGTTGTATGTCATAGTTGCACACCCTTCTAATTGCTGTATGTGGGACGCCGCCTCAGCATGGCCGGACAAGTGGTGACTCGGAGTGTGCCCAGGATCCGAACCCAGGCCGCCAATAGCAGAGCACGTGCACTTAACCGCTAAGCCACGGGGCCGGCCCCCTTCCTACTAGAACTTAATTGCTTTACAAAAAACCCTAAATTTTAAAACAGAATTTGCTGGGAAGTTTCTGAAAATTCACTATTGAAAATTCAGAAACTGATGAAGCAATTTTGGACAACAGTGGCTTGAACATGCCCCTGCTGACAGGTGGATTGTCTCTCTCAGCTCCAATCCAAACACAGGGTGCTTTCTTGAGCCTGGCAGCCACTGAGGCTAGCACACAGGTGTGCTCTGGAGTCTGTGAGAGAGACCTCAGGTCCTGCGGAGCTAGAGGGAGAAGGCTGATGCAGGACTAGAAGAGAGCCTGGAGAGCAGCAGCAGAGAGGCATGGAACAAGATCAGAGTTCTCAAACCCTGTGGACAGCTTGGCCCAGAGTGAGATGGACCCCTGGGACGACAGCAGCTCCAGCTGGCATGAGTGTTCTGAAACGGCCTCCTGTCTCCCTGCCCCAGAGCAAGGGCTGGAAAGCTGAACAGGCCTGCTGAGTCCTCTCTAGCCTGGAGCTAGGGTAGCTCGGGGGTCCATTCTGGTGTCTCAGTGAACTGACAACCCGCCGAGTGGAACCACTCCACAGCACAGGAGCCAAGACTGCAACACCATCACCACTTTGCTGATCTTACCTGAAGGCAGCAGACAGCTGGTCCTAAGCCTCATCCAGTAAACAAAGGAAAAAAGCCACCCATGGGGGCGACCAGAAGCCAGAGAGATGAATGAGCAAAACACTTAGAAGGGCAGGCTGTTGATGAAACAGAGCTACTGGAGAAGGCAAAAGGCAATGCAAACAAAAACAACAACAGCACTTGATATTCAATCACAGCACACACACAAAAAGACTTTCTGGAACTAAAATCATGATTTTCAAACAAAAAAGCTCATCAGATGAGTTGATGAAAGGGACGGTTGCTGTAGAGACCTGAAATAGTGGCTCAGAAGATTAAGTGGAAAAAAATATGACAACGGAGCAAAAATACAATGAAATAAAAATCAGGGGCAAAAAGATATGTGAAGAACAGATCCATCCCAAAGACCTAATTTGTGAATAACAGTAATCCCAGAAGGAGAAAAAGGAACAAAGAATACACACAAATTAAACCAATGAAAGTAGAAAATTTCTCTGACTTGAAGAAAGACTTGAGTTTGCAAATGGCACTGAGCTCCTAGCAGGAGTCACGGAAAAGGACACACCCCAAGGTGTGTTCCTAAGTTCCAAGATAAGGAGAAAATCTCACAAGCCCCCAAACAGAAAGAACAGGTAACTTACAAAGGAAAAGTAATTAGACTTCAAGTATACCCGCCATCTGCAAAGCTGGAATCCAGAAGACAGTGGAAAACCATCCACAGACCACCAGACAGGCAAGCCAGATGTTACCCACCTGTCCAATTTGTAGAATATTTGTGGATACACAAAGATTCATAGAAAATATAACACACATACCCCATCTGAAGAAAATGTTCAGATCAAAAAATGAATGAATTCAAACAGAAACCCTGAGATGGGTGAGATGAAGAGAAGAGAAAACAGGGGTCAGGGATGAACCTCGCAATTTGCACAGTTAAATCTAAATAGATAGCATTAAAGTGCTGGAAATATGTAACATAAGTGACAAATAAGAACACTTGAAAGAGAAGAGGGATTCTGCAAAGAAAAACAACATTTAGTTCTAGAAGTGTTAAATAATCTCAGCAAAACCTAGAAATTAGGGGTGGTAGAAGGTGGAGAAAGTCCAAGGTGCGTCAGCTTTGGGTGTAAGAAAGTGTAAGGAAGTAAAAGTACTCCTAAAAGGCTCAATTTATTAGGTTGATAATGAATGGGGGAGTAAAGCATCTTGGCAGGGAAAACTTGTTGGTAACCTGTTTTTATACAAATATGTATTGGAATGCCCTGAAAAGAAAGGTAACAGTCAGTGTTGATGGTATGGTAAGACATCCAAATTAAAAACAGAAAGAGGAGTTGAAATAATAATTGGCCAAACTAGCAAAAATAATAAAAAGGAGAAAGATAAAGGAAAATAAATAGTAAATTTTCAATATATCAATTGTATCACTAATTATGATAAGCTGAATATTCCTATCATTGAAAAATAAAAATAGGTATTCAAGTTGCTAGAGAGCTGTAAGTTATTTACAAGAAACATACTTTAATAAAGAAAGGTTGAAATAAAGAGATGGACAAATGCAAAGGAAAACAAAGCAGGACAGATAATACTAATATCAGATAAGGTGAAAGTTAAGGTACAATTTATGAGAATAAAATCAGAAATGTCTGATTAAAGGGATGCCAATGGAGAAGTCAATAGGACCAGATAATTTCAGAGCTGAGTTTTATGTGGCCATTAAAGAACACATACGTCAAAGTTATTTAAACTATTCCCACATGTTAAAAAAAAAAAAAAAAAGCTCCCTAATTCGTTTTATGGAAGCAATATACTCTTTTTTTTTTATTTTGTTTATTGCAGTAACATTGGTTTATAACATTGTAAAAATTCCAGGTGTACATCATTGTACTTCTATTTCTGCATAGATTACATCATGTTCACCACCAAAATACTAATTACAACCCATCACCACACACATGTACCGAATTATCCCTTTCACCCTCCTCTCTCCCCCCTTCCCCTCTGGTAACCACCAACCAATCTCTGTCCCTATGTGTTTGTTTATTGTTGTTATTATCTACTACTTAATGAAGGAAATCATACGGGATTTGACCTTCTCCCTCTGACTTATTTCACTTTGCATTATACCCTCAATGTCCATCCCTGTTGTCACAAATGGCTGGATTTCATTGTTTCTTATGGCTGAGTAGTCTTCCATTGTGTATATATACCACATCTTCTTTATCCATTCGTCCCTTGATGGGCACTTAGGTTACTTCCAAGTCTTGGCTATTGTGAATAACGCTGCAATGAACACAGGGGTGCATGTACCTTTACAAATTGGTGTTTTCAAGTTCTTTGGATAAATATCCAACAGTGAATAGCTGGATCATATGGTAGTTCTATCGTTGATTTTTTGAGGAATCTCCATACTGTTTTCCATAGTGGCTGCACCAGTTTGCACTCCCACCAGCAGTGTATGAGAGTTCCCTTCTCTCCACATCCTCTCCAACACATGTTGTTTCCTGTCTTGTTAATTATAGCCATTCTGACGGGCGTGAGGTGATATCTCATTGTAGTTGTGATTTGCATTTCCCTGATAGTTAGTGATTTTGAACATCTTTTCATGTGTCTGTTGGCCATCTGTATATCTTCTTTGGAGAAATGTCTGTTGGGGTCTTTTGCCCATCTTTTAATTGGGTTGGTAGTTTTTTTGTTGGTGAGATGCATGAGTTCTTTATATATTTTGGAGATTAAGCCCTTATCAGAAGTATGGTTTGCAAATATCTTCTCCCAATTGTTAGGTTGTCTTTTCGTTTTGTTGATGGTTTCCTTTGCTGTGCAGAAGCTTTTTAGTTTGATGTAGTCCCATTTGTTTATTTTTTCTATTGTTTCTCTTGCCCGGTCAGACGTGGTGTTTGAAAAGATGTTGCTAAGACCGATGTCGAAGAGCGTACTGCCTGTTTTCTTCTAGAAGTTTCACAGTTTCAGGTCTTACATTCAAGTCTTTAATCCATTTGGAGTTAATTTTTGTGTATGGTGTAAGGTAAGGGTCTACTTTCATTTTTTTGCATATGGCTATCCAGTTTTCCCAACACCATTTGTTGAAGAGACTTTCTTTTCCCCATTGTATGTTCTTGGCTCCTTTGTCAAAGATTAGCTGTCCATAGATGTGTGGGTTTATTTCTGGGCTTTCAATTCTATTCCATTGATCTGTGTGTCTGTTTTTGTGCCAGTACCATGCTGTTTTGGTTACTATAGCTTTGTAGTATATTTTGAAATCAGGGAGTGTGATACCTCCAGCTTTGTTCTTTTTTCTCAGGATTCCTTTAGCTATTTGGGGTCTTTTGTTGTTCCATATAAATTTTAGGATTCTTTGTTCTATTTCTGTGAAAAATGTTGTTGGAACTTTGATAGGGATTGCATTGAATCTATAGATGGCTTTAGGAAGTATGGACATCTTAACTATGTTAATTCTTCCCATCCAAGAGCACGGAATATCTTTCCATTTCTTTGTGTCTTCTTCAATTTCTTTCAGAAATGTTTTATAGTTTTCGGTGTACAGATCTTTCACCTCTTTGGTTAAGTTTATTCCTAGGTATTTTATTCTTTTTGTTGCAATTCTAAATGGGATGGTATTCTTAATTTCTCTTTCTGCTACTTTGTTGTTAGTGTACAGAAATGCAACTGATTTTTGTATGTTGATTTTGTATCCTGCAACTTTACCATATTCGTTTATTACTTCTAAAAGTTTTCTGGTGGATTCTTTAGGGTTTTCTATATATAAAATCATGTCATCTGCAAATAGTGACAGTTTCACTTCTTCCTTTTCAATTTGGATCCCTTTTATTTCTTTCTCTTGCCTGATTGCTCTGGCTAGGACTTCCAGTACTATGTTAAATAGGAGTGGTGAGAGTGGGCATCCTTGTCTGGTTCCTGTTCTTAGAGGGATAGCTTTCAGTTTTTCACCATTGAGGATGATATTAGCTGTGGGTTTCTCATATATGGTCTTTATTATGTTGAGGTACTTTCCTTCTATACCCATTTTATTCAGAGTTTTTATCATAAATGGATGCTGTATCTTGTCAAATGCTTTCTCTGCATCTATTGAGATGATCATGTGATTTTTATTCTTCATTTTATTAATGTGGTGTATTACGTTGATTGATTTGCGAATGTTAAACCATTCCTGCATCCCTGGAATAAATCCCACTTGATCATGGTGTATAATCTTTTTAACATATTGTTGTATGCGATTTGCTAGTATTTTGTTGAGGATTTTTGCATCGATGTTCATCAGTGATATTGGCCTGTAATTTTCTTTTTTTGTGTTGTCCTTGTCTGGTTTTGGTATCAAGGTAATGTCAGCTTCGTAGAATGAGTTAGGGAGCTTCCCCCCCTCCTCAATTTTTTGGAAGAGTTTGAGAAGGATAGGTATTAAGTCTTCTTTGAATGTTTGGTAGAATTCACCAGGGAAGCCGTTTGGTCCTGGACTTTTATTTTTGGGGAGGTTTGTGATTACTGTTTCAATCTCCTTACTGGTGATTTGTCTATTCAAATTCTCTACTTCTTCTTGATCCAGTTTTGGAAGGTTGTATGATTCTAAGAATTTATCCAATTCTTAAATATACTCTTAAATATACTTAAATATACTCTTAAATCTAAACTCTGATAGAGTACCAAAAAACCCTATAAATCAATTGCATTCATAAATATAGATGTTAAAATTCCAAATAAATGCCAACAAACAAAATGTAGCCACATAAACAAAAATAAACTATAACTGTATAGGGTTTATTCCAGGAATGCAAGGATGGTTCAAAATAAGGAAATAAAAATAATTCACTGCATCAACAAGGAAAAAATTATATGATTCAATCAAAATGTGATAAAAATCCAAAATCATTTCTAACAAAAACTTGAAGTAAAACAGAAAAAAGAAACTACTAAAATAAGAATATTTAATAAAAGTGAACAGTAAATAGTGAGACAACTATATCCATTTGCATCAAAATCAAGAAAGAGTCCTGTATTGCCATGGTATTTCATTTTGAATATTCTCATGAATGTGACAAAACAGGATAGTGAAATAATCAAGATAAATATTCAAAAAGGAGAAATAAATTTAACTCATTTTGATAATGATATGATTTTATACGTAGGAAATCCAATGGACTAATTAAGAAGAAGTAACCACTGGATTTAATAAGAAAATTCTAGTAAAAAGTATGATATTGGAATAGTAAGAGATAAATATGTCAATAGGACAGAGTGAAGTTGCCAGAACTAAAACCCAATGAGTATGGGAAATAAATACATGACAAAGGTAGAATTTCAGTTAATAGAGGAAAAGATGGTTTCTTTAATTAATTATATTAACACGAATAACTATCTATTTGGAAGAAAATGGAGTTAAACCCCTACCTCAAACTAGACATAAAAATAAAATCCAGATAGACTTAAGATTTAAAAGTTTTTTAAAAGTCATATAGAATAGGAAATTTAGGATGTTCTATATACAACCTAGGAGTTAGGAAGATTTTAATAAGACAGAACACTCATTAGCTATTTTTAAAAAGACATGTTTAACCATATAAAAACAAACAAAAAATTATATGGCAATATATATCATAAACAAGTCAACACTGTAACAAATGATTAGAAAAAAAATCTGCAATACATATGACCAATAAAGAGCTATTTATAACATATAAAGAGCTCATAATTGACAACAAAAAGATAAACAGCCCAGTGGAAAAATGGGCAGAAGCTATGAATAGACACTTCATAGAAGAGCAGATCCTTAAGGGCAATAAACATATGAGGATATGCTCAACCTCTCTGGTAGTCAGAGAAATATAAAATCACAATAAGATTCCATATTATAACTTTTAGATTGGCAAAATGAAAAATATAACATCTACGCTAAAGGGGATACTGAGAAAAGAATACTCTCACACTTTGCTAGTGAAAATGTGGCTTACTATACTGTTTTTAAAAGTAATCTTAACATATCCATTAATATAAAAGTTAGATTCCCTTTGACTCAAAATCTATCCTATAGAAGTCAAAGCAGCAACATGTAAGAATATGTGTGCACAGATATTTACTGCAGCACTGTGTGTCATGACAAGAGATAAGAGACAAGGTGGATACCCATCAAAAGGAAATGGTTGAATAAGTCACATCCATACTGCAGAATATTATGCAGCCCTTAGAAATAATGAGCTAGCTGACCTGAGGATTTCTAGGATGTATGGTTAAATGAAGAGTAAGATGCAAAGTATATATAATATGATCAATTTCTCTCTCTCCTTTTTAATAATGCCCAAAACAAATCTGTAAGTGTTTATATATGTTTACATACTGATTACAGGGTGCACAGAGAAAGATATGAAGTTTACATATCTAGATTAGTATGTTGTTTACCTAAAAGTGGGGGGAGGGGTGAATGGAGGGAGTTAGGGAGAAAATAACCATAAATCAATCAATTAATTAATTAATAAGCAGCAATGAGAAATACAGCATAGATGATACCTGTTTATGTAAATCACCCATTTTGATGTTCTAAGATGTTTTCCAATATATATCTTGTTTTAAACAAAATAGGATCCTACCATGGACACAATTTTGAATCCTACTTTTTTTTTTAACCTAAATTTGTAAAAACTTTTTCAGGAGTATATGTCTATGTCCACTGTGTTAGGTCCTTTCCTAGTCTAGCTTACCAAAAGGATAATTTGGAGAGAGGCACAGTGGATCAACCACACCCCACAGTTAACACCAGCGGGCCATCAGCCTTTGGGCTACCTGGTATGTACAAGAAGAAGGAACTCTTCAGGCCCTTATCCTAATCCATCCTCCTGATAACACCAGCTGGGATGTCTTCACTTCTGGATTCCTCCAACTAATGTGCATGGACTTGGGATGCCCAGCACACCCCTCAGAGCACATGACTAGGTGACTTCCGGCCACAGCCCTGCCAAGGCCTCATTCAAGGAACGTAGACAGGCAGGATGACTTCTCCAAGGGACATTTCTCTAAAAGCAGCTACACGACTTAAATATGAAAAGAGGTGGTTAAAAAAGGCCAGAATCAACCTTGGTGAGAAATATAGAACACACACAGCGACTCTCATTTGGGCCACAGGGGTAAGAGAAAGGGAATGCCAAATTCAAATTTCACTGAATTGCCCCTTTAAGAGCAATTAGCATACTCTGAACAGTTAAAACCCTTAAACCCAAAACACTTTCTGAACAAAGCCCCCGATGAGTAGACTTTAATATTCCCAACTGGGGAGATCTATTTACTTTGAGACACACTTGCATCTTAGAACAAAAAGAAGCAAATGGCTTTATTTTCAAATTCGTCCACAATCTGGCCCCCGCCTGGCTTCCATTGACCTCTGGTCACTCTTGCTGAGTCCCACCACCCCAGAAGACCTCCCTCATCCCTGCTGCCCACAAACTCCCTTTCCCTAAATTCCTACAGAATTTACCTCTTGTTCTACAGGAAGATATCCTAGGTTTGCTACTGTCCTAAATTGTGTTGGTTGTGTCCTCTCAACTGCACTGTAACATACTATAGGTGTGGTAGGATAATGTATTGGGATATTTGTCTTTATTTGTTCTCACTGCATTCTACCCACTCACTCCCATTCCAACCCTGCCCCAACCCCTAACCTCTGTACATTAACCAAGACCAAACCAAGACCAGCTGCTCCCTTACTTCCAAAGAGGTGGTATGCAAAAGCCAGTGTTCAATGAAAGAAGTGGCCCAGAGGGTGATGGAAAAAGGCAATTCCTCCAGCTTGGAAAGACGATGGAGGCGGCCAGTCCTGAGAGTGGTGTGTGCCTCAGTGGGTAGTAAGGTCCAAGAGGAATGACTCTGTGGTACCTCTAGGGAGGTGGGACCTTGGATGCAGGGGCTCCCAGCATCACAAGGAACCCACTAGCCTGGGAGGAGCAGAATGATGAGGGCTTGGTTAATGATGTCACAGCTGTGACCACAATGCCTAGAAGATTCAAGGCTATTCCCATATTCCCAGGCATTGAGGAAACCTCCTGGATCCTTGTGAAGCTGAAAGTAGAAGAGGAATTTCCACCCCAATAGGGAGGAATGGGAGCTTAGAATCAAACTGAATTCAATACATAGGGAAATGTGGCACCAATTATAGGCCTCGGTTTGTGAAGTATGATTCACACTAGCTTTTCATGAGCAAGAGTCAGTCCTCATCTAACACAGTGCTTCTCAAACTTTAATTGCACAGGAACCTCCTGGGGGTCTTGTTAAGATGCAGATTTCAGATCAGTAGGTGTGGAGTGGCCTGAGATTCCGGCATTTCTAACCAACTTCTGGCTGATGCCAACACCCCTCGTCCCTGAACCACACTTTGAGAAGCGCAAGTCTAGGGCAGGGGTTAGCAGATTTTTTCTATAAAGGGCCAGCAAAAATTCTGGCTTTGTAAGCCATCTAGTCTCCATCACAACTATTCAACTCTGCCATTGTCTGTGAAAGCAGCCACAGGCAATATGTACAGGAATGAGTTGACTGTGTTCCAATAGAACTTTATTTATGGACACTGAAATTTGAATTTCATATAATTTTCATGTGTCACAAAATATTATTTTTCTTTTTAGTTTTTTTCCAACCATTAAAAAATGTAAAAAAAAGCCATTCTTAGCTCACAGGCAATCCACAAACAGTGGGGTAAGGGGGACTGGATTTGGTGCATGGCCGACCCTGGTCTATGGTGCCCAAAATAGCACAGAACCCACGATAGCATCCCTGGCTAATTAAATTAAAGTGGGTTGGTCAGTTAGCCTATTTTCTCTTCTGAAGTTGGTTTTCCTTTCCCGTTATCCTTCCACTAGCACTATGCTTCTGAAACAGCAGACACTTTGGGGACAAGTGGATCCTGGCAAATGTACTTCCTCAAAAATCACTGAAATGACTTTAAAAGACAGCTCTAAATCCTTCTTCTTCTAATAAGAGGCCCTGTGGAATAACAGGTTCCTGTTTTAGTGAAACAGCTTTCTGGAGGAGATTAAACTTCAACCGCAGTTTTCTGAGCTAACAGAGGAGTGACATGATCGGGGAAGAAATTCAACCTTGCAGAACCACTCCTAGTAAATTCAAAAGCAATCATCTCAAACTTTTATCCCATGAACCCGCGTGAAGATTCTCTCCATCCCCTCATCTCACATCCCGCTTGGACTCAAAAGAGAAAAAATACTTCTATCCATCTTGCAGTCCCTTTCACCATTAAACAGCCATCCTAGTGACACAGTTCTGTCTTTCCAGGAATAAAGTAATGCATCTTAAAGTCCAAGAGGGAGACAGAGTTCTCCCAGAACAGAAGAGGCAGAAGAGGCCAGAGGCCAGCAGGGAGCCACTGATCCACACTCCACCACTCCCTCAGAATTCGCCCTGGGCAAGGAGGGCAGACGCCTGGCTCGGGCATCTCCTGCAGAGGGCTTCACACACAGCAATGTCCATATGGGTTTGCTGGACGAACTGATGAGCTTGACCCAGTGGCCAGGTGCAGGGGAATTTGCCCACTGTCTCTCCATATTTGATAAACCTGTCTCCTCACACTAGATAGGCACTCAAAAGGAGAAACTCCTTCAAGGAGCTCACTGTCTTTCTCAATGACCCCAGTGGCACCCCTACACGGGCTCCAGCATCACACAGACCTGTCTTAGCTCTGCCACTTATTAGATCTGTTGACTTGGGCAAGTGATCAGACATTTATGAACCTCAAGTTCCTCATTGGTAAGATAAAGATCATAAATATATCATCCAGAGATAATATAAGAGAACATTTTAACAACTTGCAGGGCTCAAGCACTGTTTAATCAGAAAGCCAGCCTTAAACACCCAGTATGACTGTACTGGAAGCACTAGCTAACTCTCAGCCTGCCTACCTCGTGGAGTGGCTGTAAAGAATGAACAACTTAACACAGATAAAGCACCTAGCATTTCTCCCAAAAGGCAGTCACATGCCCCTCTCCCCACGGAAACCTCTCCTTTCTACCTAGACTCCTGGCATATGATGGTGGCCACAAATGAGTTCCATCTCTAGCTCTCCCTGCAGGACACCTGACAGTCACTTGCACTACATATCAAGGGCATGGCCAGAGGTGCCCCCTGGGTCCTACCGTAGTTGGCCTCTCTCTCCAGACAACCCAGGGAGCTCCCAAGGGCTCTTCCAGATGGTCCTACCCATAGAACTCATAGCCACCCCGGGCAGGAGGACAGCTGGAATCTCACACTGCTGGGAACACAACTTACTTGGAGGAAGATTGCTGATTGGTGGGGAGGGATAGGAGGTGCAGGCACTTGAGGCGCCCAAATGCCCATCCCATCCTCCTTGAATCCAAGATAACAAGGATCAAACCTCAAAGCACCGCAAAAAAACCAACCAGGTCATTTCTTTGGCTTTTAACTCCAGCACTGACTTCATTAGGGAAAACCCTACGATCTCTTACCTCTCACACAAAGACTCTGTGTCCATGGAAAAGACCCGGATCATACCCGAACTTCCTCCCTGAAAAGCCCTAACACACTTCACGGGGCCTGACACGTGCACCAATACATGTCAGCTCTCACAACCCCCTTTTGAGACTGGAAGGAAACAAGAAAACAACTTGATTACAGCTCAATAAACAAATATGCTTAGTATGACCGGGGAACATGGGAAGTCTTGGCACAGAAAAAGAAGAAAGGAAATTGCACATTCTAAAAAGGAAGCTGCGTTAAAAAGTAAAATAAAAATATCATAAATGCAGCTTATTTATGGTGAATAGCAGGTATTTGTTTTTGGTGCTAATAATCTAATTAGCAGTCAATCCAATGCATCTTTATCATCAGCTGATCCATAATTACTGCTCCATGCTGAGTATTTTCCAGGCACATGATAGCTTTCAACTCTTCAGCACAAACAACCAAATAATTGGTGCTATTATGCTGGATACGGGACTATTCCTCTCCAAGGGGTGATGTGGGGAGTGTTTAGCCATCTCCTCTAGCCTTTGTATTTCCTGCATCTGTGGATCAATTCCTCACTGTCCCCTCTTTAATCCATCTTGAGGCATGCTAAATCACCCTAACACTCTCCAGAATGTGACACCTTGGAGACAGCCTTTTTAAAAGTTTAACCCTAGGACCAGAAGCATTCCCAGTAGTTGAGGAGAAAAGAATTCATCAGGGGTGTCAAATAGTGCTGAAAGCCCAATGTATTTCTCTTTGAAAATATTACAAAGTTTTCTCTTTGAATATTGTTTTAAAATGACTTCTCCTGGAAGAGATAGCTTCTGATATAACACTATTTCATTCCACAGCTTTTGGTTTAAACAAGATGTGTGTAATTCTGGGAAGCAGAACAAAGGCAGGCTCTAAAGGCTGGTTGCTAAGGGGAAAATATACTGAAGTCATCTCTTTCAAGAGACCAGATTCGGTGTGACTGTGAGGGGAGAGACAGAAGCGTGGGGTGGACATGGTGAAGTGGAAAGAGGGTGGGCTCTGGAGCCAGACAGATTTGGTTTAGAATCTAGCTCCTACACTTAGGAGCAGCATGATCTTGGAGAAGTCACTTAACTTCTCTAAGCCTTGATGTTTCTCATCTGAAAAATGAAGTGAATAATGCCCACTGCACAGGGTTGTTAGGAAGAGTAGATGGCTGATACAGTAAGCACTTGGCAATCAGTAGAGGCTCAGATTGTTAGTTCTCTGTTTTTTATTCCTGGATGCAAAAAAAAAAAATAGAAGCTGGGTTTCTACAAGCCAGTAGCTTGTGCCATAGAATTCCATTCTCTGCAATTAAGCCTCCACCTCTTGCCTATAAGCATAGGTAGATTTCAGCCCGGATTCACTATGTTGCAGCTGGACCAGCCCAAATCCTCCTCATGGTTTCTACTGTCCTGAAGGCCCTCCCACTGCCCCTGCCCTCCCCTAGGATCCTCCCCATCTTGCTATGATCCAGCAACTAAAGGGTTAACACTCAGCACATACTTGTCCTTTGGCTGGCTGGTGCCAACACCACACCAGTTGTTGTTAAATGTCTCCCTGTCTATAAAAGGGAGAAAGATGTGGGAAACTGGAAAGACATATCAAGGCCTTTCTCCAAAACCAGTGGCTATAAAAAAACAAAAAGAGCCACACTCTAACCCCAAATGAAAACCTGGAGTCAGAAGCCACACACACACTCAATGCAGATATTTCTTTTTGAACTTTTTCTTAAAGTGGAATATATAAGGCAGAAAAGAGCATGCATTCAATGAATTTTCACAAAGTGAACACACCCAAGTAACCAGCGCCCAGATTAAGAAAGTGAACAGTACCAGTTCCCCCAAAATGACCCCCTCTCCTCTTCTAGTCACTAACCTCCCCCAAGCGTCACCACAAAACTGACTTCCAAACCCACAGATTAGTTTTGCCTGTTCTTGTACTTTATATAAACGGGATCCCACAGCCTGTGGGCAAAATCTGGCCTGCCACCTGTTTCAGTACACCCTACAAACTAAGAATGGATCTCACATTTATAAATATTTGAAAATAATACCAGAAGAAGAATGATATTTCATGAGATGTGAAAAATATATGAAATTCAAATTTCAGTGTCTATAAATAAAGTTTTATTGGAACAAAGCCACTCTCATTCGTTTATGTATTGTCTTTCAATCTAAAACAGCAGAGTCAAGCAGTTACAACAGAAATTGTATAACCTGAAACATCAAAAATACTGTCTGGCTCTGTAAATGAAAAAGTTTTCCAACTCCAATTCAAGGTCATGATATTCATTGAAATATGTATGCATTTCTGTTGGGTTTGTGGCTAGGAGTGAATTGCAGGGTCACAGGTATATACATATGTTCAGCTTTAGAAGACACTGCCAAGAAGTTTTCCAAAATATCTGCTCAGTTTTAAGAAAAAAGCTAAAACCTGGAGCAGAAACTATAATCTCAGTTTTAAGAGAGGCAGGGAGAATTACAGGGAGTTGATCTGATCCAGAATTGAGAAGATGATTGGAAAACCATCAGGGCCTCCGAGTGGAGAGGGAAAATACCAGAGGTATCTAGGTTTACATTTCTTTTCGTTCTTACTCCATGCATACTCCTTAACATTGCCATGCTCAGCAGAAGTGGACCAGAGTGAAAATGTCATGTTTCTGCTGGGGATCTTGCAGTAGAGACTGACTTTGTCATTCAGGCCACGTAACAAAAGTACCACCGTGAGCCCTCCCGTAGTTTACCCGAATTGCAGATAAAATATCCAGGAAGACATTCACAGCCTCCTGATTTTATGCTTTCATAAGTTTAAGCACATACATGGGCAACAACTACATTACTTACACCTAACCTCCAAAGCAGCCACAAAGAGCCTGAGCCCTGAATTGGGTAGAACCAGCAGTCCATCTATGCGGCAGAATTGAGCAGTCATCAATGGGCCTTCAAGGCTGAACAGCAAGACACAGGCAGGGTGCCCTATGTCTGCCAGATGGGAAGATCTTAGGTGATGCTGTGTATCTTCCAAAGGCACTTCCCTGGAGCCATTCCCCGACACATCTGCCTTGCACTTCAAATAGGATGTATTAGGTTCTTTCAAATGACATTTTTTCTCTTAGAGGGGAATTGCTTCTGATTGTTTAAGGACCACATTCATCACGAAAGGGATTCATATCAACGGTTTCTGTCTTAGTTGCACAATCCTGTTGACTTCTGAGTTGAGCAGCCTCGTGAATGACAGCAGAGCCTCATTTCCCACTGTCAAACCCCAGCGCGGGCTCACGGGCACGAGGACAGAGCCAGAGCGGACCACGGGACTGAGGGTGGGAGAGCCTCTCTCCACTTCTCTGAGACCCCACATCTGCCACTGCAGCCCAGCATCTTCCCACAGCAGAAGGCAGTGTCCTGGGCAACGTTTCTGTAGGGCCTGTGAGTGAGTTAAACTTGGCCCAGCCTGAAAGAAAACCCAAAGTCTTCCAGGCCCTGCAAAGATGGGCTCTACAGCTCCCTTTATCCGCTCCTCCGTCTCCTGAAGGCAGAAAAGCAACGCTGTGTTTTATCAGAGATAGGGAGTCATTTCTCACCAGGAGCATTAGCTTTTCTTCCATATGAAAATATACATATAATATATACATATATAAAACAGATTTCATTTCCCGGAAAAGGAAGCTAACCAGAGTTGAGCACGGCCATGATACAAACAGCACGTGCTTTATAGTCAAAAGAGTGAGTTCAAGGCCACTCAATGGTTAGGGACATTTGCCAAAGCCTCCCCCTTATAACTTCAGCTTCAGCATACTTCAGAAAAAAGAATAATAACGGCACCCACTTCACAGGGCTGCAGTAAAGATCAAATGAGGCATCTGTGAATACAAACGCTTTGTAAACTGTAAAACATCACAGAAGTGGTGGAGGAAAGGAGCTACCTGTTATCTTCCTGTTCCCGATTCACCTTTCATTAGTCAAGTCTTTCAGCCAGTTCCTCTTCTGATGAAGACCACCGGCCCACCATAAGGACCTTAGTCAATTCAGCACCCAGCTGGCAGCCATCAACTGGCCACCTATTAACGGCCAATTATCTGGGTGGCTTAATTAATCGGTGGACCACGTGGTCTGATCTCCTCGAGATCCTAGAAAACAATGAGCCTGAAATACAGGCGCCAGCTAATTTTCCAATGGCCATCAAGGAATTTGGCGTCCATTATGCCTGCACATTGCAGCTGCGAGTGACGGGCGCATAAATATTGATTGGACCAGTCTCCCTATGGCTGGGGGGAATAATAAATGATTAGAGTATTCTCAGAGGAATAAGAGAAGCTACATAAGTCTTCAGCCCGTACCATAGAGAAGAGAACCCAAATTCCCAAATCTCAGTGAGGACAGAGAAAAGGGACATTTAGCCTCTTTGGAGAGAGCTCGTCAAGATGGGGCAGTCACATCAGTTCTGTAGATGTCTCTTTCCCACTCTATCCTGGCCTGGAATGAGATGCAAAGTGGGTTTAAACAACAGGATCATTAGAAAGGTGGCAGCTGGGTGGTTGTTCTCTTCCTGGGCATTCAAATCCGATGGCAGGAATATCTGAGGGTGCCACTCCCCAGCATTTCTTTGAAAGATCTCTGTAGTGCTTACAGTTAAGAAGACAAGTGACAAGAGGAGAATTTCATTATTTTTTTTAAGTGCGTAATCTTGTCTCCGGCAAATGGTAAGCAGAAGAGACTTTGTACTTGAAATCGGCATTGTCCAGGAGGCAGCGGGTCAGACCGCTCCTCCCTTCCTGCGATAAGGGCTCGTGCTCATATAAAGGTGTCTGAGCAGAATGGCTCAGGGTGGTCCAGAGAAGCTACTTCCCTCCTCCAGAAAGAACTGTCTTTGCATCCAGAGTGGTCCCTGTATCTCCAGTGACCAGAGAGGCAGGCTGCTCCTGACCCTGGAGCCTGCGGGGAAGTACTGGGCTCCTTCCCTCCAGACTTCTCCCTGGGGCTCCTCACCAAGTACCCTGGGGCTCTCTGCTCTAGGCCTCACTGGCTTGTCAGGAGATATGAATAAGAGAAGGAGGAAAAATGTGAAGAAGGGAGGAGGGGAGCAATGGAAAGAAAAGCAGGAGGAAACAGGACTCCCCGGGTGGCACATAAATTTCTCACACCGTAGAGATCTCTTTCTCTCTCTCCCATCTCAGCTTCCTGGTGTTCATTAGGTCCTGTGATGGCAGCAGCTGCTGCCAAACACAAAGACTGCTGCCCCAGAAGGTCATATCAGGCCATTTATTCTGAAATACCAAAATACCAGAGCAAGCAAATTTCAGGAGCTTCTGCAGAACTCCCCAGGGTACCAGTCTGCGTGTGTGAGTGTGTGTGTGTGTGTTCCTCAGTGTCCCAAAGGGGTTCTCTCTTAATCAGCTCAACATCTGAGGACTCGAAGACTGATTTATTTTTTTGGTTAATCTAGAGTTTCTGGTAAAATAATTAAAAGATAAGTAATAGACACAGAGTATCTGTGGTATAATTATTTATAGCCATGAGGTCTCACTTCAGAGTTATTCACAAGGAACCCAAAACGGCTCAGACTGCTGACAAGGGGAGTGGGACACAGGCAGTGCTATGGCATGCTGCTCCCATTCCACAGGTAAGGAGACTGAGACTAGAAGAGAGGAATCGGAGTTATCCCTGGCACTGTCAAAGGCAGAACGAGATGCCCAGGCTGCCATGTGTATAAGAAAAACCAGAAGGTGAAACCACGCTTGGTTATGACAGTCCTCTCCTGGAGCGACAAGGAGAGGGTCAGGCTTTGTATCTCTTGACTCCAGGGGGCAGTGGGAGTCTCCGAGGTCCATGCGAGGAGGAAGGCTAACCACCCAGCTCAGGGTCGCTGCAGGCAAGTGGGAAGAGGCAGCGCCAGCTGTAGAGGGCACGGGGCACATCCAGACTCACTTCCCCAAACAGATGGCAGGTCTGTCATGCTGGTCTCTGGGGTGGAATGTGTGAAAGCCATGGCAGGGTTCATAGACTTCCCCTAAGAGAGGAGGGGGGCTCTGCCTCTGCTTTCTAATTCAGATTCTTTTCCAAAAATGCACTGGAGACTTTGAGACGCTCTGGAAGTGACAAAACTGTACACGTTAGAAACCAAACAAGGGCACAGCAACACAGTCCTTCAAAATGAGTTCCTGGGTGCCTGATAATGGATAAGACTATTTTGGAAATTCGAGATGGGGGAGGTGTAGGAAAAGACACAGGCAAAGGAGATGACAAGACAGCATGTGAACTAGGCTGTGTGGAAATCCTGGGCCTTAGGCACCAGCCAACGGGCAGCCTCATTCTGTCCCTGTTCAGTTTATAAATGACCACTAATGAGTGGAAATTAACACGTTTAAATGATACAAACAGACGAGCAACCTTGAGAAAGGGTCGCCTCAGACAGGTGGAGAGGCTTGTCACAGGGACATTAATTTCTCTTTCCTTCCTGGTTTTGCCCCTCTGTCTTCCCCTATGTGAGCAGGACTCATTCTGTGCCTCCAGGAAAGTCTGAGCCAGGGAATCCTCGTCTTTGTTTCCAAAAGCACCAGGCCACTTAACGGTTTAGGGAGAGAGAAAGAGCTTGCCAGACGGACTCAAAGAGATTCCCTTAGAACAGATCCACTGATCCCTGGGACAGGGCCTCCCGCCTGGACCTGGGGATGAGCACTGGCTGAGAAAGCAAGCTGGGCCACGGGTGCAACCCAGCGCAGGCCAAAAATGACTCAAGGTGGAGAAATTCCCAGCAGGACAAAAATGACTCAGGGTGGAGAAATTCCCACTAGCCAGATGGGATTGGACAGGGTGGGAGGTGGGGCGGAGCTCAGGGTTTAAAAAAAAAAAAGCTTGTTGATCTCTAGAAAGCAAAAACTTGCTATTTCTCGAATACCTGAGGTTCCAACCTGCTCCTCTCCTATTCCCCAGACTCTCTCAGCAGCCGCTGCTGGGCCACCTGGCAACACCATCCACACGCCTGGAGTCCCCTCCAGGAACTGTCTTCGAGGGGAAAACAGCACAGCGCCCAGCGCAGGCACCGCACACACAGAAGCCAAGGAAAGGATGACCATTCATCTGATAATGGGCTACTTCTGGTCGTGCCAGAGTCAAAATTCCCTGGACAGAGTCCAATATGTGCACACTGAGCATTGGCAGATTAATAGGATCGCTTTCTAAAATTCATGATGTTTTTTAATGGGAGAAATTATCTACTAAGTGAGGAATAAAATAAGTGTCTTAGACTCAAGGCATTTGTGGTATGCAAATATTACAGAAAGACAAGCTCTTTTCTAATAGTGTTTGCTATATTTCTAGTACAGCACAAATACATTTACATGGGCCTGAGGCACTTTATTGGAAGCCTTTACTTTTCCAGCATCTTCCTCAAAAAGTACCCTCAGGCCTCAAATGCTTTTGCTTTTGCTAAACCCTAAGCCCCTCGACTAAATTTAGTTGCTTGGAAGTAAGAGACAAATTTGCTGATTTTTTTTTTTTTTAATTCTGTCAGTTGTATAATTCTCCAAACGGCAAACAAATGATAGGGGAGAGAAGAAATGAAAACATTTTTCAGGTACTTTTTAGTGGTATAGCATTCATTGCTAAAATACAGTTTGAATTAAGACATCAAACTTGTTACATGATGTTCAATTAGAAATTAGAGCTTTGCTGAATTTGCGGGTGGGGGACCCAGTAAAAGAATCGAATCAACATTAAAAAGTCAAACTTAAAGAAGTCTTTACTGGAGCTATTAATAGAACCAGCCCTTCTTGAAACTAAGGAAAAAAAACCAATTAATTTTCTTAAACCTGCAGTGCAGCATGGCTTCTCCATATCACTTGGATGGTGACCAAGCAGGTTTTATTTTGTATCAGGCCCATGTTGTAGATTCTATCACTAGGTGAATGAGGATGCCTCCTGACACTGTGAGGAAAGGAGATCAAGGGCCTGGGAGCCCAGAACTAGACGCTGTAGCAGACCCCAGGGAAGGCAATTTGCTGTATGGAATCTCAAAGTTGGGAGGTCCCCAGCCCAGGAACCCTCGCCACAGCTCTCTCCTCTCCAATCCCTCCACCATTCCCAAACTCTCTAAATATTTTTAAGGGAAGGGAGCCCACTGCTCTTGCTTTGGAAAATAAGCTGACCCCCTCCACCACTGGGAAGAAGCCCAGGCAGGGTGAAAACTTGTCCAAGGCAAGAGCTCTCCTTGTGAGTATGCATGAGCATTTCCTAAGAAAACCTAGGATACTGAACTCACTCAAAAACTGAGTTTTTCCCTACCATAGACAAATGCCCCATCTGAATTCCTACCATCTGAATTTTCCTCAACCTACTGTTGAGGAAACAATCTCTTCCCTGGCAAATGATTCCTAAAACAACAGTGCTGCAACCACCCAATGATGCTTCAACCTCCCGTCAGACCCTCCCCACCAGGGTGCACTGTCCAGCCAGAGGAGCCTCCTCTGCCCCATATGGCCTCCTCCAAGGGCAGAGCAGGATTTCCCTCTGAGATGGTTCCTCCACAAATTCCACCAACCATGCTGGAGCTCTCCAAAGGCCAGCATCTGGGGATGAGCCATGGAAGTGCTGGAAAGTAGGTGGGGATCGTGCGGCTGTAAACATGCCTAACCTCACCCCATCACCCACGAGTGCAGACCCAGGCAGTCCACACAGCACAGTGGCATGTGGGTGGGCAGTGCCCAGAATGAGCCCCTTCCATTCTTGTCCCTGACGCTGCCACTTAATAACAGTCTTCTTATCTTGGGCCAATTGTTTAACTTTATTACTCAATCTTATCTGCATAAAAGTATTATCTGCCTTACGTGGTTGTTGTGGAGATTAAACGAGCTAATAATGTGCAATGGAGTCTGTGAATTTGTAAAGCACTCTACAAATGCTAGCTATTGTTATTTCATATGAGTGCACATGCTCACACGAGCTTGGTCCAAAAGGAACTCAAGAAGAATGAAATCATTCGGCCAAATTTACACGGAGCCAACCAAACTACAAAAAAATCAACAGCCTTGTTATTCTCCATCTAGCTCCCAAATAGCGTCCATCAACAGGCTGCTTCACACTCACATGGAGCATCTGTAAAGATACTGATTCTAGGACCTTCTCCCAAACCCCCAGAATCTCCCAAACCCCCATAATCTCTGCAATAAACTCCAAAACTTGTATGTTAAGCTCTCCAGGTGATTCTGACATGCAGTCAGGTTTGGGAACCAATCGCACTCCTTCGGACAGGACGTGCAAATTTCCTATATAGATCAGTTGTGGGAAGAAAACCGTTCTGGTGCTAAGAAAGGACCTCTCCTTGTCTCTCCACCTCTCTCCTCAGCTGCACATACGCTAAGATACAGAGAGGTACTCATACACCAGGCACGAATACATCCGCCAGTACACTCCACACATATACGTGGACACACAAAATCATACATACAGGGGAAAAACAGGAAGGAGAAATATACTAACAAAGACAAGGGCATCTAATAATAAGATGTATCAAGATTTTAAAAGTCTTTACGATTTGTGGTAATGCAGGATACAGAAAATAGGGGAAACGAGGAATAAGATGTTAAGATAAAGAGCAAGTGGTCAAAACTAGAAGACTCCGTCTTCCGTGACTGCCCACCAGCATGTCCGGATGGCGGATATCAGACCACTGCCCCCGCCTCACCCTGCAACTCATTGTTTGTAATTCTGCTCAACCAGGAACTTGTGAGAGCCCCCAAATGGCAGAGACACAGGGTACTCATCACAGCAGCCCCCACAGGGAAGAGGCAGGTAAGGAAGAAGGACACAGTGCCCAAAGAAGGAAACAGATCTCTTGCCCCAGATCCCTGGTGTAGACTAAGAATAAGTATGCTCAAGGTAATGAGGTTCAACGCAAAACAGAGAGAGATCATGTCCCTGCAGGCGTCATTGACTGCCTCACAAGGAGCAGAACCACCCAGGGAAAAGGAAAAGCTCTCTAGATGTACAGGCAGGGCTGTGGTAAGTGAGAAAATTGATCCAGTGTGATAAAGGCTGTTTGAAGTCACCAGTCTGACCTCGTCACTCCCCTGCTTAGAACCCCTCCAAAGCGCCCTAGCACTCACAGGGTCCTACCCAACACGACCCTTATACACCTCCCCAGCCTCATCCTTGCCGCATGCCGTGCTCTCAAATTTTGCCAAACTCGCACAACATGCTGTGTCATTGCTCTGAGCCTGTTTGGTACAGTTAACCTCTACCTGGAATGCCCTCCCTACCTACTGGCAAACGTACTGTTCATCCTTCTCAACTTGGTTCTGTTATGTCCTCCTCCTTCAGGAAGTCCCCAGGCTCCCATGACACCCAGTGCACTGAGCCCTCTTGGCCCTCAGTACACTGTATGGTCCTGGTCCATTGATGAGCAAATCCCCCACCCCAGTAAGTTTTGTATCTCTGTAGCCACAGCATCTAGCACACAGACCTTGCACAGTGCAGGTCTCAGGAAATGTTTGTGGAGCTCAGCTGAGCATTGGCAAGATTCCAAAACATACCTGTCAGAAGACTGAGTTAAAAGGGGATCTGAGAGGTGACTTGATCTAGTGGAAAGATCCTGAATATCGGAGGTCGGAGTTCAAATCAGTTGGGTGACCTGAGGCAAGTTACTGAAAGACAGAATCTGTTTCCTAATCTATGAAATAAGGGTAATGCCACTCGACTGGCACAACTACTTATGAAGAAGCCCCACTGTGTACCTGGCACAGGTACTCTGTACTGTACTCACTGGGAAACTCCCCTCCCCCCGCTCTCCTCATATCTTTCAGTCTCTGGCATGGGGCATAAGCTCTTCCAAGGGCTTTTGCCCTGTGCCTGGAAGACTGCTCTGGACTCAGTTCATAAATGTTGCCTGGCTGGTCAGGAAATCCCCGGAGGCCTCCTTCGGTGTCCCACGGCCAGGTCTCTCTGGAAGAGAAGGAAACTGAGGAATGGGGGCTCTGAATTAAAGGTGACAGCGATCCTGTAGGGAGAACCTTCTGACTCCACTCAGATGAACCGACTGGGCAGGAGTTGGAAAAGCCACTTTGGATTCACATTTCCCCAACTCCCACCAATACCAAGGCGTCTGTTTTTACAGGCTCGTTAGTGGTGTTCACGGCACATTCAACTTCCACGCAGCTGAAGGGCTCGGGGACAATTGTAAAGCAGAGGTGGCGACAGGACAATTAAAAAGCAGAGGTGGGCCCCGGCAGCAGCCGCCCGGCAGCCTGCAGGGCGCTCGCCCGCGACGCACACGCGCGCGCGGCGCACCCCGGGCCTCTGGCCTCCGCTTGTCGGGCCTGGCAGCTGCGGGAAGGAAGGAGGTCAGCGCAGCCGCCAGACTTCTCGCGGGCGCCAGCACCGGCCGGCCCTGCCACCCGACCCAACCACCGGCGACTCTGTCACGGCATCCACAGACCGCACCCCCTGGGCGGCTCGTCTGCAGCGCTCCCTCCGCCCCGGGACCCCGGCGCGCTACCCAAGTTGAGAGCCCCGCTCTGCCCGCGAGCGCGCGCCCACCACCCACACCCACTCCCACTTAAACACACCGCGGGTCCGGAGATGCCCCCGAGCTTTTGAAAATTCAGAAATATCACACTGTAGCCGCATCCGGCGAGCGGTTACCTGCTCGCAGCACCCAGACTCCCGCCCTGGCTTCCCGGGAGCCCGCAAACCCGGCGCGCGGGCTGCGCGCCCTCCTGCAAACCACTGCCCCGCACCCGGCGCGCCGCCAAACCCCGTACCTTGGAGGTCTGCACTTCAGGTCCCGCCGGCACCTCCAACTTCTTCTTGGTTACCCAGAAGAACAGCAGCACCGTGATCCAGAGCACCCCGAAGATCGGCAGCGCGAGGCGGCGAGACAGGCGCCGCATGGTCCCCTTTGCTTTCTCCTCTCCCCGGAGCTACGCCCCTGGGGCACCCCCTGGCGGTCAGGGTCGGCGGGGCAGGAGTCCCAGAGAGCGCCTTGCTCCGGGGAGCTTCAGCCTCGGGATCCGGGTGGAGAGGCGGCGGGATGCTGCAAGGCGCCGCTCCCGCTTCGGAGAGAAGCAAGCAGGGGTAGAGGTAGGGGGCGCGAGGCGCCCCGCGGCGCGGCAGGGAAGAGCCGAAGGGCAGCCAAGCTGGACGCCCGCTCCAGCGAGATTAGCACGGTGGCCGCCAAGATGCTTCCCGCACCACCGCTGCCGCCGCCGCCGACTTGCCCGCTGCCGCCGCGAGGGAAACTGACTCGAACTGCGAGGAGGGAGGAATCGGAGGCTGTGCCCGGCACCCCGGGAGGAGCACGACAGAGGAGGGAGTAAAGGGGGAGGTTGGGAGGGTGGGCCCGACAGACAGACCGACTCGGAGGGATCCCGGGCGGGAGCGAGCGGGGCTCTGAGAGGGGGCGCTACCGCTGCCCGCCGACCGAGGCGCACGGTGCTGTTCTGGGGCCGCCCGCGCCGAGCCCTGCGCGCCGCTCCGGGGCCACACTGAGGTGGGGCGAGGTGGGGCGGGGCGGGGCGGGAACTGTTCATCCGCGAGGCCCGCCACCCCCTGCCGCAGGTTGGAACCAGAGCCATCCCGCGCCAGGCGGAGCTGTGCCTGGGAGGACTTTCCCGCTCACCGCCGGGGGCTGCACGTGGCGCTCACACCCGAGTCCCGCCCTCCATGCACCCTCCCTCCGGGCTCCGGCTCTGGAACCTTGGGACGCCGGCGGGGTTGCTGCCCCAACCGCAGTTGGCTCTCCTGGCCAAGGCCTGGTTCAGCCAACTCCCCAGGGTGTTTCTCTGCCTGCCTGTAGGTGCCTGGCAACTTTTTCTGCTTAATGGAACGCTGAGCTGGTCTAAATTTAACTTTAAAGAAATCCTTTTAAAAATTAAGGCGCAATTATTTCCCTTAAGGGTTTTCTTTCCCTATAAGCATCAGGGCTCTGTGCGTGCAAGAAAATGGGTACAAAGTTGGGCCAACCACATGGGGTTCTTGGAAAGTGACCCTTGGCAGAGGGTACTGGGGCAGAAGGTTGTCTTTCAATAGCCCTTTTTCCCAAATGCCTTTGGGAAGTGCATCCTCCTTCCTCTTGTAGATTAAAACTACTTGGGTCTGGAGGCAGAGCAAATTCTGAATTGGATTCCCATGTAGGCCTCAGCTAGGCTGGAATAATGGTGATACCACTGGACTAGGGGTTTCTGACCTGGCTGAGCCATATTCACTGTGTGAATCCTGGGCAAGGCCTTTACCTTCCCCCAGCCTTAGATTCTTCTTCTGTAAAATGGGGACCATAATACCTCCTCTGACAAGTGAATGAATAGTTATGAAAGCTGAATGCAAGGTGCTGGTGTTATCTGATCATTTGATAGCTCAAAGAGGGGAAGAAAAATCCTTGCTCTGCCTGGGCAATGGTGGCTGCTGGAACAGTGCCATTTTAATGTATGCAGCCTTAGCTGGAGGGATGCTTATCTCATCAAGTTTCTTAGGGAGGTAAAAATGATGCACCTACTACTGTAGCCACCATCCTCCCTGCCTCTCTCACCCCATAGATCTCAACATAGGGGAAGCCCCAATGCCATACAGGAGGTGGGGCAGGTATAAAGCAGGGCTCTGGAATTCATTCTCCAGAGATAGAGCCCTTAAGAAGTGGAATCAGAGAGGGCCGGCCCCGTGGCTTAGTGGTTAAGTGCATCCGCTCCGCTACTGGCGGCCCGGGTTTGGATCCCGGGCTCGCACCGACGCACCACTTGTCTGGCCATGCTGGGGCAGCATCCACATACAGCAGCTAGAAGGATGTGCAACTATGACATACAACTATCTACTGGGGCTTTGGGGAGACAAAGGAAAAAAAAAAAGGAGGATTGGCAATAGATGTTAGCTCAGGGCCGGTCTTCCTCAGCAAAGAGGAAGATTGGCATGGATGTTAGCTCAGGGCTGATCTTCCTCACAAAAAAAAAAAAAAAAAAGAAGTGGAATCAGAAATGGAGGAATCTCTGAAAGCCCCCTGCATGTGCTACCTTGTCTTTCAGCCACAGGGCAGTCCTGCCTCAAAGAGTTCTAGGCCAGGCTGTAGATAAGAAGTTTTTCATTGGGAACGGAGATAGAAATCAAACAGCCCAGAAAAGCTGAGCACTCTTGCCGGTCCATCTCAAGATTCAGCTGAGCTCTCAGACCATCACACAGAACCCTGGGAATGGTCTAGGATTTGCCTTTATTAGAACTCTATACACTGAAAGGTTAGGGTAGGCTCCCCAGCCACCACTTTGGCCAGGCAAAGGTCCAGGTGGATCATGGTCATGGGAGGGATAGGGGGAGCATCAAAAGAACCCATCTCCGCAGCATCTTAAGCTCCCCGGATCTCTTCTAGGAGCCTCACCCTCGACCTGCAACCCTGGGCCTGCAAAGTGTTCTGCGGCAGGCTCTGCAGGGGACCCCCAGGCAAGCCACTGAGATGCTGTCGGCTCCAGGCGGGAGCTGTGGCACCGTAGTCCATTGCTCAGCGCTTTGTGATGCTGCTTCTGAGTAGCAGATGGCAGACAGTTACACAACACCACCGCCAAGCTTTCAAGATGGGGCAGCACCACACTGCCTGCTGCTGAGGTGCTGAGGGGCTGAGGGACTTCACTCTAACCGTTTGGGATTTGGGGAGACCGAGGCCTGGGTTTCCCATGGCAGCCCTACGCAGGGCCTGCAGTGCGGGGGAGAGCAAAGACTTCCAAGGTGCTTGCCTCTTGAATCACTATTTCGTCCTCCACTCAAGTGGAGAAGATTCCCTGGGCCTATGGAAGCTGTCAAGGAAATCCAGTTTTGCCAAGTGTCATTACCTGATCCAGCCAAAAGGCATATTAGTCTGTTGTCAAACCAATACCTGTCGTTAGGATTGAAATAGATTTCAGTGGGATGTCAAATGTCTGGAAACCAGGTGAGTCTCCACGCAGGGCCCAGCCGTGTCAGTCTCTCTCAGGACCTAGCATATTCAGGGGTCCCCCACGTTCCGACGGATATTTAAAACTTTAATAACCAGCTTAAGTAACGCAGAGCACAGTTGATCCCAGTGGGGGATTAGCTATCATTGGGGATGAATCCAAGTTACTTTTTTCTCATCACAGCCTATCTGGGGAGGAAAAGCTCCTTGCAAAAGATTTAACATGGCAGGAAATAAGAAAAATAAGTACAATCTGAATTAGGAATATCCTAGTGCCCTAAGCTGGATCTACCTCTCTGGTCTTGATATTCTAGAGCAAGTTCTTCATTTCTCTGGGTCTCAGTTTCCCCATCGGTAATGTCATGCCCTCTGGAAGACCCTTCCAGCTCACACATATAGGATTCTAACCTACCGTGTCCCTGAAGTAGGACTCTTTTTGCCACTACTGTGGTTGGCAAGTTGTGTAAGCTCTTCTCTCCTTGCAGCTGAAGACATTAGAGAGTAAATCGGCTGTTGGAGCAGATGGGAGTCATTCGTGTTAGTATAAAAACTATGGAATAAAACCCATTATGGCCCCAGAAAGCTGTATAGAGCAGCATATGGAGCAAAAGTAAGCTGGAAACAAGAGGAGGCTGTGAGGTCCAGTGCATATGCTCTCCGTTGACTTTGCTGTGGGTTTTCACGCTTTGCTCCTGGTTTCCTTTAGCCGTCCTCCTGTCACTCTCGCTCAGCTCACTGCAGAGGCTGCAGCCTTTTGTTCCTTTCGGATCAGACTCCTTGCATCCCTCCTATCTGCCCGCTGTGTGACTTCAGTGAGAGAGTGTGTGTGCATGTGTGTCTTCCATCTGCATGCTTATTAGACATGTCACCACCAGCGAGATGCCCTCTGTGCCAACCTAATGAGATTTCACCCACAGAGGCCCGGGCAGCTTTCTGTGGAGGTCTTTACTCATCTGGCCATAGGGAAAGGTAACTGGTAGCAGGGCGGATTGTAGCACAGCGATGAGATGAGACACATGCACGCTGGCCCAGCATTGGCAGGGGGCCCCGGCAGCAAAAGGAGCAGCACCATGAATTCAAAGATATCTGTCTTTATTCCACAGTCGTACAGACACAAGTCTTTGGGCCGACTCCTGCAGTCTGCTGTTCATGTTCTCGAACTCTAAATAATACATCAGCCCCCTTTTCCTCTGTTCCTCTCCCTCTTCCTTGCCACTGTAGATTCTGTCAAAACCACATGTCTTGGGTGTCCTGCAAGGCCTTTCTATAAAGTGAGTGATAGAATAGTTTAGGCTGCATGGTAAATGAGAATGAGCTATTACCAACCTTCTTACCTCCTCTCTGCCACACTGGTGCATCTTTGTCAAAAGAATAAAGCCAGCCGGCTTTTCTTCTTATCTTTGATGAGTAGATGGGGGGCTTTATTTAAGGGATCTGAGAGTCACCTTTCTGGATCTTTCTCTATCCATTAAACAACTCCTTTCACCATCCCACTACCCTCAACCCCTCCTGTCTCTCTCTCTTTCTTTTTTTTTTACATACCACTGTATAATTTGCTCCCTGGAAAGGGATTTATGTCTTTGCATTTCAAAAGCCTGCTTCTTTCTTTCATTATTCGAAATGCCCCCAAACTTTCTTTGTTCCTCACCCAAGTGCCAAGTGTAAAACTTAGTATTGCTGCAATGATATGTCTTTGCTGGTTGTGGAAAGTGGTTTGATCTTCAATAGTGGTGTCCTACAGTGACCTGAGCCATGGACCACCCCCCAAAGAAAATGCAACGTTCTAGTAGCATGAAGGGGTGACCCAATTAGCTTAAAGAAAAGTGGAAGAAAATTCTCTAACCTGAATTACCTAAAAGGATCTCTGAAAGAGGAGAGCACAAGCAGAAGAAGAAATGGAGGGATCAAGGGCCGGCCCCATGGCTTAGTGGTTAAGCGCGCGCGCTCCGCTGCTGGCGGCCCGGGTTCGGATCCCGAGCGCGCACCGACGCACCGCTTCTCCCGCCATGCTGAAGCCGCGTCCCACATACAGCAACTAGAACGATGTGCAGCTATGACATACAACTATCTCTTGGGGCTTTGGGGGAAAAAAAAATGGAGGGATCAAAAGACAGATGGCATTTACTCCCTGGGTCCCAAATTTCAGACAGCCACCTGCATCATCTCTAACAGTTGACAACAGTCCTTCTTGGTAGCTTAAGCTTAGAGGCATCAGGGAGGTAGAAGAGTGCAGGAGAGCTCAAATCCCGGAAGGGACAGAACTGTGGTGGGTTTCCTCCAATCTGGCAGGAACGTCAATAGTGCAAGGAGCCAAGCATGCCCCAGGAGTGGAAATGGGACAAATCTGGTTCCCAGGACAACCTCAAGTGGCCAATGGCAGATTTTGTAATCAAGTCATTAGTGGATATTGCGTATTGAGGAGAGTGACCACATGCCCTAGTTTGCTTGGGACACTCCTGGTTTATTCCTATTTTCCTGGCATAATTATTAATAGTGCCCCCTTTAACTTTTAAGAAATTCCTATTTTAGGCAATAAATTAGATAGCCATTCTAATGGACAGGAGGATTTCCAATGATGTTGCTAAAAGGAAGATTGATTTTCTTGGGTGACTAAAAATGTGGGTCTTTGCTGTTAAAGTCCTTTTGTGTGTGTGCTGAGTATGGGATAGCCTAAATGTTCATGTGGGGCACCATTCTGAGTAAATGATATTCAAGACATTTATTCAAAGAAGAGACAATGTGGACAAATTGAGCTAGCCTTAAATAAAAATAATTGTGTTGCTCACATTAGTCAATGTCTACCTGATCTCATCCACCCAAGTGAAGGCATTTTACCCACCCAGTAGCTCACACATCCCAGGAAGCAGCCAGGTTCCTGGCACAGATGTCTCTTCAGAGGGCAGGGCATTCCTGACATCAGACTCTAATTATCCCTTCAACCATCTCTTCCTCTCACCCACATACCTCGCAGGCCATGAAAGTAACATGAATGAGTGAAATGGGGTCAGGGACATGACAGCATAAGCACAATGACAACAATGGAACTGACATTCAACCTTCGTGTTGAGGACACAGTAGGGAGTGGTGGGGTCCATGTAGGACTCACAAGGAAACAGTTCCAACCGATCATTACCAATGTAGATAAAGTGGTGCCAGAGTTTTCCAACTTCTCAATAGAAGCAGCAGTCCAGATAACCATGTGAAGTCTCCTGGATTCTAACTGTTGTTAACTAATTCAATTCCCACCCTCCACCCCCACCCCAAAAAAAAAAAAAAGTCAGCTGGGCTAAACTAAACAGGTCTGCAGTCTGGATCCAGCCTGCTGCATGCCAGCTTACAACCAGTACTTTAGCCACAAATGTTTTAATAAGCACTGAGATCATTCTACTAACTTAGAACAGATATGCCCAGTTAAGACATAGGGGAAATAGTGGGTCAGACTATCTTAGGGTCAGAAGGGGCCTTGGAGACCATCTAGTTCAATGCTCCTTATTTTGGAATTGAGGGAAGTGGAGCCCAGAGAAGCTACATGATGCACCTACAGAAGACAAAAAGTTCATTAGTAATTCTTGGGTTATAACACATCTACCCAGACCCCCCAATTCTCTAAGTCTTCCCCAATTGGGAATTGACTTCCCCAGTTGGTTCAACAGACCAAGTGAAACAGGAGCTGAGATGTTTTTGCGGGCTACTAAGCCCAGAAGTTTCCAGTAACCAGCAAAGCAATCAGCAAATACATTGTAAGAATAGATTCTGGGCAATTTGCTGTGAAGAACACAAAGAAATACAAGGCCTGTTCCCAGCTCTTCAAGAAAGCGTAAGCTGGTGATTAGGATGTAGGCTTGAGTGTTAAAAGATCTGGTCCCTCCTCCCTGTTGAGTTTCCATTGAATAATGACATGAGTCCCAGGTAGAGGTGCTTCAGTCCACCTGAGAAATAGCTACATTGCAACAGGAAAGTCATTTTTGTAGCCATACTTTGCACCTGTCTTCAGTTTCCTCTCTAAGCGCTGTACAAATATTAATTAAACCTTGATTATTTGAAAAGTGCTTTTAGCATTTGGGCTCAACTGGGCTGCGTCAGAGGATAATATTAATACCATCCCCCTGTTGGCAGAATGCTGTTTTTTAAAATAAAACTCCTTCCCTTTTGCAGTTTTCCCACACGCAGACAATTTATTTTGCCCATCCTCTGGCTATTTCACCTTTTGTGTCATCATTTTCATGAGACAAGTGAAAATAATATTTCTCTTGTGCTCCATAGAGCCAAATCCCTTTTTCCGGCTTGATCCGAAGAAGGTGGGTTTGAGCCGTAATGGAAAGAAGCCTGATGTACAGTCTAAGCACAAATCCTCAGGGAGAAATAATGCATCTCTTTGGGAAAAAAATAGCTTATACTTATGAGGTGGGAGATTTTCAATTTGTAAAGTTTTCCTATTTCCTTTGATTGCCAGTATAACTGCATTCCAGATAGGTTAGGCTTCTCGCGTGTAAGGCAGACCTGGCTCTTGGATCTGGGATGTAGATTCAAAAGTGATGAGTGATAAGCATCACTCTCTGTCCCCTGCACCACTGCTCCAGGGATTTTGAAGCAATGTAGATCAAAGCGTTAAAATCCATCACCCAGAGAGATGGCAAAGTTTCTCTCAGTGATTTCTTCCCCCATCACTGCGTTCAGGCCTGAATTCCAAATTGATTTCCTTAATAACTATTAAAGATCTTTTTAATTAAACCAGGCATCCTCTTCCTTGGCAAACTTTTCTTGATGACATCTCTGGTTAATTAAAGGTTTAAGCTGCAAAGACGTATTACATAAGACCAAGGGAGGCTGGTTTATGGAGTGCCAGGGAAGGACCCTGCTGGTTGCTGCTGCAGAAACCAAGGCTATGTGAATAGCTGCTCCCATCTTCCTTTGTGGCAGTGGGAGAAGCCCCAGAAAGTGTTCATAATAAAGATGGCTGGGTGAGGGGGGAGTTAATTAACAGGTTAATTTTTGTGTTTCCTGAGGTTCAATTTCTCTTCTCAGGCTTGCTGGGTAAATGTTCATCAAGTGTTTTTCATTAAAAGCATCATTCATTTTGATCATAATTCACTGATGCAGACAAAACATTTTTACCTTTTCATCCAAAATTCCTGAGGTAGTTGATACATTTGGTAATCACAGTACAATGAATAAAGGCCTCTTTTCACTCATCAATAAAATGCAGCCACCTCTACAATAACATGCAGCAGGTTCACACAAGGGGGAAAAGTTGTATATATATATTTGCAATAGTAAATTGCTCTGATCCATTCACCTTCTTTCTCCTGGTTCATTTTTTTCATTTTTTCCACCAGGAATCCTATTTAAAATTGGTAGAACAAAGTAAGGTGTGCAGGATGTCATTAAGGAACAAAACTTTTCTCATGCAAAGTTACATAGCTCTTAAGTTGGGAATCAAACCCATGACCTTGGCTTTGTGGTCAGTATGGTCTAAAACAATGAGTCTCAAACTTAGATTTACATTAGAATTACCTCTGATTGCTCTTAAATCAGACGCCTGTGTCTCACTCTAAGGCTTCTGAAATTCTGAGGGTGATGTTTCTAAGTACCCAAGCTTGGGAACCACTGCTCTAGTCAATATCTTCAAGTCGAGTCAGTGTCACCTCTAGGCCTGCCTGGAAATGAGAAAGATTGTCTATTATTTCCATATTTTGGTCTTATAGATGACTCAGACAGGCAAAACAAAGCAAGAGGAAATAGCACCTCACCAGTATTGCAGAGGAAAAGTAGCTGCAATTCGGGACCCCAAGGAGGGAATTTAAAAGATTTTTTTACTTACACATCGTCATTGGTCAGTGGCTCACAGCTCCACATCAGCGGTTCTGAAACCAATACAGAGAATCAGAACCACCTGAAGAACTTATTTTACTAGTCATTTTATTATAAAAATTTCAAACATACAGAAAAATAGAATGATAGTCTGCCTGACAGCCATACATGTAATATACCTACTACCTAGATTCAAAATTGTTAACATTTTGCCGTATATGCATGTATGCACACATGTGCATACATCTGTAATTGCTGAACCATTAAAAAGTAAATTACAGACAACATGACATAACATCTAAACAATAAGCCTAAATAACCCAGAAATACTACAGAACACATTCCCCCAAATTAATGATGTCCTGGACATAACCACAACACCATTATCACAACTAACTGAATTAAAAATAATTTCCTAAGATCATATAACACTCAGTCCATAATCAAGTTTCTACCAAACTTAAAAAGACAAACCAAAACAGAAAAGCAAAGCTTCCTGGCCAAATTCCCAAAAATGTTTATTCAGGTATGTGATGATCGAGTTTTGAGAAATGCTACTGTAGATGACTGACTAATTAAGAATGCTTGTCTTTCCAATAACTGAAAGGAAGTTCGCTTTTTGTACTTGAAAATTGCTTTGTGATTTGCGTGCCACTTAACAGTCATCATTTCATCTGATGCTCTTAGCAATGCTGCTCTAAGGTAGACAGCATTGAAGCAACTGGGGCCGAGAATTGTTGGGACTTGCCCAGGTCCCATAGGTAGATCACAGTGGCAAGCTGGATTCCAACTCTGGTGTAATGGATGGAGCACTGGGCTGGGAGTCTGCAAAGGAGAATACTGGTTCACACTCTGCTTCTAACTTTGCCTATGCGACTCGGGGCGTTGATCCAAACTTCCTTTGTCTTTGATGTCTTCAGCTGTAAAGTGAAGAACTAAATTGATGGTCTCTAGGATCCTTTCCACTTCAATCTTTCTTTAATTCAGTGCATTTCTGACTCCTCCTCCAAAACCCTTCATCTCCATTTGGTTCTGCAGCAAATTTATACAGGGTTTTATTGAGTCATAGGGAAATATCCACTCATAGAATGTTGCTGAGAGAGAGACATGAATTTGACAAAAATCTCCCCACTTGCTATGGCCAAATGTGCCCAAGTCCTTCAAGCGCAAGGAGGGTGTGAGCCCACACTGAGAAACTCCTTCAGTAAGTCAGATGAGACAGGGACTGAGTGAGGAAGATTCTCTTTCTTCTGCCGGACCTGGGAAGGCAGCCCTCTGGAGAGAAGCCAGCGGGCCAGGATGCTGAGCATCTGCGTCTGATGCTGGCTGCCCTGAGGCAGCGTGTGTTAGAGAAAAGAGCAAATCTCTATGGAGGTTCAGGAGCCCATGCCTCCTCTTCCTCACTCCTTTAAAAGAAAACTGCAAAAATCTAAGACCGCATTCCTGCCAAAGTCAACAGCTTCTAAACAGAAAGGATAAGTCCAGCTAGAGACCCCCATTTTGTTTTACAGGTGACCCAAGTTTCCCCATCCTTCCTGGTATAACAAGGGCTCCATGTTTCCTTAAACCCCTGCCAGGCTCACCAACATTCCTCACAACTGGTCCATGGCAGAGCTGAGGTCTGACAGGTGAGGACCAGAGCTTTTTAAAATTCCTCACTTGGGGCAGACTTTAATTTTATATGGATTGTGTGAATTTTTTACAACCAGAACATATTCATGCATTACTTGTGTAATTAAAAATAAATAATTAAAATCTTTGACTGCTGATGGCTTTTTCTTTGCAGACTCTCAAAGACAAAGCAATCTCCAGGGTGCAGCAAATGGCTCTGAGGTTTTCACTGGTGTGGTGTGTGTGTGTGTGTGTGAGAGAGAGAGAGAGAGAGAGAGAGAGAGAGAGTTGGGGGCTGGGAGGTGGTATGGGATCCTATTTACAGGAACTGGATGCAAATGGCCCAATAATGCTGATACATCAAGAAAAATAACGTTTCAGCACTTATAGACAGACCATGCGCACTTTAAGGGCGATATGAAAACCAAGACTAGATCACCATGGTGGGTCCTGGACCAGAAGTGGGGGTGGGAGAGGATGATATGGAGTAAAGAACCGACCCCTCTCATTCTCTGTGTCTCTGTCTCTGCCTCTGTCTCTGTCTCTGTCTCTGTCTCTCTCTCTCTGCCTTTGGTGATCTCTTTGAGAATATCCCCTCTTCCTTACCCTCAGTGCTGCAAGACCCGTCCAGCTGGGAGGCATGCCCTCATAACGTCACTCATCATCCCCCGCCAGAGGCTCTGAGCACGTTCCTTCTTCGCAAGTCCTTCTCCCTTGTTAGGAAGCTAATCACCACCATCAGCCTGTGCTTGTCCTTCAGGGACGGAACTCGCCAGCGGTCAGGGTGACCAGCCTGAGATCATAAAGCCCAGCAGTCTCACAGAGGGGAGTTAAACTCGAGAGCTTTCTGTCCCAAAAGAGTCACACACTCTAGGAATGCGTCCTCTTCACAGAGAGTCAGACTGGGAAGTGATCTTCAAGCTCAACTGCTGATGCCCTGATTCTCTCCAACCTGCCCTCAGAGGGTCTCCAGGTGGTCTGGTTTTAGTGACACACATCTCCTCCTGGAATCAGCTAAGGTGGTCACCATTCCTCAAAAAGATGGAACTGGAAAGGACAAGTTTTAAAACCTCAAGACTGAATAAAAGGCATTCAGAACAGTGAAGACAAAAAGAGCCAGGTCAGCCCACACACAGCGTGAAGCGAGCACAGCCGGTGTGGGTCACCTCAGCTTAGTGGTTAAACTCGCGGGCAGGGGAATCAGAGGCCTGTGGTATAACCCCAGCTCTGCCATCAGCTGCAGACTTCTGTCAAGCTCCTGAATCCTTCTATCCCGCCGTGTCCCCAGGTTGGAGTTTGTCAGACAGACCTCTGGTTCTAGTCTGGGATTTGCTGCTTCTTAATTCTGTGACATGGGCACGTTATGTAGCCTTTCTGAGCATCAGTGTCATCATCTAAAAAAATGGCATTAAGAATACGTCCCTGCGGGGTTGTTGTCAGGATTTAGAGGCAATGGATCCAAAGCACCCGGTACAGAAGGTAATCAACATAGCAGTCATCCATCGTTTCCATCATTGTGCTGGACCATGCGAGGATGGCTGGATAAGCTATCACCTTGAGGGCAATGACCATGTCTTTTGCACCTTTGTATCACCCCTCTCTACTTAGTGACATGATGAAAATACTCAACCTTATGTTTGTTTAATGAATTTTTAAAAGTGAACATCCCTTCTACTCGATCGGCAGCCCTGTAAGAGGGAATGTGAAGTGGTGGGCTCTGGAAACAGAGCACCACTCCACCCCTCACTGGATATGGTAACTCTCGTGGTCACATGACTCTTGTTTGGCTGCCTACACCTGAACCAAGTTCTGTTTTGGGGGAACGCCCCCCTTGATGAGAGACTGAAACAGCTTCTCTCAGAAGAGTTGAAAATGCTAGCTACTTCCTTTCCTAGCCTCCCTTGCAGCTAGAGCCCAGATTTATGCTCTCCAGTCAGACTCCTTTGCCAAATTTTTACATGGGAGCTAAGGAGACAAGAGACAAAGGACAGAGAGCAGTGGAGTAGTTACAGCTGGAAGTTTGAATTTCTGGTACAAAAGAGTCATGGTGCCTGCAGCAATAGCAGAAGCAATCAAGCTGAGTACCTGCACAGAAATGGCAGTGGGGCAAATACTGATGTCTAGTTCTCTGTAAGAATGGCAGTGGTTTGCTCATCAGACCAGTTCTGCAGTGCGACACTAGGCATACCTCTGGGACCTTAGCTCTGGTTCTCTGTGAGCTTCCCAAAATCCTTTTAATATTCTCTTTCTGCTGTAACAGCCAGAGTAATCTTCTGTAGCTTGCAACCCAGAATTTGATCCAGCAAGGTACTTAATCTCTGCAGTTCTGTTTCCTCATCTGTAGAATGAGGTTAATTCCTTAGGGATAGAGGAGATAATATATGTCAAGTGTCTGGCATCAGAGTACTCAATAAATATTATTTTCTTCGAACACAAGTCCAGCAGCAGCTGTAGCCTCAAGCTACAGTGTTACTTAGATTCCTTTTTGACATTTGTGTATTTGTATGTCTTGGGGATCCATACAGTTCTAGAGAGATCCCATCCTATTGGTTGGTTCTTTAGCTAGACTGAGATCAGAAGGCCAAGAATAAGCCATACCCTGGGTTTCCATGTAGAATCACTCAGAGCCGTCAAGAGTGATCTGTATAAACTGAATCAAGGATGGGACCAGCTCTGGCCCTCAATTCAAAGAAGTCACAACTAACATCTCCAAGTTTTCCCAAATCCTCCAGATGAAATGAAATGATCTCAGCATGAATAAATATTCTTTTAATGCTTTCAAGAATATAATTCCCTCCATTTGAAAAATTTGCTAAAACTGGAATAAGAAACAGTGCAGAGTTCTTATCTCTCGACATTGATTTTGCTTGCAGACTGGTTGGTTTTTGCCTCCTTGATAAGGCCCCTACACTTTAAAGATATTGCCATCAGGTGGTGATCAAGAGCCACACGCTCTGACTAGGGAGCCTTGACAGAAATTCTAGATACCTTATAACTGCTTTAGACTCACTTGTGGATCTGCAGATGACTTTGAAATCTGTTAACTGCAAGGAAAGGAAAACTACTCAAAGCAGCTTATGCAAAAAGGGGTAATTCGTTGAACATATAGTGGAGTGTCTCACAGAACCAAGGACAGCCAGGTCTCGAAAGAATGCCCCTCTCCATTTCTCCACACCCACAGGAAGCCTTGTCCCCAACTGTCTCAGCGCCCTGCTTCATTCTAGATAGCCACATGGCTTGTGCCCTTGTTTCATCTCTCCTGCCCTCCTTGTCTAGAACAGCAGCCTCCCAATCCCGTCAGTCTCTGTGGCCTATGGCTTCCTTCTCCTTCATAGCATTTACTACTCCCTGAGCATGTAGTACATGTTTGTTTATTTTCTGTCTCTCCCTCTCCTCACTAGAATGTAGACTTTATGAGGAAAGGGACTTTGTTTGAGCACCGTTGCATCATCTGTGCCCCGAAGAGAAGGTGCCCAATGAAGACTTTTGCATGAGTCAAGAATGAATGAGTGAGTGAATTCTCCTTCTCTCCCTAGTCTTGTTCTCTGCTTCTAGGTGCTCATGGAACAAAATGGCTGCCTAGCACAGGTCTCTGTGACCTTCCCATTCAAGCTCCTAATTATTGACTAATTTAGTTTCTTAGTGAAATTCCTGAAAGAGAGAAAGAATTTGATCGGCTCAGTCCAGACGTTCCTTTGGAATCCACCCTATGTGCAAAGATCTCTGGTTGCAGAATGGGGCCCAAAGCAGAGAAAGGCAGCCAGGACTGTGGGAAGAAAGGATTTGCATCCTTAAGTCAAAAACCATTATGTGCACAGCCTTTGTTTTGTTTAATTGCGTGTGTGTGTGTATGTAATAACAAAAACCAATTAGCAGTTGTCCAAGTTCCCCAATGGGAAATTAAAATTAAACTAATTGATTTTTGTTATTACATACACACAAAATTAAACAAAACAAAAAATTACACAAAACACCCATGTATGTGTCTTTCTTCATGAATTACCACCTGTTTTTGTAAAAGCCCTTCTAAGTGGATCTTCCCAGGAGCCCTGATCGAAAGGCTGGCCTTTATAAGGAACCTGAACCCTAACTCAGCAATTCAGCTTCTCACTTGATAGATTCCTCATGCTCTGGTTTCCTTCTCTCCCAAGAAAACCTTCAACAGTTTTTCTGCTGGTCATCCACTCCGTTATGAGCTGTGCTATCTTCATCCATAACTCCCCCCACACTAGCTCTCTCAGTGTCTCTTCTCGGTTAGCTTCAAAATGGCTCCAAACCTCCACTATGCTGTGAAACTCCGTGTCTCTCTCTCCCTGGTCCCTCACAAAGAAAATCATCCCAACCAGTTTTCTCTTCTCTTTAGCTAGAGTAGGTGTGGTATTAATTAATTAACAGACTCTTGGTCTGGTTGCCCGGGCAATGCTCACCAAAGCATCAGAACCCTTCCAACAGAACAGCACATCCAGCAGTCAATTAACTGTTTTCTTCACACATAGAAGCCAAGAGCACAGAGCACCTGGTGTGGAGATGGGCACCCAGGGAGGCTCAGTAAACACTTGCTGACTAGCTGACAACACCTAGGCCAGTGAGGAGGGCGCTTAGTCTGCTGACTTGAACATCTGAAGGCACTTAGAACTGGTGTCTGAGACTCTGTCCAAGGGGAATAGCAGCCAGTGTGATTCTACAAGACCATCAGCGTGGTGCTAACACCTTAGAAATAATCTAGAAGAGCAGGGAAGGGACTACATGACCTTTGCTAGGCCAGGCTGCTACTGGATGAAAAGAGAGAAAAGTTAGACCAATTCTTTCTCTGTCTGTCATGTCCACCACCATCTCCCAAGGCAACAAAGGAGACTCTCCACTTTGGACCTCAGTCTCGGAGGTCAGGCCATTAGCCCAACCCACGCCAGTTCAGACGTCCAGTAAGGGAAATATCCCTCATTCAAATGGGAGTAACAGAGAATGGTAAGCATATACATAAACACTAGAACTAGCTTTCAGCTGAATTACAGACAAGCTTGATACTCCCAGCTTGTTTCTTCGGAGACTGTGTTCCCGGCTCCAGTCTTTAGGAAAGCTGAGTCCTCCCAGGTACATCTCAAAGTCAACGTGAAACTGTTTGCTCTATTACACGCTCCATCACTGATTGCTCCTCACACTTCTTTTGAATAAAAGAATGAAGAGAGACCCACTTAAGCTAGCCCACATAAAGGAGAGTTTATTGAAAAGAGACAGAACTCACAGTCACCTGACCCAGCCGGGCCTCTTGGGAAAGGGATCTGAGTAACTGGAAGGCACAGGGATGAAGCAGCTACTCTCTCTGACACAAATGGTCTTTCATCTCTGCCTCTCTCAACTTGTGCCGTCTTCTCCTCTCCGCACACCTGCTTCCTCACTCTTGGTTTCTGCTCCCGTAATTTCAGCTTTGGCTTACGTTGGAGCTGATTCTGATCCCATCGCTATACACAGTTTCTGCTCATGTTCTGACAAACAATTCTCTTAGCCCCTCACTATTCCGCTTCCAGATTTCAAGAGCAATTTCTGATAGGCTGGGCTCTGCTCAAGAAACTGCTCTAGACCAAACAATTGTATGAGAAGTAAGAGACAAGAGCAGGTTGCTTGCTACAGTTATGACTGCCTTGCCCAGCCTTCTCAACCCGGGCTGGGAGCAATTGTCCAAGAAGGAAGCTTTGTGTGGGGGAAGGACCCCCAAGCTATGTTGACTGCAGCTTCTGTGATCAGAATCTCCTGAGCCTTTTTGTTTCCCACAGTTTCTAGGCACTGCTGCCCTTCATTCAACACATCTTTTTGTTCTTCCATATTTTCTTTATACCTTTTGAGCATCCTTTTCCTGACCATGATCTGTGCTTTCCCATCACCTACCCTCAGCCATATTTACTCTTGCATGATATTCCTAGATTCAGCTTTGGATGGACGGTATATGATGGTCTACCATATATGATACGGTATAAGATGGTATATGATCTCAATGCGGAGATGCCACATCTTTCTCCTCCACTCTCATCTGCCCACACTCCTCTTATCTAATCACAGCAGTCACCTTCTTGCTCATTGAAAAACACTTGTCTCCAAAACCCACATTCACTTAGTACTCTAGAGCCATCTGTCTAACCACAGTCTGTTCCATGAGTCAGCAAAATCTACTTAGAGAATTTGAGGACTTAAACTCAATGAAGATAGTCCTAACACAACCAATCAGCATAGTCCCTGAGTCCAAGTTAAGCCATAAACCAGTTTTCACAAGTTTTTCAACTCTGACTTATTTTCTAGAGACCAACTGCTTAATTCTGATTCCTAGGGCTTAATGAAACCAAGTGCTTTTTGAGTGAGTTCAAAACAATAGCCCCCATTCAGTGTAAAAACTACATATCCCTTAGCCATGCATTAACTCCTTCATTCATTCCCCAACTATATACTGAGCACCTGGCCCGTGTTAAGCCTTACCTTCTAAGGTGAAAGAGATGCACGTGAGCAAAAGCAGACAAGTCCCTGCTCTGGCGGAGAGAAGCATTAATCAAGTATCTGTTACTGATATGTAATGATAAAGTAAGATGAAGACAAGGAGTGAAAGGAACGCGGTTTGAGGAGATTCTATAATAAAGGAATTTTGTCTAGACTGGGGAGGAGTTGGGGCTCAACTGGAGGCTTTCTTGAGGAAGTGAGATTTGCACTCAGTGCTGAAAGCAAAGTTACCTAGGTCAAGAGGCAAGGATAGAAGAGGGCTCCAGGCAGAGGGAACTGCATGTGCAAAGGCCCAGTGGCCAGAGCCAGCATATTGTGTTTACGGAACTGCAAAAAGACCTGGGTGAGGGGATGATAATGCAAGATAAGACTGGAGAGGCAAGGGGGCAGCTAGACCCCACAGAGCTTTTGAGGTCATGTTCAAAACTTTAGGCTTTATCCCAATAGCATGGGGAAGCAGTGTCTTGGAAGGATTTTATGTGGCAGGTGGGTGAGTAAGTATTGCAGAGGGACGATGTTATCAGACTCCTCTGTTCAAAGACTCCTTTTGGCTACAAAGATGAAAATAACTTGGAAGGGGCCAGAATGATGCAAACAGACCAAAGAAGAAGCTAATGTAGTAAATACAAGCAAGATGATGAAGCTGGGACTGGGCCAACTGTGGCGCAATGGGAGAAGGGGATGGATTTGAGAGCTATTAGGGGGAAAACCATGAAGAGCATGAAATCTGCTGGAAGAGCTAATGCACATACATAACCTGTATGAGTTAACCTATTTTAAATGACATAGAGAAATTGGTTGAAGAGGAGAGTAGTGTTAGCTCTAACTGGGGAAGGCATCATAGGGAACATGGCTCTGAACTAGGGCTTATCAAAAGATGCTTAGATTTGGACACCCTGGAATAGGGGATAATGAGGACTCTAGATGTCCCCTAGGAATATGTTTCAGGGTTCAGATGATGGGTTATTGCACTAGTGTATTTCATACATAGCCTTCTAATTGCCTAGTGAGGAGTGAACTTGAAAAATTACATTAGGTAACATTGAAAGTGCATAGACGTATTCGTTTAGCCTTGGCCAATGTGTATTGGGTGTCTCCTCTGCGATGGGCATTGTGATTATACACAAGTTGACACCACACAGGTGCTGCCCTTAAGATGCTTGTGGTCCAAGCTCACCATCTTCACAGCCCGTGGAACAGTCTCTAAAAGCAGAGTCTGAAAACCACCTGCATCAATGTCACCTGGGCAGCTTGCTCAAAGGGCAGGTTCCAAGGTTCTCCTGAGACCAACTGAATCGGACTCTCTGAACTGAGACCCCAGAATCTTCCTTTGAAGCAAACTCACCACAGTGTGTATATGCATCTCAAGCTTGAAAATGGAGCGAGGGGGCAGAGGAGGGAACAAGTATTTCCCAAGTGACTGTGCTCTGTATATGACAAGCATTTTACATATTAATTCATTTAATCCTCCCAATGACACTACCATGTCTATATCCATTTTACAGATAAGGAAACTGAGATGCAGAGAGGTTAAGAGATTTACCTAATGATGCAACTCACATGTTATAAAATGGAGCTTCCAAAGGTGAGAACTCTTTCACAAAAAAAATTTTTTAAAGTTCAGTCTAACAGTCAACAATTGAGGCAGACCACCACCTTATAGTTCATCAACAGAATGACATTGGTCCATTTGCTGAAAATGTCCCATGAAGATTTACTGTGACTTTCCCAACAGAAACAAGCAGGTATAGTTTCTATGGGCATCTCTGGGACAAGGAGAGCAGTCAGGGAGAGAAGGAACAGATGGAAGAGGAGAGATCACAGAAGAAGAAAATTGATTTACAGATTGGTAAACTGAGCCAGGTGGGACTGAAATTCAGCAGAAGGGCCACCTGGGGAATTCATATGCTATCACTTGGCGAAGTCATTGATTTGCAGATAAAACTGCCTCTCTAGCACTGAGACTCAGCTGGAATTCAGTGGGCCAGAAGTACAGACCCTGCAGAGCCACCTCTAACAGGAAGAAACAGCAAGCAAAAACATCAACACACTTTCTTCCTCCTCCACTGCCATTTAAATGTAACCTGCTGGGTCAGGCTCTCCCTGGTCCTTCCTGGATTGCAGACCATACCCAGCAAAGCAGACACAAACCCAGAGAACCAAATCTGCAATTAAGCCCCTGGGAGTTATGAGGAGAGAATTGCCAGGTAGAATAAGCAGGCCCTGAGACAGCAGCAGATGAGAGCGGAGGTTTAATTCAGTCGGGCAGGGGAAGATTGGCAAGCATGTCCCAACTGGAGCAGATTATTGCAGTGGAGGTGAAATATTTCATAGGATATTTTCAGAGGGAGATGCATGCAGAGAAAACTCTTCCAAATATTTTTTTTTTATAAATATCTTTGCAGTAACAAGCTAGGTAGGAGCATGTGGGTAATTGATGCATATGCATGAGAACATAATTAAGAACTATAAGACCTAGAAGATTTTCAAGCTCTATGGCAATTATAAACCATGAAAAAATACCCTTCCTTGGGGTGTAGGGCTATTATTCAAGCATCTCTCCTCATTATGGTAGCTGGAACTTACATAGCACAGCACAGAAATGGAATAAACAAGGGGTGAGCCATCATAAACTAATAATGATTCCTGGCTTTGTGTTTTTTCAAGAGTCTTCCCACACATTATCTTATTTGATCCCTCCATGTATTAGTTTTCTATTGCTGCTGTAACAAATTATTACAAATTTAGAGGCTTAAAATAGCACAATATTTTTCTTTTATAGTTCTGGAAGTCAGAAGTCCAAAATGAATCTTACAGGGCTGAATCAAGGTGCCAGCAGGGGCGGTTCCTTCTGAAGGCTCCAGGGGAGAATCTGTTTCTTGCCTCCTCAGACTTGCAGTCCCTGGCCTGTGGCCCCTTCCTCCATCTTCAAGGCCAGCCACATAACATCTTCAAGTCTCTCTCTACTCCTGCTACCATGTCGCCTCTGTCCCTCTGATCGCCTGCCTCCCTCTTATAAGGACCCCTGTGATTACATCAAACCTATCTGGATAATCCAGGATAATCTCAAAGACCCTTAATTTAATCACATCTGCCAAGTCCCTTTTGCCATATAAGGTAACACATTCACAGGTTCCAGAGATTAGGACGTGAAAATCTTTGGTGGACACTGCTCAGCCAACCACATTACAGAAACCCTATGAAGTAGGTACATAAATCCCATTTTGCAGATGAAGAAAATGAGATTCAGAGAGTTTCTTGACTTCCCTTTGTTGGGTAATTTCATTCATGTGTCTCACCAATATTTACTGAGTGTCCTCTGTGTGGCAGACGCTATTGTATACACAGAAAAGGAAAGTCTACCTTGAGAAGCTTACATGCTAATGGGAAAAATAAACAGTTATTTAAAGATGCACATAGATACAAAAATATTTGTGTTGTAAAGGAAAGGAATAGAGTAGTAGGAAAGAAAAATAACAGAGGAATCATCATTTAGATTTGGGGGCAATGAAGTCAGGGGAAGCCTCCCTGAGAAAGTGGTGTTCATGCCACATTGTTTACTGAAGATGTGTGGGAGTAGATAGTCAAAAGGAGAAGGAACAGCATTTGATGCTGAGGGAACCGTATGTGAAAATGCCCTGGAGGGAAAAGGAATCTGCAAGTGCAAGACCGGCGTGGCTGGAGCGTAGTGAACAGATGTCTCCCCTGCCTGGAAGGCGTCCCTGACCCTGGATTATGGACACTCCTTGGGCTTGCATAACCCCTTACGCTTACCCCTCGTCAGAACACCACGCTGATTTTAATTCCTTGAATATTTAGGTCTCTTTAACCAGATCATGAATCATGGAGAACCAGACTGGGTCTATTCATCTCTGCGTACCCAGCCTTGGACTACTCTTGGCATGAAGTCAGTATTCAATAAACACCCATGGAATAAATGTATGAATGAGTGATGCACATATTCCTCCTTCTGTAAAATTCCCTCTGCTTGTGTGATCAGGCCACAAAATTACTGATGTGATAACTACTGTGGAAGAAAGTATACTCCTTTATTCTCCCCATAGCTGATCTGATCTTCTTCATAAACCTTCCCTTCCTTTCTCAGTCCTGCCCTCTATCTACTGGATAGTGAGGGAAAAATACTATAGTTAGTCCCTCCAGTTCAAATTTTAGTTTTATCTGTTATCAGCCTCTTTATATAACTTATACTCTTTGGGATATTCAGTCTTCCGATTTCTGACCCTTTCCCACCAAGATAGCAGCCAGGTAAATGAAGAGCGCTCTGCAGCATGTGATCCAGTAGCTCTCCTATGCTCCTGCCCAACAAAAACTTTGAATTCTTCCGTGTTGGAATGGAAGCTGTTTGAAGACAAGGATGTATTCTATCAGGTAGTCTAAGCAGTATTGAAAGTATGAAATGACTTTCCTATGCTAGCAATATTATTGTTAATTATAACTAAGGGTGACAGACCACATCCCAAGAGAGTCACTCTGAGACCAACAGTAAAAAAGATCAAATGGCTGGTGACACACTTTTTCTTGGTCTCATTTTTCTTATCTGTGAAAGATGGAAAATAAAAATATGGATAATATTCTTACTGGGTTCAATTTACAAAATCAAGGTGAAAAGGATGTTTTGGGGAGGGAAGACAAAAGATTCATCCAGAAAAGAAAGCATGACCCCCATGCCCACTCTCCCACCACACCTCTAATCTGATTCATCCTTCCAACATTGTCATTTCACCATAAATCATGATCCTACAGTCATGTCCAAATGGAATTCTAGAACTTCCATTGTCTTCCTGTCCTGCCTCCTTTTCCAACCTTGTCGTTCCTGGTTTTGCAACCTTAGGCAATCTACTTTAACTTCTCCCTACCTCAGCCTCCCTATCTGGAGACTCCTACCTACCTCACTATTGTTAACAGACAACTAAGTGAACCTGACATGGCACGGGCCAGAGAGTAGCGGCTCAATACATGTCAGTTACTTCCAGGCTGAGAGGCCCACCTCCCTGCCTCCTGACAGGCCATGTTACATTAGATCCTTCCTCCAGCCTCTGCTCTGGGCCTGGAATGAGCCCTCTCCAGGAAGCCTTCCCATCATCCCAAGCCCAGGGCAAGTTCCTCTCCAGGAAGCCATCTCAGAATTGCTCAGGACACACCAATTTCTTCCTTGCTGAATACTTACTGCATCAATCCTAAGTAGAACCACACATTTTAGGGCTTAATCTTCTTCTATTTGTTCTATGTAACTTGTTTCCCCAACTTGCTGGAAAACCTTTGAGGACTGTGTCCTCAACATCTTGGTGCACAGAAGCCAGGAGGGGGCCTAATCCCCACTCATTGGCTGAAAGTATTTGAATCCTTTTCTGTCCCAGGGCCTGCAAACTCAGACCACAGGCTCACAAAGTCAGAGTCCTCCAGCCTTTCCAGACACCTGGGCTCCTGCAGCAGTTGAAGTCTTCTTTCAAATGGAGAAGGTGGCAGGAAAGCTGATTTGCCCATAAGTAAATAACTGTTGTAATTATGGAACATTATTCTCAACAGACCAGCAGACGGAAACCAATTTGCATAACAGACACGGTTATTCATGGAAATGTTTGTAATTTATCTACCAAAGCAGATGAAGACCCTAAAATTAATGTGTGTATGCCAGCACCAGTAAGCCACACGCTCACTTTATCTTCTTGACAAGGTACACAGGCTGCCAACAGGTCAGATTCAGCATCTTCAGATCTACTTTAGGATGGAGAGCTCTGGAGAAGGTGCAGGTCTGAGAGAACAGCACAGGAGGAAGGATGCAGAAATGTACAAACGCCCCGCATTGTCCAGTATGCCAAGAGGTCAGGGCTGCAGGGCCCACCTGGTGGGTATCTTGTCTGGTGTGTCCTGGAAACCTCTGATGGGAGCCCATCTTGGAGAGGGATGAAACAAATGAAACCTGACAAAGAGAAGTTGGTAGTTTCTGAAACACTGGTCTTTGCATATATCAGAATCATTTTAGTGATTTTTTGTGAAAACACGAGCTTTTGTGAAAAACTGGATTTTCATGTCTTGGCCCAGAATTTCAGATTTAAGTAGTTCATGAAGGCACCTCCCTGCACACCCAGAGAAGCAGCTGCTTCAAATGCAACCAACACAAAATCATCCGTAAACATGAAGAATGTGACATGCCATGAAAGTGCCATGTGTTAAAATGAAGAAGGTAATCTATGGACCCCTGGAAGCTGTGTGTTTAAAACCTCCCCGGATGATTCTGATTTAGGGTCCCTCTGGTCGGACACACTAAGGAGCTATCCATGTAAATTACCCAAATCCCTCCAGTCAACTTTTTTAAACCAACTAAACAATCAAGAATCTCAGTTTTGAAGCAAACTGGCTCCTTTAAAGACCACTTTCCTTATGAATGGGCTTTAATAGTGAGAGCTCTTCAAACAACAAAGACAGCAAGCTGCAGAGAATGGATAACCCCAGAATGAAACTTCATAAATGTGGGGTCTAAGGGGGAATTCACACTTGAATATAAAGACCTGGGGTTTACCTTTAATGTTTTTGTTTCTTCTAAAAATTAGCTTTTAAATGTCAATTAACAACATTTCATTGTTTGCTTGTCTTTTTAAAAATATCCTTTATAAGGGGAGGAAAAGGTTTCAGTTTCAAAATCCCAAACTCTTAAACACAAAGGTTGGCTCTGCTTAAGGCCCCTGCACACTTTCTATTGTTTTTGGCTTAAAGGATATTTATATAAGCTCCCTTGGGCTCCTAGCAACATTAAAGGCAGCAGCTATTAGTTAAATAAACCAACACATGTGGTGCTTTAAAGGCAGGCCAGATCGCAGAGAATCTCTTTGATCAGGCCTAATGGGGACCCACACTCCTGATGGGGACTAACTGTCCAAAAGGAAATCTTCCCAGGAGTAAACTGGGCTGTGGGAGCAACTGGGAGAGTGCCCACTGTGAATTAAGGGGCCCTCCCCGCACACTCAAGGAAGCAGCCACTCAAAAATGCAATCAACATAAAATGATCTGTAAACTTGGACAGCGTGGCCTGCCATGAAAGCTCCATGTGTTCAAATGAAGAAGGTGATGTCATCCAAGCCCAAGCAGATGGATGAAAGTAACTGACAGCTGATCACGGCTCAGTCGGAAAGCAGAGCTCACCGCTGTGGTGGAGGGCCGTCCAGTGGGACAGAAGGAGAGCGCATCTGGCAGCACAAATATTTAATCACTAGAAAGGCCTATGCTGCAGTGGCTCAGGCTCATCTCACTCCCTGGGCTTTAAGTCCGTTTGGCATCTAAGGATCTGTTTGCTTTTCCAAGTACGCAGAGGTGGCCCTTCTTGCCGGGAGGACATAAGTATCTGGTCACTCCAAAGGGGCATCCTCCATTGACAGCTGATGCATTGAATTCCCAGAACACATTGCGAGTACGTGAGTGTGACTGGTGGGGGCCCAGTTTCCCAGAGACTGGTCACTTCTGGGAGCCCTGACCTGGGGATTTTTGACCAGCTGAGCCTTGAACTATGAAGGTTCCATTATGGCACGGCCCTTGGAGGCCCGGCAACAACCAGCCCGCTTCTCTTCCCCAGCCTCCCACTGCCTTTTAATAAGGGGACTTCCAACATGCTTGATTTGTCTAAAAAAGCATCTGATTACCTTTAATCTATGAGGTAGAAAGTTGCAAAGGCATTGGGAGGGTTCTAAGCATATCTAAGAAATGACGAGAAATCCTGGGAATTGGCTACACAGAGACTGTGTTTGGCTGAGTAGAATGAGGATTCAACATGAGGTGGAGGGAAACATCTCATGTGCGGAATGTGAGAGCCAAAAGCATCTGAGCATCCTGTTCTAAGGCTGGGTTTCTCCCCTACCTTATGAAGGTCGAGAGACTTACCTGACTTAGGAATAACTGACCACGCTCAGCTCAGCTCAGCTCAGCTCTGCCCTCTACCTCCCGGGGGTGAGCAGCCACAGACAGCCCATGTCCTGCTCTGTCTCTCTGGGGCAATGCTCCCCACGGCCCCCCACCCTCCACACACACACACGGCCTATTTCCAGGCCAGTGCTGCATGGCTGACTGGGTTTGGCGTGATCAAGCCCACTTAGTTGACAGACCTAATACTACATCTTCCAACCTGGTCTCTATCATTAATAAAAATGACATTTGGACTCTAGTCTTATTTTATTTCTCAACCTATAAAGAATCCAGACAAGGAAGAGGTATGCTATTTATTGTGGCCCCAACAGTTTTGGTGGAAAGGGCAGAGGGTTTGAAGCCAGGAGTCCAACATTTGATTTCTGATTCTGTCACTTCCTAGTCTAGGAACTTGGGCAAGTCCTTTAACTCAGTTCTCCAAGGGTGGTTTGTGGACCCCTGGGGTTTCAGGATGCTTTCGTGGCCCCTGTGGGGTCAAAACTTTTGAATAGTAGGACGAAGCTGTTCTTGTCGTTTGTCATTGTGTTGACATTCACACTGATGGTGCCGAAGCAGTGGTGAGTAAACTGTTGGTGCCTTGCCACGAATCAGCACAGTTGTACTGTACACTGTCATCATGTTCTTCACCACCACATACTCTCAGTAAAAAAGGAAAAAAAAGCCAATTTCATTTAAGAATGTCTTTGATGAAGCAGTAAAAATGATTAATTTTACTAAATCTCAACCCTTGAACTCATGTCTTTTCAGTAGTTTGTGTGAGGAGGGTACACATAAAGGGAGAGTTGAGTAGCTGAGTGCCCTGGTGACATACCTTCCAGTGAACAGCTTTCCTTGGCACCCTAGAGGGCAGATTTCCAGAAAGTTCTGGAGGGCAGACTTTGATCACATTCCAGAGTTCAGATTTCTAGCAAATTCTGCCACATGGCACTACAGTGACTTCTCTGCCATTCAGTGAGCCACAGCTATGCCCTCTCCATCAAGGTCAAGATCAGCTCTGGGTGGGGGGAAGAGGGATCTTCCTTGGTCCCCTATCTCAGCCCTAGGGATAGTGGATGCCCTTACATCTGCTATTGTATTGTTTAGCTCTCTCATTATGTTTTACTACCTAATCCCTCAAGACTCCAATCCCCTGTTAAAGAGTCTTTATAGGAAAATTCCTGTTCAACATAACGTGTGGTTTCTCCCTCCCAACTGGACCCAGATCCATATCCCTACCGTTAGATGGCTTCCTCCACAAAGACATCCCCTGAAAAGGAAGCCCCGTGTTCAATGGTTTCCTGAATGTTCATTAAGATTCTATGGTAGTAAAAAGGGACTTTTAAAGCCCCTGCCCAGAGGGCCTGTTCTTGTGCCGTGTGAGTCTGGGTGGGAGATGCCTTGTCTTGTTCACTGAACGCTCCGTTTGCTTCTTGGGCTGTATCTGTTGTGCATCTCACAAGACGGTTGGAAGAAAAATGCCTTTATGGCTGAGTGGGGGATGCCAAAGCTGAAGAACAGCTTTGAAGTTGCCTGCTGAGCCTCCTCTTCCTTTCCTTTCTTCCTCTTCCTCCTGGAGGGCCGTCCTGAGGAAGGATGGCCTGGGCAGGACAGCGGTTTGGGGAGCCCGTTCTACACCCCTGTCTATCTCAGAGCTACACCTCTCCCCATCACACTCTCAACCTGGCCTTTGTCTGAGTCTCTAATGATGTGAAGTGGGACAGGGCAACCTCCTTCCCCCACCCCTCTCCAGAGTGGATCCTTCTGCACCCATGAGGGTGGGGGTTGGAAAGGCACCCACAGGCCCTTCTGAAGTTCTAAGAAACCCGAGGAGAGGCTCAGAAAGAGTTAAGTCATGAGGGCCTGCTACTCCCTGTGGACCTTGGGTAGGTCACTTACATTCTCTGAACTTTTTCCAACTTCTACCTCTGCCAATCTGTCCTCTGCTAAGCTACTAGAAGTATCTCTCCAAAACACCCTATATCCTGCTACAACCACCTGTCATTACAACCACTTGTCCCTCTCCTGACGGATCCGCTTCCTAATGCTGTCCTTCCCCATGCTGTTCCTTCCACTCAGATCATCATTCTCTCCCTGGACATGTCTGAGCATTCAAACCAAGTGCCATGTCCTCCAGGAACTCTTCCCAGACCCCCAGGTTAATCCGACTTCCCCAGGCTTGTTCCTCACATCCTACACTGTGTTTTCCCCCAACCAACTGCAACCTCCTTAAGATAAGGAGCTGATTTTTCATCTCTCTGCTAGGATCTAGCCCAGTGCCTGTGCGCCTATCTTTTTTCAAACAAAAGAGTGTATAAATATAAAATAAAATAAAGTAAAGTAAAATAAAGAACTATCTATCTAACCTGTGCTTGGGGTCATTGAATAAATACCATCTGTTATAGAGCCTGGTCAGGTGTCATTTTTACTGACAAAGAAACCAAGACACAGAGTTTAGGTGACTTGCTTAAATTCCACAGCTAGTATGTGACAGAGGCTGGACTCCGACCCAGTTTTCTTTGAGCTCTGACACACAGCCTCTCAAAGATGACTTTTGGAAAAGGCTACCGGCAGGCAATGGTGAGAGTGTTCTTGGAACATTGGTCAGGCCAGCGAGGAGAGCATGAGATTCTGTCGGGCGTTGTTGAAATCACTTCACTTTCTGTCCTCTTAGGACGAGGTGAGGGAGCAGCAGGGTCGCTGGGAAACTGTCCACGTGTGTGCGCGTTGCTCAGCGCTCTGTGTGGGAGCTGGTCTGCCTGCTGAGGGCTAGTGGGAGGGGGGACTGAGAGTCCCTCTACCCACCACGTCCATAGACATGGCACCCACATATCAATAACCAAGCTAGATGGTTGGAAGCACACAGTCCTCCTGCCCCAGCCGCCACTCCCCTGTTCTGACCCCAGGGGTCATGGCAGAAATTACCTTGCTGCAACAGTAGCCTCCAGGTCCACTACCAGCCAGCTATTCCAGTCCCCCAACAGAAGGGCTCACAGACCAAAGCAAGAGGCTTAGATTGCATGTTGATTGAATCAATTTAAAACACAGGGAAAGCAAGGGGGTCGGCGGTTAGTTAACCCACTTAGAATATTGTGGGAGAGGTATGGAAGAACCACATGACTGAATCCTGGGGTATGCAATGCTCCTCTGTCCTGTCCTTCTGCCACATCAGCCCTTCCTGCTGATGGTGGGTCACAAGCACCAGGCTGAGGTTTGAGCAAGAGGCCCAACCACACAGGTGCTCTATGAGAGACACAGGGGCTTGGACGGCTGGCCACAGCCGCAGCTTACCAATGAGTCAGCTGAAAGCCATGGCTGTTGATCTGCATTTCTGGGGGCCACAATGGGACCGTATGGATGTCACCAGTGGGCGGCTGATTGAAGATTGAGTGCCTCATGAGTCTCGTGTGTGTTTGACATATCCTGACTATTTTGTGCCTCACGCGCCTCATGTATATTTAGTGTGAATCGTGAATATTCAGCGCCTACTCAGCTCCTTCATCTTCCTACCTGTGTTAACACACGTGGTTCACTTTATCTCTGGCTACCATGTCTGCCAAGCCACTTGCTTCTACACTTCGTTTTATCTATCCTCCTTATTTGTTTGTTTCTCTCATTTTCTAAGCAGAATCAAATAATCCAGCAAACGCACATGACGCCAGGTCAGTCCACTAGAACGGGAACCCCACTTTATAATGTGAAAGCCCTTTCACACCCACAATCTTATTTAATCTTTGCCACCACTCTGTAGTCAGGATTTACCGTCCCAAACCAGAAGATGAGTACACCGACGCTCGGAGAGGTTAAATGACTTTCCTAAGGCCACACAGTCACATATCTGGCTTCTGGTCAAGTGTGTTTCCCATTTCACCAGCCCACCCTGGATCATTTTCACTCTGTTAAAGACCCCCAACTCTCATAGCAGAACTCGCAGGATTCAGACGTTTCCTCCCAGCTCCTGAGCCTCACAGCCTGCCACAGCCTGATCTGAAGAAACCATCACTCTGGAAGCCTGGGTGTCAGATGCATGCACAGACAGACACACACACACACACACACACACGCACACACGCACACTTCACAGAGGAAGGATACGCAGCAGTGAGCAGGCCTGAACAACTGTCTCATAGGACCATTTCTGGGCAAAGCCTACGTGTTCACAACCTACTAGAGTTCACGGGAGGCCTCCCTGCAGCCCACTCCTCCCAGAAGCTCGGCCCCTCATGCAGAGGCAGCGGCAGTTTCCGGGGAGGAATGTCTGCACCCCGAGAATACCACAGCCCTCGCAGCATTAAACCCCGGGCCAAGGGCATTTTAACAACCTCTGATGTCTCCCTTCTCAAGGAAGCCAAAGATCAGGGAAAGAATGTTCAGCCTGAGTCAACCATCCAGGGAACTCTCGACCACACAAAATGGGAGTGAGGGTTGGTGCACAGTCAGCCTTGCTGTGGGGCCTGGACCGGGCCCAATTCTCTGAGTGTGTGAAAACCAAGGGCGGAAGAGCCGAAGGGGCCGGCTGGGGGCCCACAACCTGGTCCACCGGCTCTGCCTTGGCACATCCTGCTGCTGCCGGCTATATGGCCTCTGGCCGTTACTCCTGATGAGCAATCCATCTGATGGCTGGGCGAGTGGAACATCAAGCTTGATGAAGCTTCCTTTTGGGGGAGACTTGATGTGAGGCCAATGGGAAGTCGGGACAAAGACAATGATCATTTTGATCATTTCATTCAGCCAACGTAGAAATGAATCTGGAAATGAATCTTTTGTACAAAAGCCCTCAAATAGATGTTTTCCAGGAGGATTGAAGCTTAGGTTTCAGGCACCAGAGCCTTGGGGACTCTGGTTCAGAAACCACTTGGCTTTTCCCCTGATGGAGTCCTGGGCCATTGCAGAGTGGAGTCGGCCCCTCCTCTGGGGCCAATGTGGCTGTAGAGGGGAACTGCAAACCACACCAGAGGCCTGGCCTGTGCTCAGCAGCTTAGCACGTGATCACACGTGATCCACACAGCGTCCTCTGGACCACAGGTATGAACACTGATGACTCCCCAAAGGTAACTTACACCAGTAAACGCTGGAGCTGGACTCAAGCAGGCATCTTTTTAAGGCCAGCCTGTGCTCTTGGCAAATTTGTTCTCTCCCCCCAGAAGCAGATTTAGAAGTTATATTGTCCACCCTCCCCCAACTGCACACATAAATTTTTGAAATAGTTAAATTGAGAAGCTAGGCAACTCACCTAAGGCCCCATGGACAGCTTTTCAGGAATATGGAAAACACCCAGACTCCCCGCCCAGGTGAGGCCTGCTCTGTCTACCACCCACTCTACCTGTGTGGGGCTGCATGACTTCTGGCCTAATTTTCTTCTGCAAGCGGGACAGGCTGTGCAAGCTGAGGCTTAGGATGGAGATGTGGGCTCAACAACCAGGCCTCATCTCAGTCTGGGTCTGGCCCAGGACCACCCACCTCCCACTGCTCAGAGCTTCCACTGTAGCTTATAACCTGAAAGCAAAGGCTCTGGAACTTGACCCAGCTGGTTAGTCTTTCTGGGAGGATGAATTCTGACTGTGTAAGAGAACATGAGGCCCGAGTCCCTAGAACGTCGAGATAGGAAGACTGTCTTCAGATAGTCTGATGAGCTTTTCAAGGCAGTTTGAACTGCCCCCCAGGCAGGGCGCAGCACTTGGCATCGGTGTGAAATTGCACCTTATGCAAAGTCAGAGGGACCCTGTCAGAGGAAAGTTATGTGTCTTTTTAAGCAAATCTTAAATACTTATATTTTCAATTAGCAACTCAAATAGATACTGACATTTTAAATGGTGACATTTACCTGAATTACTTCAAAAATCGTTCATTCATGCAATAAATCTCAGACGTGATGAGCTAGGCACTCAGCTAAGCCCTGGGGTACAAGGGTGAGTGGGCTGGGTGCCATTGGATCCCTCAAGGAGACGCATTTAAAACAAGTGCTTAAAAACAGGGTTTGCTTTTTTCAGAAACAAATACTCTGTATAAAATACAGTACAGTACATCAATTAAAAACTAAGCAGAAAAAAGAGGCAAGGAAAGAGAAGTGAGTCCGTATGGGGCTGACGGTGGCCTTCCGAGCTGAGTCAGGCTGGGAGGGCACCAAGTCAGCCCAAGTGTCCCAGACTGGCACTGAAGCTGTCGTCTGCAGTCCCGCATCCGTGGAGCCCTTGCATGGGGACAGAGCGCCATCTAGTGCTGGCATCAGCCTCAGCACATGCCACAAACGCTGGAAGGAAGGTGCCCTTCCGCCTCCAGAGAAATCAGGCTGAGCCCACATTTTTTAAGTGCGCTGCCAAATGCCAGCAACGCTCGGATGTTATCTTATGACACTCACCCTGTGAGGTGAGGACGGTTCTCACCATTCTATCTATGAGGCTGTGGAGATTCAGGCAGCTGGAGGAGTTTGACCAAGGTCCCTGAACTAAAGGTCAAGGTGGGGATTTGGGGCTGTCCTCCCAGAGGTCCCCGAGAGCTGGACACACAGCTTGCTCCTCCACAAAGCCGGGCAGAACTGGCCCATTTTCACTTACCCAAAACCTATGAAACTCATTTCCTCCTTTTTTTCCATTGTAAATATAAATACATATATTTTATCAGGGAAACATCAGATTGAAAATCCTGGAGGCTAAAATCATTTCTCTAACCCAGCGTGACGATGGCAGGAAAACAGTCAGCTGCTGACTGCTCTGCCCCGGGCCCCAGCTGGAATCTGGAAGGTTCTCTTTGGTGACTGAGTTTTTATACAAAAAATATGAAAGAAGGGAAAAAGAAAAAGCAGGGATAACGAAAAGGCAGGTATTTTAGTCCCCTCCTGCTCTGTCCATTTATTGCGCCAGTTAGTCATTTTTTTCTAGATTTGGAAGCCTAGAACAGGGCTCACCGTGGCAAGCTCCACCTGCTTGGGCTGGACTGTGGACAATCCAAGCTTCCAGATTCTCTGACCTTGCCTGTCTTGACACTTGAGGACTGATTCCTCGCTCCCCCTTCACTGGACTTCTGGTATGCACACTTTCTACTTGTCTTGGTCGTGAAAAACTTTTGGCTTTTGACTTCCGGGAATTACCAATGTCCACCACTCAGACCTTCAGCTTGACTTTATGCTGACCCTTGTCCGGTCTATCCTGTCCCAGATCTTTACTTGCCCCTCATGCCCTTGAATGACAGAGGATGAGGAAGGTATATTTGGGTGGGAGATGGCTTTGCCCTTGATCTCCAGTACTCAGCTTTGGGGGGCATGGAGGGAATCGATGGGAGTGGAGGTCGGCCGGGCAAAGGGCATCTCTGACTTGCCACAGTAATACATAGACTCAGGGAGGTGAGGGTAATCCATGAGTGACGTGGGAGGGCACTTCAGGACACCAAGAAGCCAGAAGGGGGGGCTCTATCAGACTTAATTAATTTCACTATAGATCCCATCTGCACCAAGCAAAACCATCACACTGTAGTCCAAGTGTCATGAATAATGGTACCACCTTCCCATTAGCCAAAAAAATCCCCAAAATTGCCTTCATGGACCAAAGCAATAACTATGTAATTAAAACAAATATTTACAATGGCAGAATCTAAAAACAGAGATGCTGATAGACATAAAAATTGTTAAAAGACTATAAACACACGACTATCATTTATAAAATCAGTAATACCTCATGCATTTGTCACTTTATGGCAAACCATTTTACATTTTATCATTTGGAAATCGAAAAGATTTTTATAAATAAAATACTTTTCTACCATCTTAAGCCATGCTTTGAAAGTGATCCCTCCTGCTCCTACAGTGCCTGTCTACCATCAGGCTGTCAAATTTCCTTTAGTTCTGCCAATGGACACACTTTTATCCCAACATTCAGCCTCCTCCTTTAGTCTGCTATGGAAACCAGATAGCCATATTTGTTAGAATAGTTGGTATATCTAGAAAAATAGAATTTTAGTGAATGGCTCTGAGGTGCTAACCTATGAGTAAAATTCATGGGTTTTGGGAAATGGCCTTTGTTCTGGTTTTCCACCTAGGTTCTGGATTGGTAGGGATGCCACGAAAGTGAGACATCATGGTAGTTCAAAAAATTAGATATTCTGACCATCCACTGATTAGCTCTACAATGTAGCATGGATTGGTTGTTCTTCTCTGAAGTAGGTACACAGAGGGTTTGAAATAGATCTGATAATCCATAGGTAAACAGACGGACATCTGCCACACGAAGGAGGCACTTTGAGAACTCAGGTGTTTTAAATCCACTGGTCCCCCCAAATCCAAATCATCTGGAGATATTGTCAGCAGAAGACCACCAAGTGACCTCAGATGCCAGAGCCAGCCCACGCCGCCTGGACTCTGCCAATTCTGTTATTTTCTGTGTTCTTGAAAGCTCAACAGATCCCCACCCCACCTCCAAACAATTGAAACTTAGCCCACGCCTCCACCAATTTACAGATGCTGGCACAGTTCTCTAAGGACATATCATTCCTTCTTCAGATCTTGAAACCTAGACTATTACCCCAAATGTGATGTCATTTGGCACATCTAAGGTCATTTAAGTTGGACAGCTATGGAGGGAGTATTGTACAGAGGTTAAGACACCAACTCTGGAGTCAGACTGCATAGGTCATGTCAGGTTACACCTCTGCTGTGACAAGCTTGTGACCACAGGGAGGAGAGCTGGTCTTTACAAGTCCAAGACAATCTTTACTTCCCTTTTTGCACACTGGCCATCCAAAGGGGAGATCTGCAGAAGAGAAATCTTCCCAGCTGAGAAGGTGATGGCTGGAGACATGGTCCTAAAGAACAGTAAGTGGGTTGGGCAGGGGTTGGTTGCAGCCAAAGGCTACCGTTGGGCCATATGCAGAGTCCTTGGTGAGGGCAGATGAGGCTCCAGCCTTTTCAGGAGTACAGAGTCATCCTCACCCACTGGACATAATGGGAAAGCAAATTATGGTCAGTTCAGATCCACCTCTGACATTCAGTTAAAAGTGCTTCATTTCTCGGTCACCAGATCCTAGAGCCTAAAATAGGACTTGAGACCTCCTCCCCCTCATTCCTGAGAAGCCATGGAGACAGAACGTTAATGGATGGTTTAACCAGAGGGACCACACCATCTGGTAGTTAGTATAAATCAACCTGAAATATAATCAGCCTCCACTTTTCATGGTGCCTGTGAATGATGATAGCCAAGATGCAGGCTGATTCTGCATTCAATTCTAAACACTTTTTTCCCCCATGAATTCAATTTGGCTTGCTTATGACAGCATTGTGCAGGTGTGTGGACCGACTGGGTAGCAGAAATCCATTAAGGCATGTTTTACGTGTTTACATTTATGGGCCCCTTTGTTTGCTTTATATGGATGTGATGAATGGTCTCTCTAACCCACATAGAGGGGATCTCTGGGGAAACCACTCCTCAGGCTAATTACATCAGAATGATGCTGCTGCTGCTGGTGATGATGAAGATGATAATGGTGAAGTTACCAATGGTGTCGGAGAGAACCTCAGAGTGAGATTCCAACAAGTTGGCTGCCACTCCCTGTAGACCTCCTTTGATGGCCCTGAGGATCTCCTCCTCATGGAACCAGAGATGGTCAGAGCTGGAGAGAATCTTAGAGACCACCTAGTCCAGCCCACTCGTTTCACACACAGGGGAGCTGAGGCCCAGAGATTTAACGTGATTTGCCTGAGGTCCTGAAGCAAGTTACAAGGAGTGCTGTAGCTTCAGCCTGGGTCCCAGTCCAGTTCTCTTTTCATGACAGCACATTGCTGTTCAGGAGCCTGCTCAGGCTGTGGGCCATCCTGTTTCAATTGCACACTCACGTGGTCCTGCTCTCTCAGCTCTGAGCCTGTCGCTATGGAAGGACTGCTTGGGACCAGGATGTGACCTTGGGGATCTGAGCCAGAGGTGGGCTCAGAAGATTCTAACCAATGCCCCTCCAGCTGAATCCCACCTTCACACTCGAATATGGGAGTGATTGAGGGGAGACACATGCTGAGGGTCCCTATATCTTGGAAAGTTAATCCATAAAATGAATATCTGAGGTTAAGGAAGAAACCCCATCTTTTACTAGTCCCTTTCTAAGCAGCCCCAACAAAGGATGTGTTTCAGAAAGCAAGAGCAGATAACTCAAGGCCAGACTCTAATGCCTTTACAGTGACCGCACCTAGCACCACATCTGGCTCATAACAGGTGCTTAATAAGTACATGCAGTTTGAATGATCAAAGAAGACAGTCGGTATCAGATGTGGATTGGTCTTCTCCTGGGCACATCACCTCGTTCATTCAACAATCGTTTGCCAAGCACCTATTACATGCAAAGCACTGTACAAGATTCAGGAAGAGGGCACAGAGGCAAGATTAGAATCCCTGCCCATATGGGGAAGGCTGAGCCAGCCCTTGACACGAGGTTTGTTTCTGGCCGATAAGTCCTGCCTGATCTGACCCCCATCACTTCAGACGCATCTTGAGCCAGTTTCCTCGTTCTCTGTACGCTGGCCAGGACCACACACACTGTCACCTCCAGGCTGGGCCCTTCCCACTCTCCACTCTGCCTGCCCAGCCCCCGCTTATCTCTGAGGTTTCAACTTCAATGTCACCTCCTCCAGAAAGGCCTCTGTGGAAGGCCCTATCCAGACCAGCTCTCCTCTGACTGTCTGTGCTGGAGTTCATTGCTGGCCAGGTCTTCACCCCTCTCTGTGGCCATGCCCTCTGCAGGTGACTTTGAAGTTCCTCTCATGACAGAGGAGGAGGCCGGCTCCCCATCAGTTGGAAGTGGCCTTGGCCATGTGACTTGCTCTGGACAACAGAATAAGTTGCAAGGCACGGTTTGCTAGACGGGAGCCCTGGTCTCGGAGACCTTAAGCGTTGGACCTGGCTTTCCTGTGCTTCTGCCATTGTCCTGAGAAGAGCAAGCCTGGCCAGGGCTTCCTCAATGAAGGTACCTGGCAAAGCCCCCAGCTGACCCACAGATGCACAAGACAGCCAGCTGAGACCAGCTGACTCCCAGCCATGTGACTTCGGAGCTATATAAGGCTGTCATGGGAGCTGAAGTTGTGGGTTTGTCACATGGCGTTACTGTGGTCCTAGTTATTGGGTACACTGAGTCAGTCTCCCATTCGCTTCTATGTGCCTAGTACAGTGTGAGTGCTTAGTAAGTATGAATGAATGAATGAGTACAATGAATGCAGTGCTACTCCCCAAACTCAGTAGAACGAGGAGTCCGCAGAACCCATCTCCTTCACAAGAGCCTGGACCTGCAGCGGCCACCTCTACCTGAGATGATGCAAGCCAACCCCATGGAGAAAGTCCTACCTCTGGCTTCTGGAGGTATATCCCTTTGCCATCTTGGGTTAAGTTTTGGAAGACATCTGTGAAAACGCAGCAGAAAAAACACAGCTAATGTGTGCTGGGAACGTTATGAACTAGTCCTCCCACATGTCCCCTCACCTGGGAACCCAATTTCAGCCCAAAGGCAATCACATGTGGCCACCTTAATATAAGGGAGCTGCCTCAAAACTGTCTCTGGAACAGGTAGGGTATAAATTAGTTTGGGTCTATGCAGCCAGCTTTCACAGGCATAGCCAGCGTCCCTCATAGTTCCCTGGCCTGTTGTTTCTGATCCGGCAGCTGTCCTCCCTCTCGCTTGAACTAGGGACAGGTGGGCAATCCACAAGGAGAGCAGAGGAAGCCTTGACCCTCTCTCCTTCCCACCAGCTCACCCTCCATTTTCTCCGCACGCAGCATCAAGTGGACAAAGCTGACAAAGTCCATTTGGAGGCTGGGGTCACCGTAGCGGATAAGCAACAGCTGGCAGACGTCATCACTGAGCACGATTCCTGCATTGAACACAGGCTCCCGCCGTAAGTGTTGGGGACTTCATACCCAGCTCCCCTCCCACGTGAAGTCCCTTAAATTGTCCCTCCACTTCTTGGACCTGAATGCTGTCGGCATGAGGATCTTCTTTGGGATTCATTGTGAATTGTTTATTATTTAGTCCATTCATTTTACTTTATCTCCACTCCCCATTCCTGCCCCCTTAGGCAACCAGCATGAGGATCTTTTTTCAAGTGGGTTCCTGGCCTTCAAGGCAGGAGGCAGGCTGTTAGTGATCAACAGCATCTGCTTTGGAGCCTGGCTACTGGATGTAAACCCCAGGCAAGTTGCTTAACTTCTCTGAGCTTCAATTTCTCCCTCGGTGAAGTGGGGATTATAACAGGGTGTTGTTGAAGACTAAATGAGAGTGTGGAGTTGCCCACCCTCAATAAATGTTAGCTATGATCATAGTGATTCTAATAGTAAATGTTTCTGTTATTGGCAGTTCCATGCATTTGGACCTCTGAGAGTAAAACTCCGCCCATTAGAATTACTCCAGAATGTCACGCACCCCCTCCTCTCCCTGCCTGTCCATGCCCTGCAGCACCAACTCCTCTCGTGCCTACCTGCCTCCCTCATGGCAGCCCGCAGCTGGGCCCAGTCCAGACATCCTGACCGGTTACTGTCTTGCTTGTGGAAAACTTCCTGTGAAGAACCCACACCAAAGGCTGAGAAAACCAGGCATTTCCAAGCCCCACCTCATAGCCCCTCTGTGCCCCAGTGTCAACAATTCAGAGGACTGTTGGCAAGTGTGAGGCTCCACCAACAGTGCCTGACGCCAGGACAAGAATATGGCAGACGGTCTGTGCCAGGATCTGACCACCTCTTCCATTTTTCCTTAAGGCTTCTGAGAGAGGGAGCAGCCTTTTTGTCACAGGGGATAGACAGTCTGGGTATAGGTAAATGTGCTGAATCTAAGCACATTATCCAAACTTTGAAGGGCTTCCAATTTTATGACTCAGGAGACAAAGGGGAGAGTTGTCAGCAGTGGTTGGAGAAGCAGGAAGGAGCCAATTTATGAGGGACTCTGAATGCCATGCTAAGGAGAGTGGACTTCCTCTGAAGGCCATGGGGAGTCTCAAAAAGCTTTTAGTAAGTAAGTTACATGGTCAGATGGGTGCTTTAGAAATTCAGCAGACTATTGCAACAGGCTGTCTGAGTTTGGGAGAAAGACAAGGAGGTCTCACTGACGGGAGATCAGAGAAGACTGGGTGAGTGGTTGGGATTAAAGGGCTGAAAGGGAGACCTTTCATACTTTGCAGAATGGCCATTTCTGCACCACCCTGCTAGGAGGCATGTCAAGACTTGCTCTCACCTGGTAGAGAGTCAGCTGCTTCCGCAGGTCCCTGAATTCCTGGATGTTCATGGTACCTGACTCGTTAAGCTGATAGCAAGGTTAAGGTCAAAGCCGCCAGAGGAGTTTCATCCACGCCTCTAGAGGCAGCGATTGGCCCTCCACACAGCAGTGTGCAATTTGTGGATGGCCCCATTCATTGTCGGATATCCCTAGTTGGCTGGTCAGTCCAGCCCATGGCTCCCTCGCCCTTGCTATGGAAGGACGGAATGAGCCAGAACGCAGCAGCACCAGAAGAAGTGCTGATGACGGTGGTGATGATGGTCATGCAACAACTACCATTTAATGAAGCAGGATATTTTGACATAGCCAATTTGATGTGATTTAAATAAAAAACAGTATTTTTTTCCTTATTGTTAAAAACAACTTATGGAAGAAGTCAGGCATAGGGTGGCTAAGGATGCCTCTTGTATTTAGTTATTTTATGCAGTTAAAAGCTTAATGGTTGGCCTTTAGACCATGTCCAAATATCCCCGCATCAGAGAGACCACCACCTGCCATCTCCACTTGGGCCACCTTACAGGGAGCCCAGCACTGAGTTACATGATTTACCTACGTTATTTCATTTTCCCCTAGTAGACGACGTAGGTATTAACTCCCTCCCGTGATGGATGATAAAATGAGGGTTCAGAGAGTATGATCTTGTCCAAGTTCATACAGCTGGTGACTAGGCTGGGACCCACTCCAACGCCTGTACACCTGACCTCCGTCCCACACTGTCCATGCCCTCTGCAAAGTTTCTGCAAAGACTGTTTTTTTGTATTTGCAGGCCCCGTCACACTATCCATTCTTTGTCCCTATCTGTAGTATGGGTAATCAAACTTTGATTAAATTGTCTACTTAGAAAGGCAGAGGTTTTGCTAGAAAAATCGCAGGGCTGAGAACCAGGAAAGCTGAGTTTGCGCCATGTCATTGAACTTCCTGAGCTCTGGTGTCCTGATCTGTAAGTGGGGCAGCCACTGCCTGATCACCAAATGGGAAACTTAGGACCCTGAAGCTCTTGTTAAAGCTTCTTCTAAACCTAGAGAATTGTTACTAACCACCACCCTCTGGCTGCCGCATCCTCACTCTCAAGAAGTAAGATTATTATCATTAATTGTTAATAGTGATCATGTATTCTACGCCAGTTCTGTCCCAAGCCCTTCACATGTGTTATCCCATTTGCATCCTCACACCGATCCTCCAGACTAGGTTTTAACACCATCTCTACGCTCAGATGAGGACCTGGAGGCACAAGGAGGCTAAGTGACTTGCCCGAGATCATACCACTAGGAAGCGCTGGGGTTGGGATTCAAGCCCAGGCAGCCTGGCTTCAGGGTGAAGCTCCCAACCAGCAGCATGAATCCACCAACAATCCTGAAAAGATACGTCCAGTAGGGCCAGGATCCCCTGGCAGGCGTCGAGGCTGAAGAGGGGCTGCGTGGTCCCCAGCCCTGTAAAAGAACAGAGAGAGTCTGCATAGGGGCTGGCACCAGGACTGCATGGCATGGCCCTTCCCTGAACAGGACAAGGCTGTGCTGTCTGGGCCAGCCTTAGGTTCGGATAACCATCACTTATGTGGAGAGGAAGGAGCGTGAGGGCAGGGGAGAGAAAGAAGACTTGGTGGTGAAGACTTGCTCCTATACCCCAGGAGCACAGTGAAACTCCGCAGAGAACACTGATTGTAGCCTGGCTTTGCTTTCACAGTGGGTCAGATGGGCACGGCCCTGTGTACCTAGGAAGGGCCAGGATCGTAGAGGTATGAACTCCTAAATCTGAGAGAGACCTGTGAGACCAACTTGTTCAAGCTCCCACCTAAATTAGGGGATTTTTTCCTCGGATGTCTTGATAGATGGTCCATCAATTACAGGAGTTCACTTTTTCCCATGGATGGACGGCTTTAGACAGGGAAAACTTCTTATGTTAATTCCAAAGGAACCTCCTGTAAAATTCGCTCACTAGTCCTAGTTCTGCCTCCAGTAAAGCATAAACAGGTATTGGTCCCCTCTCAACATTTCTCCAACTGTTCCCCAGACGATACTGTTTCTAAACCCTCATCCCCTTCTTCTAGACCCTACACTTTGCCAATATCTCTCTAAAATGTGGGACCAACACACTCCTTCAGATGCAATTTGATTAAGCAGAGTACAATGGGTCTATCACTTGCAAAATTTTCAGTCTGCATTTCCCAAACTGTGTTCCAAGGGAGATGTTCTGCAGAGAAAGGGTTTTGAGTTCAAATAAATATGAAGTATTTTATCTATAGACCATTCTCTCTGTTCACCATGCACCTTAGCATATGATAGTTACTGAGGAGCCAACACTGAAGTTTTCTTTAACACAGAATTTCCCAAGTACAATTGACCACAGAACCTAACCCCTTCTATTTTCTTACTAAAACCTCCTGGTTTCTAATGTTTCTTGAAACACAATTTCAAAAACACAAATCTAAATGCTTCCATTAAATACAGCCTGAATTTGGATTAGCTTATTTAGCAGCAACTTGAAACTATTAGCTCATGTTAAGCTCAAGGTCAACTAAATCAAGCAGATATCTTTCACATAAACTGCCACAAAAATGAGGTCTCTTCTGTTAGGAACTTGTACAACTAATCTCCTAAAAAATAACAAAATGGCAGTTTTTAATTATCATCCTGACTCCATTTCATCTTTTTGGTTTGGGCACAGCTTGTGAACATTCTGGATTTCAATTCTGCTGTCTATTATATTAATGATTCCTCCCAGCTTTGTGCCATCTGCACATCTGATGAGCCTACATTCCATGTCTTCTTCTGAACCATTGATAAAAGTTGAGGAAGTGAGGTGGGGGGAACACCAAGGGCAGAATCCAAAGACTCTCATCTATAACACAGAATTTGCTCCCTGTTTTACATTTATATAATTCTTGGGAATGGTGATAAGACGTGAATATATCTCATATTGCTACTTTTCAACCCACATTTCATCATTTATCGTGGGAGACTTTACCAAATATTTCTCCAAAATCCACAGTAGTTCTCTGATCTATCAATCCAGAAAGTCTCTCATAGGACTAAATGAAAGCAATTTGTCCACACATTTTTTGGAGAGCCATTTTGCAAGGCATTTAAAAAATTTTAAATACGCACAGACCATCTCTTCTGGATAATTTCTCTAGAATGCTTTTGGGGAGTGGGGCCGAGGGGAGGCTTCTTATATTCTACAATTTCTACAGGCTCCCCTTCTGGCTCTTTTACGATACCCGAATTTGCCTTTGAGAAGCCATCAGGAAATTATTTCAAGGCCTGAGTTATACAATACCATAGACTGTAACTTGTTTGGGTTTGAAGTCTTGGCTTCATATAAAGGAGAAGCAATCACATATCTTAGGTAGCAAATACCCTTTAATGGTTTGGTTTACTTTTTCCATTTTGAAGTTCATTTTCCTCCCTGGGGAAATCATGTTCTTCTCACTCAAAACATGCATATAAAATATTTATCTATGGACTTGAAGCTTTCCTAATAATTTATCCCAGGCTTCATATGAAGGCATCCACACTACCCATTTGCAGTTCTCCTAGGTGGTGTTCCCCGTCCTTTCAAATGCTTGTAGGTTGATCAATTTAAATATGAGTTCATCTGAGAGCCCCCTGGGTGGGCCAGTCAATACTTAACACTTACTTGCCAGATTAAGGAAATGGGTGCATTTCTGCCACATGAAATTTATACGCCAAGAAAGAAGTACTCGGCTGTTCTCCTCAAACAGCAAAATGGCAGAAATCTTCATTTTCACTGCCACATGTGTCTACACACCAAAACTAAGCGAAAAGAATTATTTTCCAAACTAAATAAATTCCTTTACTGCTTGTCAGACCGCATGACCCACACTTGTGTAAGACACAGCTGCTCGGCGGACCAGCATGCAGTAATTCACACATCCCGCTAGAGGAAAGAGAAACAGACCCAGGGTGCAGAACAGTTGTGTCCCCTGAGTCCTACAGGATGACACCAAAATACTCACTTGACCAGGTAACACGGTTCAGGATCTTCTGCAGTTGAGCTGCATTTATTTCTGGGTGCTGAAGTGGAAGAGGGGCGGCAGGAGAAAACGATCGTTACCCAAGGCTTGTTAGATGCAGAGGGGCCACGGCTAAAGGGGGCTGGATCGTTCACTCCAGCATCTGCCCAGCATGGCGCATACGCCGCTTTTGAGCAGACAGAAGTGACACCATTATGTTGCACATGAGGAATGTGACTAGACATGTAATTAAATCTGGGACTTCATAAGAACTTTTACAACAGCTTTTAACTGAGTGCCAAGCCCGGAGCACCCCAGCAGAGCAGGACTCTTAAGTAGTAGACTAATAGAGAGCAGCCGTTCTCAAACCAGGTTCTACAGAGATGCTTCAGAAGTTCAGCAAACAATTTGGTTTGTATTTTATTCTTAATAAATATCCTCAGCCAAGACTCCAGATTTCAATTTTAGAGTTCATCAGAAGCAACTCTTTACACTAACATTTAAATTCAAAATGTATTCATGAAATACAAGTATCATAAATTTGAATTATAAAATAAACACATATTCATAATATACAATTTTTTTTTTTTTGTGAGCAAGATCAGCCCTGAGCCAACATCTATGCCAATCCTCCTCTTTTTGCTGAGGAAGACTGGCCCGGAGCTAACATCCGTGCCCATCTTCCTCTGCTTTATGTGCGCCGCCGCCAAAGCATGGTCCGACAAGCAGTGCTTTGTGACCGTCGGGGATTCCGAACCCGGGCCACCAGCGGCGGAGCGCACGCAATTAACCAGTTCGCCATGGGGCCGGCCCCCCGTAATATACAATTTTGATCTGTTTTATATATCTTGGGATTCTCTAGGAGATTTCATTTGATAAAAGGACCGCAGCAGAAAATGTTTGGAACTCCTGGTACGGAGGAAAACTTATAAACAACACGTGTAAGATTCTGACATATCCTCTCTGGCTGCATTAAGTGAAGTACAAGGGGTGATTATGAGAGAAGATGGGAGGGCAGGCAAGCAGTGAATTAAACTGGGAGCATTACTAACCCCCAATGACGTTACTCGGACGTCAGACCCCAGATTCCCAATGTATTTCTTGCCCTAGTCCTAAATGGGTTTTGTGTCCTGCACGTTAGGGACACAGTGGCCTCCAGAGTCCTGTACTCGCGCCGCTGGCCTCCTAATCTGGGTTAGCTCAAGAAAGCACTCCAGGGGACCAGGCGGGTATCCCTGGTCCTCCTTCTCCCCAACTGCCTGTCCCACCCCTACTCCAGGTGACCACCCAAGGGGTCTTTCCCCCTGGGTTTCTGTCAGATGGCCCTCCCCCAGACCCCCAGGGCTTGTCACTGCCATACTCCTGCTCTCTGCAACACTGATTCTCAACTCTGCTATATTCCAGTTTCTCAGGGATTAAAGATTAAAGTTGTTTCTGCTACAACTAGTCAAGTAGCTTCCCAGAACAGATATGCATTTTACAGGAGCCTTCTGGAGACAACAGCTTCACTCATTTGTCTAAAAACTTGAGGACCTGAATAGAAAGTGGCAGTTTGGGGAATAAGTGGCCTTAAGTCACAGTTTATACAGAGGGTCAGGCAAACGAAACCCCTACCCCATGGAATAATATGCTCCCCTTTGTCCCCTGCTCTGCCCACCTCTCGCTACCACACCTGGTCAACTCACCTCTTCAAAGAATTTGGTGGAGAATTCATCCTGCCCTTCATTTTGGTCTACTATTTCCTATAGGAACAGACACAGAAAGATTTAGTCATTCACCCGGATAAATGGACTCTTGGGCCCACGCTTATGTCCATGGCTCCCAGGCCTCTGAAATCCACAAATTTGACCATGAGCACTGTCTTCAATTTTCTACCACAGCGTTCACACATCCCCTGTTTCTCAGTTCTCGCTGCCTTTGGGGAAGTAGCAAACAGTGAAATGGGCAGAAGAAACACCAGGTAGAGAGAAGCAGGTGAAAGTAAGGTGTCACTCATACACCTGGGGCTCAGGGCCCTCAGTGCAAGGACCTGACCAGAAGGGCAGTTCTCTTGGTGCAAAGGCAGCAGAACCTGGGCACTCTTAGGGCACAAAGATAATGTAGTATGTGTGCCACAGGATCTGCGGGCCTCCTCTCCCGACCCCTGAACGTGAGGGAGAAACCCCCCATCCTGGCTTTGCAACAGTTCCAGCCGTTTGGAATTCTGCCTGACTACTCACCTTAGAGAAGACAGCACTGGAACTGCTGCCGACTTCACTGAGGGGAAACAGAAGACAGAATTACCTCTTGGGGAGCATCCTGGGATTCTTTTGGCCAATATTTTCCCTCCCTTGAGAACTCATCTTCCACGTCCCTGTCCAGCTCTCATGCCTCACCTCCCACTTCTCCCTGACGGGTACAGTCTGGCACACACACCCCGTGCTGTTTCTCACCTCCGTGCCTTTGCACATGCCCAGCCCTCTGCTGGGCAGGCCCTTTACTTCCCCCACCCTCATCTAACTACTCCTACTCATATTTTAAAACTCAACAGTCTGCATGGCAGTGAGGCCTGAGATAAATTCAAATGACCTACAGCCAGAACATGAAGAAAAAAAATGAGAACTGGATTCTAAGCATTGAAGGGCTGTCATGTCAAAACAATCACAGGTAGGGCTGGCCCTGTGGCCTAGTGATTAAGTTTGGCATGCTCCGCTTCGGTGGCCCAGGTTTGGTTCCCAGGCATGGACTTACACCACTCATCAGTGGCCATGCTATGGCAGTGACCCGCATACAAAATAGAGGAAGATTGGCACAGATATTAGTTCAGGGCAAATCTTCCTGGGCAAAAAAACCCCCCAAAAACCCCAATCATAGGCAAAATACTAAGTTTGGTCAGGATGTATGTATATTGACCATTTGCACACACTAGTGGCATCTGAGCCTGCTTGTTGATGACAGCCTCCCCTCATCTGAACAACCCTTGTGCATCTCTTAGGGATCACCACCTCCCTGAAGCCAGCCCTGCTTCCCCCAGGACCATGGAAGGTTATGCCCTGTGCAGATAAATGCTTACACTGGACACAGTATAACATAAATACTGCTCCTATGTCCATGTCCTTTCCAGACCTTGAGCTTTCCAGACCTGGAGGGCAGGAGCCATGCCTGTTTTATCTTCTTATCTCTAACGTCTGGTGGAGGGTCATTTGTTAGTAGAAGGAGAGCAGGAAGGAAGAAGGGAAGGATGTTCATGGAGAGAGCTGCCCTGCACTCCTGCTCCCCGTCTCTTTTCTGTGTTGGTCACAGAGACCCCGTGCTACGCCATTTCCACCTTGCCCTCCATACCTCCCCTGGCCCCAGTAGGAGAGGCCTGCACCCTTACTAAAAGACATGCTTCCTGGAGAAGACTCTGAGGACGAACTCCGACTCCTGGTGGGCCTCAGACGTGCAGGGCACAACGAGGTACATCCCTGGCTCCAGCCACAGCTCCCGACTCACTTCTCTCTGTGTGCAAAACGGCTCAGGCCAACTCAGGGGAGCATTTTTCCAGAAGAACTCAGGGGGCAGTCTCCTCTGGCCATCATAGTACTGTGGGTAAGGACAGAAGGGCAGTTGAGGTGATCACCCAGGGCTTGTGGCCAGGCCTGGGGCCCTTGGCCAGGAGCAGTACTAAGGTGGCCTCTGATTTGCCAAATCCAACCCGCCCCAGTGGAGGACAAGATAAAGTGGCGAGGAGCGGAGAGAAAAAAACAGAACCTGTCAGGAGTGGGCACCATTGCTGGAACCCTACGTGGGGCTAACGTAACAGGTCAACTGCTCTGACATGTGGACAAGAAAAACCACATCGTATACAAAATGCTGTGAGGAATGTCACTTTACCCACACTTTCCATTTTACAGCTGAGGCTCTGAGGCTCAGACAAGTTAGGTCATTTGCCCAAAGTCACCCAGCTGGTAGGAGTCCCAGCCAGGACTGGGATTCAGGGCAGCTGAGCGCCAATGCCCATGTTCTTTACACTTCCTGATGTGGCCTCCGTGTATGTGATACCGTCTCAAGGTTGATTATGACATGATTATGGTCACAGATAGAGATGGACCACCAACCGTCTCCTCACCTACAGCATAACAGCTACATCAGGTAAACTGGACATTCCATGTCATCTCAGTGAAACAGCCTCGGGAAGGGGAAAGAGGACTGGGCCAGCGCTCAGAAGACCTGCATCAGGACTCTGGTTCAGACATTGCCTCGGCATGTGTTTATCTCATATTTTCTCTCTCTGTCTGCCTCTATTTCCCCCTCTTTCCAATTTTCTCTCTTGCTCCCTCACCCCTTTGCTCTCACTCAGGGCTATGGAGGGAGAGGAGGTCCATATGGAGGATCCTCTCTCCAGTTTATAAACAGCTGCTAACAAAGACATTACCCACCCACATAAAGACATATTTCACAGATTCCACTCAGCACTGGGGAGATAAAATGTATCTCCTGATGATGCATGCTTTCTTTCATCAGATAATGAGAACTAGGGAATCATCCTGTTGCCATCTTTGCCTTGGCTACTAGGAATCTCAGAACTAAATTTTATAATCAGCCATAGTAGCTGTCCTAGTTTTAGTTTTCCTGGTCAACTGCTTACCTACCCTTCATCCATTTATTACTTTTTTCTTGCCTTTTAAATTTTTTAACTGGCTTAGAGTTTTGTTCTGTTCATAATTTTATTGTAGGCTGACCCAAATTCTATTCAGAAATAGGCATAATGTAAATAACTTTTTCTTTTTAAATTAATAGGCAACTTTGGGAGTGCTCAGTGTTCCCACAGGAGGAAAAAAACAAAACTGGCCTAAGACACCCAATGCAAAATGGTTTCCTTGTAAAAATCCTTTTACTCGATTCAGTTCAATCTGAGAAAATTAAGCTTTTCATTCCTGTTTTCTTGGGAAACAAAATAACAGCTGCCACCCTTCAGAGGCTGTGACACCTCAGGCCTTCTTAACTGATCCCGCTAGGCTGCCACTGTGGCTGAAATATAGAGTCATTCTTGTCCTCTGCCCGTGTTTCTGTCCCATTTTCCCAAGCCTTTGTCCCTTGTCCCCAAGGAGGTGGGCTGCATGGTCTCCTGAGGTCCCATATGTTATAGATCTATTTTATTATGGGCTTCGTAACCCAGGCAGGACTGTGATTTATCATCTTTCTTGTGCTGTGACAGTCTGCAATGTTAGCCCTTGGTGTGTACGTAGGCATTTAATAAATTCTAAAATTTATCGATTCTACACCAAGCTCTGAGACCTCCCTATGCACGCATAAGGACTTCCTGGGATACTTGGATAAAAAAGAATAGCAGGGGGCCGGCCCCATGGTGTAGCGGTTAAGTGCGCGCTCTCTGCTATTGGCTGCCCGGGTTCGGATCCCGGGTGCGCACCGACACACCACTTGTCAGGCCATGGTGTGGCGGCGTCCCATATAAAGTAGAGGAAGATGGGCACGGATGTTAGCCCAGGGCCAGTCTTCCTCAGCAAAGAAAGAAGAAAAAAAAAAAGAAGAGGATTGGCATGGATGTTAGCTCAGGGCTGATCCTCCTCACCAAAAAAAAAAAAAAATAGAATAGCAGATGCTTTTCACTTCCGCACACATAGGCAGTCGGCATTACTGTCAGCCATTCTCGTAGCTCCTTACATAAGGCTGCTACGGTCAAACAGAACCACTTGGCCACCTGTGACATCACACAAACCAGGGCCATCTGGTCCAGTGTGGAGCTCACCTTGTTCACCTGAAAAACAAGAAAGAAAGACCTCCTTAGGCAGTGAAGCACTAACCCTGATGGAGGCTAATAGATAAGAAGACTCTCCCCAGAGGCCCTCCCCTCCCACAAGACTCGCTGTTTCCATCACTGACATTTTAATCCGTCATCAGAATTCTGGAAAAGAGTAAGAGAAGGAACCCTTTGCTTCTTGGGAGAGGAAAAGGAAACCAACATTGATGGTACCAACCATGTGCTGGGCATAAGGATAAGCACTGCCACACGATCTTCTTTTACTCTACCCTTGGCATAAATGTCACTGTCCCCATGTTACAGATGAAGAAACTGATGCTCAAGTGCAAGGACGTGACTTGTTCTAGATCACATATTCCTAAGGGACAGAGCGAGGATGTGCACCCAGGCCTGTGGGTGGACAGAGACGGATGGTGAAGAGGACAGGACACAGGAAGAAAGGATAACGATTGGAGACCCGGTGCACGGCCGCGTGCCCCAGGGGCCCACCTACCCTAAAGAGATAGAAGCCAATGGCGAGGTGAGGCTTGCAGTTGCGGTGCCTGTGCCTGGGCTTCTGGAGCAGGGACACCAGCACGCTGCAGGGCATGTGGGCCCGCCTGCCCTCCTGGGGCCGCCAGACGGACAGCAGGAACTGCGGGTTCCTCCAAAATGTGTCTGGGGCAGAACACAGAAAGGTGAGACAGGTCCCCGGCTGCCGCAGCATCCGCCGCCTCCAAACCACAGACCAGGCACCTGCCCAGGAGTCCCACCCGGCCGTCCATCTGGACAGAGTCGGGGTCTCCTCCAACTCAGCTCCATCCCGCACCTCTTCCATCTCAGGTTCTTCTAAGGACACATGGGCAGAGAGTGACTCTCGCCACTGGATCCCTTTGCCCAGCACAGTGTCTGGCACAGACTTTGTGCCCCATCAACGTTGCTGCCCCAGTAAGTGATTGTAGTAACTAACTGGGGAGAACGTGTCCATGATCCTGCAGGATCTGCATTTTAACGGGGACCAAGCCTTAGCTCAAGGGCAGCTTCAGCTTTGGGGGAGTCACTGTGCGGGGAGGGGAAGCCAGAGCTAAGGGCGCCCTGACCACCGAGACCGTACCCCACAGGGTTTTCCTCCAAAGTGATCGCTCAGTACCTCCATTGTGGAGAAAGGGACACCATCACCAAACCGCTCCATTTTGAGAATTTTGACATGTTTTTCTCCTGCAACTGATGACCTGGGAATCCCTGACTTTGTTTCCCTACCAAACTCTGGATAAGGAGTGCCTTATACATATGAAATAAATACTATTTTAATCCTGCCTTTAAGGGGGATGCTTTTTAGGACTTCAGCATGTAAATGTCCTTGTCCTAAAACCAAAGAAAGGTTTAACCCACCCTTTTACCAAGCAGGTGAGCTTGTGACCTCCTGGTGCTGATTAGGAAAAGGCGCCCTCTGGAAAGATGCAGCCCCAACAGGCTGGCAGCTTGACTGAGAGTTCTATGCCTTTGTGCAAATTAGGACCAAAGGTCCCCCATATGCCCAGTGCACACAGCCCAGGGCCAGAGCACGCAGCCCAGCCAGCAGAGCCCCCTCATCCTCAGCCACATGCCTTGTGCGGGGCATCAGCTGCACAACCATTCACAGTGGCTCTGCCCACATCCCCACCTTTGCCTGCAAAAGCTGCCACTCTAGACCCAACAGCCCCAGCTCCTGTGCACACGCTTACCTCGGGGAAACTTCATCTGGCCACCAGCCGTGGTCCCCTTCTCCCATCTTCCCTCCCTCATGGTGTACGCCCACTTCTGGCCCACTTCCTGACTCAGCAGGCCTGGGGTCAGTTTACAGATGACCAGAGCCATGAAATGTGCTTTAAAGTCCTTCAGTGTCATCCTGCAGAGAGGAAGAGGGAACAGCACAGAGACAGATGAGATCAGGACCAGGATCTAGTCATCAGGACCAAAGGGGAGGCTGGAATCAAGCAGGGGGCAGCCCAGCCCTTTCCCAGACTCAGGCCCCCATTCTCCACTCTCTTGTGCAGAGCTGAGCTGGCCTTGGACACATGAGAGCGGGGCTGGCGAGACCAGTGTGAGGGTCTATCATGGGGAAGTGGAGCCACGGAGAAACCCCGTGGCTGGAGGCAGCCTCCTACAATGGCTGCCTGAGGGAAATGTCCCTGTTTCACTGATTGCAGTGATAAAGCAAACTGAGGCATTCATAACTAGTCAATTGACTAATAAACTTTCAATAAGAATTGCACAAGTCAGTTCTCAATCATTAATTGATAAAAATCTTTGCCCCTACTTGCTAACTTTGTGACCCACGGCATGCGATTTGAACTGTCTGATGCTCAGTTTACTCATCTGTAAAGTGGCAATAACAGTATTTCCAGGGCTCTTGAGTTCAGTGACCACTTCAAAAGAGAGAGGGCCACAGCGGTCTGAAAAGGATGGGTAATGAGAGAAGAGGGGCCCAGGGGAACAAGGTAGAAGTACATAGGAAGGGTGCAAAGTGAAGGGAAAGGAGAACAGATGGTTCTCACGTCAGATACCCAGAAAGAGCATCAGCTCAGGGTGTCTTGGGAGCCTCTCATAAAAAGGGGTGAGTGGCTTTGGGGTGGGTGGGAGTAGTGCTAGTCTGCTCTGGAGGGCACAAGTGAGGTGGCTCAGAGTTTGGCAAGACCTTGTAGTCCCTTCTTTCCTCATCTCTTTTCTAGGCCAGGAAAGGCAAAACCGTGGGATTGAGTGTGTTGACGGATGCAAGAGGGCAGAGTGGAAGTCAGAGAGGAGGAGGTGGCCACCCCCACACTGTGCTTTGAGTGTCCACTGAGCTCCATGCCAGCGGTCACTGCTCTCATCACAGAGACTGTGACTGTTTGCAGGGGCAATTTGTCTTGCTAGACTGCGAGCCCCTAAAGGCTCTTCTCGATCTCTGTACAAGCGGTGCCTGACATACACGAGGCATCCAGTAAAGATCTGCTGGATGGATGTTCAAATATAAGCCAGGGCATTTGTCCCGAGTCCCCAAGTCAAATACCAGAATTCTCCATCATCATCTTTTCTCAGCAGCAGAATCTTCTCTGTGGGGCTCAGTAGCTCCCATGTACTTGAGCTAAAAGCAGAAAAGAAATGTTTTCATGGGAATGGAAGGATTGTGGAGAACACACGAGAAATTCTTTTGTAAATGCTCTGTGGTGTCATTATTTATTCTCACCTTCATGCTGCTTTGCAGACAACTAAATCTCACATCTGTATTATAAAAGCAACATGTAATGTTAATTCATCACTTGCTATGAGCCAAGCTCTGGGCTAGGCTCTTGACATGCTTTATTTCATTTAAGGCTGAGAATAACTTTTCAAGGTAGGGACTTTTATTGCCATTTTAGAGATTAGGAAACTGAGGTTACAAGAGATTAAGTCACTTGCTTGAAGTCACAGAGCTATTAAATGTCAGAGGTGGCCTTTGAACCTACATTGCTATTGCTTATATTCAAAGCCCATCATTTTGGACTTCTATTTCTGGCCATGAAGGAATAAGGCTTTCCTGTATCACTTTCCCAACATAAACAACTAAAAATGTGACAAAATATAAGAAACAATTGTTTTCAAACATTGGACAGCAGGCAGCACAGGATTGTGATCCCAAGAGGAGGGAAACAAATGAAGCGAGCCCTAACGTTGCCTAGACTCCTTCCTGAAACGAATTCCCTGGATAGTGGTGCAGGGAAGTGGAGCCCAAAAAGAACCTACTAGTCTTGCTGATTGGAAGAGGCAGAGTCTACAGTTCAGAGAGGCCAAGACAGCTAGAATTTGTTGAGGAAAGTGCCCGAGACGAGGAGGCTACCTAAGGAAGGAGCTCCAGAGAACTTCACAGAGGTTCCCTTGAGCCTTTGGTCAAAAGTAAATCTGTGCATTCGTAAAGTGAAACCCCACAAGACTGGATACAGAACAATTCCCAGAGCTGACACAGGGCTGGGAACCATTTGAATTCCCACCAGCCAGAGTTGAAAGACCTTATTAAATACAAGGGGCCGTTAGTAGAGATCCTGGAGGATTTACACCTTAATAGTGGGGTCAAATGATCCCTGACATAAAGATTTCTCTAGACATGTCCTAAAAGTACTTTAAAACAAAACCTCAAAGTATCAAAAATAATCCCTAAGCAACTTAACTCCCTGCCAGAGAAAGCTCAATGTTCTTTAAAGGAATACTACAAAATTCAGCACCCAGAAACTTAGGTTGACAATGTTCAGCAACACAAAAAATTACTAGGCATATGAAGAAGCAGAAAATGTGATCCATAACTAGGAATAAAAACAGTTAGTAGAAACAGAGCTAGAAATGAAAGAGATGATGGAATCAGCAGATAACGGCGTTAAAACAGCTATTATAAATATGCTCGTATCCTCAAGGATGTAAAGGGAACTATGGAAATAACGAGGGGAAAAGTGGAAGATACCAAATGGAATCTCTAAAATTAGAAAATATAATATCTAAAATAAAAAATACACCGGATGGGATTAACAACAGATTAAACACTATGGAACAAAAGCCCATCATTTTATTTAATCCTTATCACATCTCTGGCTCAGAGAAATTAAGAAGCTTGCCTAAGATCACACAGCTAACAAAACTAATTTAACCTAACTCATCACCTATCTCTAATGCAAGTATTTGTTCTTCTCTGAAACAAACTACCAACATTATGATGTTCTATTTCTGTAGCACTTTAAAATTTATATATATCTCTGGATGCCATTTTTCCACACAGACCCAGTTCCTCTGACAATTCTCTTTATTAACGTATAATAAATATAGGGCAGCACATCCTATCAGGAGTAAAATTCAACTTACTTTTCCTGAGCTTTCATTCCTTCATCTATAAAAATGATTAAGTGATAACGTATATGTGGACACGCTTGTGTATTCTAAAGTGTTTCACAGAGTTAAGTATTATAAATCCTCATAGAAAGAGGGAGAAAGACTTTAACAGTTGGTCTCCCTTTCTGCCTGTGCCCTACATCCTGTCAAGCCCACATCCATTTAGGGTAGCCTTTAGGGAGAAACAATCTAAATGTAGGCATCTAATCGGAATGCCCACAGGTCACTAAATGTAACCAGAAAGTAGGGACCAATTTGGATCTGTCTACCTCTGACTTAACAAGCCCAAGAGTGGACTGAACCACACCAGGGAAAGAACACTGGACCAGACAGCAAAGACATTGGTTGAGTCATGCTGGGAGACCTTAACTAGCTCACTCAATCTAAGCATCAGTTTCTTCATTAGTAAAATAGGGATAAAACTACCTACCTTATGATAGCATTGTTTAGGGGATTAAATGAGATAATAAAAATTCAAAGAGATTAGCACAGTGCTGGCAAACTTTCAATAAACATTAGCGTTAATTATTATAATGAATGAGAAAACAATCTATACATCATTAAGCATCTTATAAATGTGAGGGATTGACCTTCACGGTCTGAAAGCTTTCCTGATTTAGCCTGAGACCAAAGAAAGAACACCTTTGCATGTCTGTGCAGATGGCAACCTCCTTTGCAGCCTTCACCTACCCCTTCCTCACCCCTCCCAGCCAGTCTCAGAAGTTTACCTGTCACTCCAGGCTCCTTTCCATTCCACCTTCCCCCAGGGGTTCCGCAGCTTGACTAAATATTCAGGTCCATGCTTGCAGGTCACCTGCACAAAATGAAAAGCAGTTTAGGTGGCTGGGCTGAGTGTCAAGTGTGAATGTTGCAGATATCTGGGTGAGATTCATGCCTGCAGATGAGACCTTGAAGTGGGCGATCAAAGGCCCTGAGAGTTGGTAGAGGAGAAAATGGCTCTGCTACTTACTAGCTCTGAGACCTAGGGCAAGTTACTTAGCCTCTCTGTGTCTGTTTCCTGATCTGTAAAATGAAGCTAATAGTCACATCTACTGCAATGGGGTGAACGATGCCCCCCCACCCCCACGCCCAACCTAGAACCTAGAACGTGTCAGTGTGATCCTATTTGTCAAAAAGAGTCTTTGCAGATGTAATTAAGTTAAGGATCTTGAAAAGAAATCATCTTGAATTAGGGTAGGTCCTAAATCCAATGACAAACGTCCTTATAAAGAAAGAAGAGAAAGGAAAAAGACAGAGAAGATGGTCCTGTGAAGATGCAGGCGAAGATTGGAGTTATGCGTCCCAAGCTAAGGAGTGCCGGGAGCCAACATAATCTGGAGCAAGCAAGGAAGGATTCTCCCTCAGAGCCTTCGGAGGGAATATGATCCTAATGACTCCTTGATTTCAGACTTCTAGCCTTCAGAACTGTGACAGGATAATTTGTTATGGCAGCCCTAGGAAACTTACACAATTACTCATAGGGTTGTTGTGAGGATTAAGTGAGTTAACATTTGTAAAGCAGTTAGGACAGTATTTAGCACATAATGAGTGTTAAATTTTGTTAAATAATTTTGTTAAATAAATATAAAACAAAATATAAATATTTACATTTTGTTAAAGAAATTAAAATTTCTTGGCACACACACAAACATAATTGATGGAGATCCAGGACGAAGAAGTCAGGTGTGAGTTGAGTTGAAAAAATTTGAAACAGACTTAAAGGGAATTGGAGGACTATTGAGAAGTAGGGCTTTCCAGAGAACAGCAGAGCTTCTTTAAGATGGCACCTGCCGATTTCTTATCTCCATGCTTTCCTCCTGCTGCTCCCTCCGCCGGGAATGCCCTTCTCCCTCCATACAAATCTACCCGTCTTTCAGGGACCCACTCAAAGTCACCTCCTCTACAGAGCCTTTTCTGACTTTCCCCACCCAACCAGGTGAATGTCCTCTCTCCTACCTCTGAACCCCTACAGCCTTTCATCTCTGCTTTCTTCTCTGTTTCTACTTTGCTTCCTCATCATTTTCAAATATGGTTTGCCTCCATGCTTGACTGTAGGCTCTTTGTAGGCAGGGTCCCTGTCTGATTCATCTTTCTCTCAATGAGACTCATCTTTAGTAGACTCAAAAGACGAATAGCAATGGAAGGACACTGAGAGACTGCTGAAAAGGAGCACGTGGAAAAGAAGCAGGAATCTGGTAGAGAAGACCCGGATATAAAGGCTATCATTGGCAGCCCAGAGTGGAGTGAAGCTCAAGAAAGGGTTATGAGGCTCAGCAGGGCTAGTTGGCTGATTAGCTGGGGCCGCCCCATGGCAAGAGAGGAGGCTGGAATGGTGCACTGGAGGTGGCAAAGGCTGGACATACCACTGCACCCCAGAAAATAGGTGCAGAGGTACGGGGAGCCTACCCACCTGCATTGGCACGCTCTGGAGGATCCACCAGAGACTTTACCTGCTAGACTGGGCACAGATACTGACATTCACCAAGATGAGCCAAGGCCTTGGCGAGAAGCCCTGGGAAAGAATGGGGAAGTTTCTGGTTCTACCCACCTCCCTGATTCCTGTGAGAGTATAGGCATGGCCGCCCACCAACCCGTTCTCCAGCACTTTCTCTTTCTGTAGAGACAAGAGAGCTCGTCAGTCCTCTGCTGCATACAGCTTATTCAGGAGTCATGGGGACCTGTTTGGTTAGAGCGAGGGGTTATGGGGAGGGGATGAGATAGAACCCAGCTGTGTTTCCTTATAGTTTTCAAAGCTCTTCAGCACCCACAGTCTCATTCGAGCCTTTCAATAAGTCAGGGTGTCACTCTGCAGTGATTATAACCCCATTTCACAGAGGACAAACAGATTCCAAGCTGCTAAGTCATCGTGTGAGGTGACACGATGGTCATTAGTGGAGGTAGGGATGAACCCAGGGCTTCCTACTCCAGTTCCGTGTTCTTGGTTGAATTAAACTAGACAGTGAAGACTAGCTGTGTTAGTCGAGTGCCTTGCATGTGGATGACACTTCATAATTATTAGCACACCATCTGTAATCTACTGTGGCCTTGCCTGCCCTGAGGGCTCAGCTCTGCTGCTCTGGTTTGAATATCAGGACTCTAGGCGCAGGAGTTGGTGGAAGTCTTGGGGCCCACACTGAAGGGAGAGCAGTAGCTGGTGGATGAAGGGGATGAGAGCAGGAGGGGAGGACATTCTGTCAGTGCCCAGTCTAGTCTCACCCCTGAGTGAGTCTGGCAGCCAATGAGGGTTCTGTTATAGGCGGCTTGGGTTAGGATGTCCCAGAGGTTGCCAGGTGCTTCTGCCAGGTTGATGGTCACTGTCACCCCTCCGGTGAAGTCCACAAGGGCTTCGGACACTTGTCCAAGCTGCAAATCTTCATAGGAGCCAGAGAGCCTGCCCGGGGAAGGAGTAAACATGGGAGGAGAAGGGAAGGGGCATTTATACTGTAGCCTGGGCTGGTCCAAATAAGTCTAGTGAACCCCCTGCTTGGTTATTCTCTGGGCATATGTCTGCTACCCCTTCCTTCCACCCCTGAGGCAAAGGAGAAAATATACACTCAGAGTTCCTATCCCCATTAAACAACTCCATCCATTAGGAGAGGCAAAACTGCTGAAGGCTTGTTCAGACGGAGCGACCTGTACATAAGAGACTCTGAATATGTCACTTCTATATTCACTGAGTCGTGCCTCACTATCTCACTTGATAAACTTTACCTGCCTCCTCCTGCCCTACCTCAACATTGATGAGAGACAGAGAGACAGAGAGGAGGGAAGGGAAGGGAGAGGAAGGGAAAAGATTTCTGGTGGTTGTCTTACTTAGCATAGGCCTTTTCCAGAAGAGCTCCCCAGAACAAGTTCTTGTAGGTAGAAGACACAAAGACCAGTTGGCCAGCCTCATTCACAGGCAGTCGGTCATCTATCACCACAGGAACCCATTTTCCAAAGTGCCAGAACTGAAAGGAGAGAGTGCCCACTGGTGAAGATAGCCATGGAAGATGGTCAGCCCAGGAGGCGAAGACATGGCTCTTCCAAGAACCCTTTTTACTATGGCCCCCTCCAGGCTGGGGCACCAGGAGGATACTCACCCAGAACTGGAATATGCCAGCGTACTTCTGAGTGAAACTCTGATTCAGGGGAACCACCCGCTTCAGGATGTCCTGGTGCAAAGTCAGAGCTTGCAAAGCAGCCAAGAACCAGCAGTCGCCTAAGCCAGACAGACACAGTATCTGCGTGAATCTGCATACACGCCCACACATGCTACAGGTATCTGCATGGATGTACTGTACACATGCCCACACATGCTACAGGTATCTGCATGGATGTACTGTACATGGATGCACATTCTACAGGTATCTGTATGTCTGAACTGTACATGCATACACATTCTTCAGGTATCTACATGGATGTGCTGTACATGGATGCACATTCTACAAAGATCTCCATGAATCTAGTGAGGATTTATTGCATGTAAGAAATGTCTGGTCCCAATTGCTATCCTCTCAGGGCTTGTAGCCTAGTTTAGGAGAAGGGAATTATATCCTGGAGAGGAAGATGGTGAGTGAGCAGAGTAGGGGGATGGGGAACATTGGCTGGAATCCAGAATTGATACCAAGAATAGAGCCATATTCTTGGACCACCTTTTAGCTTTTCAAATGCCCCATCCTCGGGAACTAGGACCCAAACCCAATCAAACTTTTTTAAGTCCTGCCTCTGTAAGTGATTTATGTTCTCCTGGGAAAGCCTCAACCCCTCTGGACTCCATTTCCCTATCTGGGAAATGGGTATCATTATATTTGTGCCTTCCCTCATGGCCAAGAGTTTTTTCTATTCCTCTAAAGAGAAAGTTGGGTTGAAGATAGGCTGCTTGGACTCTATTCTGGGGCATCTATCTAGTGACTGGTGTGCCAAGAGTGACTCATTACGGGGACTAAAGAAGAGTGAGCACATTTTCCCAAGATGAAACTTAGGGTAAGGAGGATTATGGTTAGGCAAGATTTTCCATTCCCACGCATTTAACATAGCACGTCAAGTTGGAGTTCACAGTGGCCATTTGCCCCGTTGGGATCCCTTGCTTCCTCTCTTTCCACTCCTACTCTGCCTTGGCTAGGCCAGGTTCGCAGGTGCTGGGTGGGTGTCTCCAGGGGCTGTGCAGACTTACCTACAACTCCCTGGCACAGATCCAGCCTTTTGGCCTTGGCACAATAGAACTGAGCATTGCTGTGCAGCTCCTGCAGGGATAGATGGACTTGTCACTCTGGCTGAGAACAAAGAAGATCCTGGAGCTACAAGGACCATAGTTTCCCACACCCCACAACTGGACTTATGGGGGTACACCTATAGAATACATGTGAAATCGGGGCTGTCCTGGAAAATCTGGTGTACATATTCTGACCATTGTATTTCTCATTCCTTCTTGCAACTCATGTAAGTCAGAGTCCTGGAGAACTCTGTGCAGATAGTGAGAAGTAACACTTGTACCAAAAATGCCTTTTCTTGGAGTTTCTATCAAAAAATGGAAGCACCTCTTTTAGGGGGTATTCTCATTTTTCCTAGAGATCTTCCCATCCTCCTTATTCTCCCTCTACTCCTCCTTCCCACCCCAACCCCCAATATAACAGCCTCTTTGGCTTTCCACGCTGAGATGTGGGCTGGGTTGTGAGTGGTAAGTGGGGGTGCTCTCTGCTCCATGTACTAAATCCCTCAGCTTTTGCATGGAAACAATTCCCCCAAGGTCAGGTGGGTGACAGAGTCTCTATGTTAGAAGCTCTCAAAATTTTCCATGAGAAGTAGAATCTTGACTGCCATCTAGTTTAGGAGGCCCACTTGGGAATTTTACACATAGTAGGGACTTAATAAGCCTGGGGCTGCAGGCTTTGGTGGTGATGGCTGAATAGGGAGCAGAAAAGGGGAGAATTTTTAGCACAGGTTGACTTTACCTTGTTCACTAGCCATGTTCCAGAAATCTTGCGTGTAAATCAAGCTAGGGGGAGCTGAATTGCAGTTGAACACATTAAGTTGCCTTTTAAAGGAAGTGTTGATGCATTTTCTAAAGTGAAAAATACTTTTGTAAAGTGATTAATAGCTTCTTAATTACATGTTTCATGAGACTGATTTGGGGGAAGGTGAGTGAAGATATGTTAAAATTTCTCTCTCCGGCAGATGCTCTGGATGGTGACTTGGGGATGCCTTGCCATCTCAGATGGAGGTCAACCGTACCTTGACGTATTTTTGGCTGCAGCTGCTCTGCGTATTTCTGGGCAGGGCCTGAGGGAAGCTACAACTTAGACCCCTCTCAGGACCACCCCTGGTTTTCTCTGGAAAATGGGAATGTGGGCACTTACCCTGTTCCCTTTGCATGGGGATCAATGACAGCGATTAAGACCCGGTATCTGAAAGCCCTGAGCCCTCGGAAGGAAGGTCTGGGTTGACACATGTAGTGTGTGTTCGAAAGCCCCCTTCCCAGCCCTCACCGGAGGCCTCCTCCACTGCAGGCGGTGCGGCAGCTTCTGCAGCAGAGACCCACGGCCGATGGAGCTCAGGGTGGCCGGGAAGCTGCTGTCTTCAAAGAGGCGGCCGTCCCTCAGGCACCTTTCCTGCAGGGCCTCGTAGTCCTGTTTGGGGAGCTGCGCAGAGCCCCGCGCTGGGTTCTTCCTCCCCAGCTTCCAGCTGCCTGAACACAGATACATGGCACGGTGGACAGCCACCCCGGGGGTCTTCCTGGATGGTCTCTGTTGCTCCTGAAACGGAGAGTTCAGTTTACTCACTTCCTGTTTATGCTTTGCCATTCCCACAGAGAGGAGGGGGAAGGTGGAGAGAAGTGAGAAGGAGAAATGAGCCTGTGAGGAAGAGACTGAAGCACCTGGTTCTAGTCTTATCCCAGAGAGTGGGGGTCCTCGAGCATTCACTCCAGTGCTCAGGTTCCTGGTGGGGGTCCAGGCTCCACAGCAAATGAAGCTCAGTTCATTGGGCTTGAGGGTCCACGTGCCAGGCAAGGAGGGGGCAGTGGTTGCCCCTTCTGTCCTCCCTTGCAGGACCTCCCTGCTGCTGCCTCTGAGCTCACACACGTTCCTCCCCCTGTTCCAGTGTCCTCCTCCATCTTCCCTGCAGAACCGTGTCTCTGGCTGTCCTCCTTCTACATTCTCTTCAAATCTACCTCCCTCCTTGAAGGTAATGAAAAAAAAATCTCACACATTGTGGCAAGTATGACAGTTGCCTCTACCTACCATTCACCTCTTTTCCGTATTAACAGAACCTCAGTTTTAATCACCCAGCTACAAAACTTGATTTCCTGGAACTTCTTGCAGGACAAGTTGGCCACACAATATAGTGCTGGCTGATGAGATGAAGGTGCAAGTCTACTAGGTGAAGCTTTCGGAAAAGCTGTGACTTTCCCAAAGAAAGGGGCAGCCTCAGTTGGCACCACTTTTGACTTTCCCTCTTTCCCCTTCCTAGAAAGCATATGATGCCTGGAGATGAAGCAGCTCTCTTGGGACTATGATGAAAAAGCCACTGGCTAGGAGTCTGGATCTTGATGACTTCCTCGAACAAACGCATCAGCCTTGGGTGGCTTGCCTCCGGACTTCTTGTTATACCAGAAGGACAAACCGCTTGCTTACCTAAGCCAGGGTAGCCGCGAGAATCTGTAGTGTTCTTATGTCAGACACTGTATGTACATCTGTTACATGCAGCCATGGCACTCTCAACTGATGCTCAACGGCATGTAAAATTTTGCATGCATTTTTAGGTGGTCAGTGGATCCCTCTTCTGAAGTTCATCTATGAGCTTCATATTAAGAGCTCTGCAAGCCAACTGGACCCCACAAACCCCAATATTCTAACATATCCCTAAATCTCCTGCATCTCTTTTTATGCAGTTGTGGTTGGTTAAGTCAATGATTCTGTGGTCTCTATTATTTGCATTCTTATCCATGTAGAATCAGAAAATATCAGATCTAGAATAGGCCTTAGAAATCATCTAATCTAGTATTTCCCCAAATTATTTTAGCAGTGAGACGTTCCTTCTTCAAATGAAATCCTACAGAAACTCAAGAGTGGAGGCTTGAGTTTGTAAGTTGGACTGCAAGGCATCTTTGCAAGGTTTCTCATTTTATTGTTTGAAAACCACCAATATTAGGTAGTCCCCCTCATTTTTTGGAGTGTTAAAACTGAGACTCATTCACCCATTTGTTCACCAAAAACTTTATTGGGAACTTGTCATCTGCCCGACTTGAGCTAGACACCATTCAACAGAGACAATCCCCTTACAGTCTATTGAGGGGTAAAATGATCTTCCTGGTGCTACACAGAGAAACTGAATCAGAGCCCTATCAAGGCCCGAGGGCCCTGATTCCCATAACAGTGTTCAGCCCTCAATGCCAACAACTCCCATTTGCGCGAAGTACAATGTGTGGGACAGATTGTATATGCACTCAAAGCAGCCTGCAAATAGATCTATACCAGTATGTGTACTCTCTCACGGCTGTAGGAGTGACCTGAGGGTCCTCTTCTCTGGTCAAGATCTTGCCCTTCCTCCACAGACCGACTCGATCACCTCCACCAGGAAGACTTCCTTGAGTGCCTGCCCTTCAGTGAGTCCCCCTCATCCTAACCGTCTTCTGCCCCACTTTCTACCCCACAGGGCACCCTACTTCCCTTTAATTGGTGTTTCCCAAGTTATCACTAGTGAAGGACCTGTATTCTTTTGTATCCAATTTATCACAGAAATTTAATGAAAATGAATTAATGGAAAAATAAAATTTAAAAAAGACAAAATTCAAGCCCTCCTTTAAAAAAATTTTTTTTTCAGATTCAACAGAAAGTTATTTGGTCATTTGCTATAAAAGTTTATAAACACATACCCTTAGTTTGTTTAGCTCGTCCTGCACTGCTCGTGACCAGGTAGTGGAATGACCTTGTCTGTGGACCCCACTGTGGGCTGTGCTCTGAGCCAGTCATGTACCGAAACTTCCTCTGCCCAATGCCGGGTTTTCAGGCCCCATGGTTAACAGTGGGGAAATGCTGTTGGTCTCACATCCTTGCCCCTCTCAGAGGTTAGGATAATCAGATTTCCGGCCGCTCTTACTTGTCACAGGAGCATGCACACTTCCTGGGGGAAGACCCAGCACCCTCCTAACCTGAGTCATAGAGATCCAAAGCTGTTACCCAAGTCTTGTATTTTCCCTTGAATTTTTCTTCCTAATATGGACTATCAGGCAAAGCTTCCTCCAGCCTAACCCCACTTCCTTCTCAACAGGTTTCTTGGACCACATTTACATTCGTAAACGAACATGAGGCCACATAAAGGCAAGGTCTTACTTTTTTGTCCTTCAAGCCTGAACAGCAATCCTTCACTGCTTGTGACATGACAAATGATAGTGGGTCCCTTGGCTTCAGAACCTGACCCAGGCTCACGCCCTCCTTACCAAGCGCTGGGTCAGACTCAGATTCTTCTCCAAGCCTGAAAACATTGCGTCTTGTGATAAGCCTTGGTGCCTTGTGGGGCTCAGAGGATAAAATGCCCATCACAAGATCCTCTCACCCTCCAAATTACAGAATGAGGCCACACACACAAATACCTTATATTTAAATAAGTATTCTTAAGTCATCTGCAGGAGAGTCTAGACCTAGATGTGGGTGGTTGGCAGTTCCTGCATGTCTTCTGTATGTTACAAGCTGAGGATGAAATTGACTCATTCCCAGATTGCCACAACTCTCTGCAAAGGGCCAGACAGGTCTTGGTCACATTTGGAAATTCTTTTTAACTATTGTAAGTGAACAGTGTTGGAGCAGGCCCATACAACAAGACTATGCGAATGAACAGGGAAAAGCCAACTGGAGCACAAGATATTAGAATGTGCAGCCTAAAGTCATGCTTCCTGTGCCTTAAAGTCCTTTCCTTGGCTCCCCAGAGGGTGGGAGACTCCTCTGTCGTGTTCTTCATGTCAGGGTTCATTTGCACTCAGCAAATAAACAAAGAGTCAGAGCCACAATCTTCACTTTTCCATATTGACTATGCTTGCCTTCTCTGTGGATGTTAGGTGCAAGGGTAAGCTTTATGACGGTGAGGGGTACCTCTGCTGCTCATGATCCAGTGGAGGCCTTGAGTGCTAACTGGCTGGTGAACACTGAGGAGCATCACCAGGTGAGGCCCGAGTGTGTTCCATGTCTTGAGTCCCTGCCCTGATGTTCAGTTCGTTTAGAGGTTTACTGAGATCCTGCTATGTATTAGCCACTGTGCCCATGCTGGATGCATACACCCATCTCTTGACCCACCTGTAAGGGTGGCATCAGGGCTCTGGAAAGGAAACAAAAGAAATAAGAACCACGTCCTCACTCACAGGTGCTGTGGACCTGTAGAATCCTCCTCCGGGATGACTAATTTCTAGAGAACTCTGGCATCTGGCCACAGCCCACTAAGTCATCTGAGGTAAAATTGGAATAGAAACCTAGGCTCCTTGCACAAATGGCTCTGTTTACATGATAAAAAGCAGTGAACTGAAAAAATGATCAATCCCATGCTCTTGACAATTGGAACAAAAGAGAAAGACTAACTATTGGCTCTGCCTGATTTATCTTGGGCAGGCACTGTACTACTTTTGCATAATAGACCATGTACAGTGGTCATAGAGCACTAGATTTGGAATTAGAAAACCCAGGAGGTGGCTGGGTTTGCCACCTCTTACCCGCGTGACTGTGGGCAGACCCCTTACCCTCTCTAAGCTGGTTTTCTTACCTGTGAAATGGAGATGACACACACTGTTTATACTCTCAGGACTCAAAAGAAATAACAACGCAAAGTGACTTGAAAAACTTTAGTCTAAAGCAAGGGTTGGCAAACTGTGGCCTGAGGGCCAAATTTGGCCCACCCCTGGTTTTGTAAATAAAGTTTTGTTGAAACACAACACACTTACCTGTTTATGTACTTTCTATGGCTGCTTTACAACAGCAGAGGTAAGTAGTTGCAACAGAGATCATACGGCCCACAAGCCTAAAACATTTTCTGGCTGGCCTTTTATAGTCAAGTTTGCCTAAAGCACTGACTAACCTAGGTAGATTGTTGTTTCACAGGGCTAGGCACAGGAGGAAGCTCCAAGGAGGAATTCACAGAATAAAATGTGGTTGATTGAGTCTGTCATTAAGAATTTATCTTAATGGAACAGAATTTTATCTCTAATTGATTCATTGATTTGTTTTTACAGACTCTTAACATTTGCAGTTACATTCATGTCTCAAAAAGACTTGAAGATATGGCCTGCCACTTCTCTCTGCTAAAGTCTGGCCTCTAATCCATTTCTTAGATGTGATGACATCAGACATTTCTGGGCAGTTTTCAGGTGGTTTTGTGGGTACTGATTATGAATAGGAAAACCCGCATCTCTATGGACAGATCATGACCTGTTCATCAAAGGGGAAATGATTTTGCAAAAGTAATGAATTTCAAAGCATCTTGAAAGTTTTTACTAGTTAGATATCTGTCTACATTTATATTTCATTTTTAACAGAAGACCCCAAGCACTCTTCTTCAGTTACTAGAGTAGATATTTGCCATTCAGGAAACAATGAAGAATGTGGCCCAACCATGAGCTATTAAAAGCAAGAATAGTATATAATTTTTTCTGGATTCCCAGAGTCCAGCATTGTATCGTGAATAAACAGATGCTTGACAAATGTTTGCTGACTGGCTGACTGACTGAATGAATGGATGGATGTTTCTTCACTTGTAAAATGTGAAGACTGATAAGGCCGGCCCTGCCTGCCCCTCATGAAATGAAGCTGAAGTGAGATAAAGGACGTGAAAACTTTTTGTGAACTGTCAATAATTTGGCTGCTTTTCTGGTGTTCTGATCACATCTCTGAGAACTGATGGAGGTTGAGGCTTGCTTTCATGGCCTCAAACCAAATGGCCAGGCTTTCGTGTTTTGGCCTGTTTCTGAGTAAACAGCTTGAAACACACACTCTCTGCTCTGTCGCAACTTATCTTTCTCCTTGCATGCAAACACAAGATATTTCTTGCCCTCTCTGGTTCAAATTGCGCGCATCCTTCAAAGCTCAATTGAAGTTTCCCCTCCTCCCTAGAGCCTTCTTTGCCCTTACAGCACATTTTATCTTCTTTTCCTCACAGCCAGTTACCTCACTGATACACAGATGTTTTCACCTCAGAAAAGTTATTCTAAGGATCTTGGATCTGGTGAGACAGTCGGGAAGAGACTATTGTGAAAAAAGCCCCCATGAAAAAATAATCCTGAATCTGTTATGACCAAGCACTTGCTTGCCCTTTGTTCAAGAGTATGAACTGGGGAGGAGGATGCTGGGTAACAGGACCCCCATCCCCCGAAAGCTCGGTCTTGGACTTGAGGAATGGATGGCCTTCCCATCTTAGGCTATGATTTATGCTACTCCAGAATATCAAGCTATGCAGTTAGAAACCCCGGCAAAACTTTGGAAAAAGTAAGTCAATCAAAAAGATCTTTCAGGAAAACTATTGGGCAGTGAATACTAAAGTTCAACATATATACATCTTATGACACAACAATTCCTGGGTAACAAAAATGCTTAAATTTATGCACCAAAAGACACGTACAAGAATATTCATAACAGAGCTATTCAAAATAGCCTTGAACTGAGAAACTACCCACATGCCCATGAACATGGATAAATAGTATTGGGGTACATGCACACAGTAGAATACTACACAGCATAGATAATGGACAAACAAGAACTACACACTACAATACGGACGGAATTCACAAACATAGTACTGAGTGAAAAACTCCGGACACAAAAACTCTATGACTATGTTTACGCAACTTACAAAAAAAGGCAAAACCAATCCATATGTTAGAAATCAGCTTAGTGGTTACCCTTGGGGTGGAGAGATTTATCACAAAACCAATTATACCGTTAAGAGTTAAATCGATTCTATTCCTTTCTATTGATTGTTTTGATGGTCAGGAGAGAGATTTACAAGGGAGATTGAAAAGTGGTAAATTCAACTCATTTAAACAAGGCTTTATTGAGTGCCTCCCAAGGAAGTCACAGTCCAATGGTCGGCTCCCACTCTAAAGAGGACTCTCTCCTCTTCACTGTGAGGTGCTCACTCTGTGTAATGGTCAGTACTCACTGTCCAAGAATCCTCACTCTAGAAAGTCAAACCTACCCTCTCACCCTGCCAGGTCTGGGAGATCTCCCCAGATCAAAATCCCAGGTCCACTCCATGGCTCAAGGTTAGGATCACAGTTCCAACTCTGAGCTCCTGTAGACTATAACTGGCATTTCTGAAACAAAAATGTTTAACCCATATCCAGGCTGCAACCCACCCAAACAATAGGAAAAGGGTACAAGCTGAGCTGAGAGCTAACTGCCTGCCTCTGGAGTCATTCAGAGCCTCAGCAAGTGATTTCTGATGTCCAGAGACAAGCAAACTGCTCCAGCCACAGTGATTTCTAGATTTCTAACTAGGCGAGGGCCGTCCCCAAGAACCATACTGGTAAGTATCCTGTGAGGGATGTAGGGGAGGAAAAAAATTTTCCTTGACCCTCTTAGGGTCTTGGCTGGGTGTGAAAATTAAACTGACAAAGACAGATTAACAGGAGAGAAGCACACAAATTTGATAGAATGTTTACACGTATATGGGAGCCTTCACAAGAGAATGAAGACTTGAAGAAGTGGCCAGAGCAGGAAGTTTTCATACCTTTTAGACAAAAAATCCCCCAACATATTTGTGAAGAACTGACAAGACAGAAAGATTTGGGCTAGTGATAGTAAATGGTGAAGAAGTAACTAAAAAGATTAGGGTTAGTTTAACAAGGTTTATTTGCAGATTCCTCTAGTTCCTACTCTGGGCTGATAAGAGTCTGTCTCCAATAAAAGGAGAATTTATTTCCTGCCTTTAGGCAGAAGAAGAGGAGTTTTTTCTGGGCTTACTGCTTCTTAATTGCCTTCAGCTCGAAATAATTTTTATATCAATGTGTCATATTTTGGGGTGACATATTCTGGTTTCCTTCAGGGACCATTTCACTCTCACAGAATGTGAGCATTGTCATCAGCGTCTTCTTCACATCTGATTTCACAGAAGTCAAACCAGCCTCCCTGCCTATTAGCACACAGAGAGTAGCCTGTCTCCTGGAATATCAGGATCCCACAAGGCCCCAGGCAGGAACCAGCCACCTCTAGATCCCTTCCAAAATTGATGAGGCTCAGAAGACCCCTAGAATGCTCTGAGCCCTGGAAAATGACAGCACCTAGCAGCATAAGTAACTCCACCAAATAACCATTGATAGAAATCAGAGATGGAGGGACCTCAGAGACCACCCAGGCCCAAAGACCCTCCCTCCTATTTTAATGAGGAGTCTGAGGCCAAAGGGCTGAAGTCTATTCCTCAAGGTCACACTGATTATTGATGGCAAAGCTAAGGACAAAATTCTGATCTCCAGACTCCAGGGCTCTTTCCGTATACACTCTGACCTGTAAGTTCAAACCAAGCGAAGTAATTAGCGTTCTCTCATCTTCTGAACCCAGACCTTACAGAGGCCCTTGTGGACTCTGGGTTAAACTGGACCCACCTTTGGAGCTAAAGAAATTTACCTGCACAGAAGATCTTGTTCTTTAAGCAAATGGACAGGCTCTAGTCCCAATGCAGTCAGAAGCCCACCGCCCAAGACCACGCTTTTATATGGTCCTTTCTATGCACAGGAGCTTGGCTGAGAGTCTGAGTTTCCACCTCCAAGAGCCTTGACTCCTCCCCACTGCATGTTCTCTGGAAGGGAGGGGAACACTCAGAGATTTGTGGTGTTATTGTACAAACCCAACTATTTTCTTAGAACACCGTAAAAACAGAACTTGTTCCGGTAATGCCTTGACAAAAGAGAGAGTTAGTCACCTTCTCACTTCCAGATTAGTGACGGTATTTGGAGATAAGACTTAGAACATTATTTCATTGCAGGAAATAGTGCAGTTATTATTTTCTTTTGTGATGTTCAGAGTTTGCGGCAGCCCTCAGGGATTTCTCCTGCTGAGGAGGAACTTCGTGACTCCGTTGTGCTACTGAGAGGTCTCTCTCCCTTCCCAAATCTACTTCCTGAATCCCCCATTTCTGCCAATTTTGTCTTCATGTCTTTGGCCACTCAGGGCTAGAAACGTTGACCCCTATTGATTTCCTTACCTTTCACCGGCCATTCCTCCCCCGAAACATTTCCTGAGACTCACTTGGTAGATCTTTTGTGGCGATTTCTCGGCTCTCCCAGGATCCTTCCCATAGGCTCCCACGACCACTTGCACAGATTGTCATCACAGCAGTTAAGTCAGTTCTAGCTTGCCTGACTCTGTGCTTGCACACTGTGGATCCCCAAGACACAGAGCAATGCCTGGCACCTGGTAGGTGCTCAATACGTGCCAGTGGGATTAAAGAGTCCCGCACCCTAGAACTCTTCCCCCCTCTTCCTTCCCACCTGCTTATCTGCAGCAGTCTGCGCCAAAACTCTAATTTTTCACACCTTGATCTTTCTGGGCAACTATCACCTCACTCATTATATTAGTACTGATAAGAAAAGTAATGCTGATGACAATAGTGATTATGGACTGAATGTTTGTGTCCGCCACCGAAAATTCACGTCGAAGCCCTCAGCCCTCAGTGTAGCCATATTTACAGTAAGGAAATAAATGAGCTCATAGTGGTGGGACCCTGAACCAAGAGGAATAGTGTCCTTGTAAGAAGAGACACTGGAGATCTCTCTCTCTCTGTGTGCACTGAGGAAAGGCCATATGAGGACACAGTGAGAAGGCAGTAGTCTACACACCAGGAGGAGAGTCCTCACCAGAAACTGACCCTGCCAGACCTTGATCTGGGACCTCTAGCCTCCAGAACTGTGAGAAAATGAATTTCTGTTGTTTAAGCCACCCAGTCTATAGTATTTTGTCATGGCATCCTGAGCAGACTAAGACAAAAACCAACATCTAGTGAGCACTTTTGACATGCCAGGTACAATGCTAAGCACATTCCCTTCAGAGTCTCATTGAATCTCCACAATTTTGTGAGGTAGTACTATTATTATCCCCATTGCACAAAAACGAAACTGAGGCACAGAGTGGTAACTTGACCAAGATAACTACAGCTAGTAAACAGCCGAGATGGGACTAAGTCCCAGCTATGTCATAATTCACTAATGTTTCATCATATTAATCAAGAAACCATCTCCTTGTCACTGTTAAGACAAATCCAAAGTGTTCCTCCTGAGTTCAAAGCTCTTTGAATCTCTGCCCTCATCTCCTGTTTCAACAGCCACCCCTCCTTACGCTACTTGGTCTTACTGATGCAAATAATCAATAACCAATCTATAGACAAGAAAGATAGAGTGATATTTATTGAGCCTAATGTGAGGACTAGCCCAGAAGAGCTCTCTTCTGTGGGAAAGAAAGCTCTCCAGAGAAGCGTGGTTTACAGCATGGTTATATACTGTTTCAGAACAAAGAACACACATCAAGCATGACAGGAATATAATTTTTTTCCAAAGTCACAAGAGATGTTTTGCTAAAGTTTAGCACATAAACAGCAGGTCAATTTCACCTTGGTTATCTGGGAAGAAAAGCTTATCTTCAAAGAAGTAATGGCATCGGCATTAGAGAAAGGTAGCTATTACAGTCCTATCTTTAAAGAGCGCGTTCTTCGCTTTGGGAAAATGTTTGAAGCAGATGTACAACGCACGTTTGGTGGGCCATAAGTCAGGCTGCTCTGGGAAATATGAGTTTTAGGCTGAATCAGATTTCAATCAGAATGGCTTCCCTGTATACCTCAATATGTGACAACTTATGATTATTTTCATCAGTCTGCAAGTGTCGCAGGGGTAACAGGAACAGTGGATTTGGGAATCGAAAGACTGAAGAAAAATCCCGTTAAGAAAACTTCAATTTTTCTCTTCTGAAAAATCAGAATAACAATTCATCTCTAACTTGAGGCTCATTTAGGGCACACATCAAATCATAAATGTGGAAACGTTTTATAAAAACTGCAGGGCTCTATCTACACACATGTAGAGGACTGTTGTTATTATCAGTCTCCAAGCTATCTCCCAGATGTAACTTTTTCATTTTCATCCTTCATCCTGGCCCTTAATTATCTTCCCTCTTCCATTCGTCATTGTTTCAGGAACTTCCTGCTGGGGGCTGCTTCTCATCCTTGGGTGACCCTCCATACCTAGCACAGCTCTGGGGCTCACTCTATGCTGGAGCTGTTCTTATTACGGTCTTCATTTGGCTTATCATAAATTGTGCAGAGGATTAGCAGAGCCCTCTAGATGCAGAGGGTGAAGCCCAATGGCCATTTCTTCTTTTGACAATTCTTGAGAATTATTGTCCCAGGTGAAGGAAACAGATGGCCAGGGAGGCTCACAACAGCCCTATGACTTTTGGTATTTCAGAGGTCATATGTCCCTTCCCCAGGCTTCTGTTTCTCACCCAGGACAGACTTGTGTTCCTCAGAGGAAGGTAGTGAAGTCAGGTCCATCTGAGAATGACTCTGTCTGTCTCTGCACAGCACAGGCAGCACCTGACCCAGGAATGTGTTGTGGACCAAACGGGCTGACAAATTTGTGATTTGTGACCAGGAATTTATTTTTCTGTGTAAACAAGCAGTGGGGAAGTTCCCAAGAGGGCTGTGGTGGTCTACATAAGCTCCCAGGCAGCAGGACCTGAGCACTTGCTGGAGTTCTAGGTCCTGGAGGCAAATCCGAAGGAGAAAGGAAGCATTTCCTTGTCTGTGCTGTGCAGCAGAGTATTGGAGAAGGAGCACTGGCCCAAGAGTTGAGAAACGTGGATTCAGGTCCAAGGTCACTGATTATGCAAAGCTGGGCAAGCCACCACCTCTCTCTGAGACTTAGTCAGTTACATAACAGGGAATTTGTGCTCCGTCATCCCTCAGTTTTCTGGTATGACATTCTATGACTCCGTTTGTGACCTGCCCTGAGAAAGTGCTCAAAAGAGGTCAAGCGTGTCTCTGGCACCTTCTTACCCCAATTCCCGGAGGAGTTCCCCACTTCCTCGTCCTCTCCTCTCAGAGCCCAAGCGCCCCACCCAAGCCCGCTGTTCTCACAACCTAAGTGTGCTTTCTAAAGCATCTCCTTCCCTTTCCTCCAATCAACATTCTCACTCCTTCAGGGCCCCAGCAAGCAATTTGATTGAACTAGCTCTCAAGAATATGTGAATTGCTCACAGAATCTTAACCTCACCATACCTCACCATAGGTATTTGCATTTTTTAAAATAGAAAACTCCTTACCCAAATGAATCCCTGATTGTTAGAATTTCAGGCAGTGAAATAAGAAGTGAAAGATCCCAGCTGAGGAATGAGTTAGGTGCCCAGTATGGTAAATAACAACGGCTCAAGTGTTTGTTCCTGCTCACACGGGTCATTTACTTTATTTAATTAGACTCGCATTAAAAAACAAGTAACACTGGTATGTGTCCAAAACAATTGTAAGTGGGAAAAACTACTGAAATACTTGTGGACAAGCTCAAATATTCCCTGCATTGATTCCCTTCTTTTTAATTGTTATTATTTTACTGAAGTCATATTGGCTTACAACATTGTGAAAATTTCAGGTGTACATCACTATATTTCAGTTTCTGTAAAGACGGCATCTTGTTCGTCACCAACAGTCCAGTTTTTATCCATTACCATACATATGTGCCTCTTTATCTCTTTCACCGTCCCCCTAACCACCTCTCCCAGGTAACCACTAATCTATTCCCCTTATCTATATGTTTGTTTATCTTCCACATAAGTGAAATCATACCGTATTTGTCTTTCTCTGTCTGACTTATTTCGCTCAGCATAATACCCTCAAAGTCTATCCATGTTGTTGCAAATGGCACAATTTTGACTTTTTTATGGCTAAGTAGTATTCCATTGTATAGATATAAAACATCTTCTTTATCCATTCATCCGTTGATGGATACTTGGGTTACTTCCACGTCTTGTCTTTTGTGAATAATGCTGTGATGAACATAGGGATGCATAAATCTCTTTGAATTGTTGATTTCAAGTTTTTTGGATAAATATTCAGCAGTGGGATATCTGGAACATATTGTATTTCTATTTTTAATTTTTTGAGAAATCTTCATACTGTTTTCCATAGTGGCTGCACCAGTTTGCACTCTCACAAGCAGTGTATGAGGGTTCCCTTTTCTCCACATCCTCTCCAACATTTGTTATTTCTTTTCTTGTTAATTATAGCCATTTTGATGAGTGTGAGGTGATATCTCATTGTAGTTTTGATTTTCATTTCCCTAATAATTAGTGATGTTGAACATCTTTTCATGTTCCTGTTGGCCATCTGTATATCTTCTTTGGAAAAATGTTTGTTTATATCCTCTGTGCATTTTTTGATCAAGTTGTTCATTTTTTTGTTGTTGAGTGGTACAAAATCTTTATATATTTTGGAGATTAACTCCTTGTCAGATATATGATTTGCAAATATTTTCTCCGAGCTGATGGGTTGTCTTTTCATTTTGTTGAAGGTTTCCTTTGCCTTGCAGAAGGTTTTTAGTCTGATGTAGTCCCATCTGTTTACTTTTTCCTTTGTTTCCCTTGCCTGGGTAGACATGGTATTCAAAAAGATACTGCTAAGACTGATGTCAAAGAGTATACTGCCCATATTTGCTTCTAGGATTTTTATGGTTTCAAGTCTTACATTCAAGTATTTAATCAGTTTTGAGTTAATATTTGTGTATGATGTAAGATAATGGTCTACTATTATTCTTTTGCACATGGCTGTCCAGTTTTCCCGACACCGTTTATTGAAAAGATTTTCCTTTCCCCATTGTATGTTCTTGGCTCCTTTGTCAAAGATTAGCTGTCCATAGATGTGTGGTTTTATTTCTGGGCTTTCAATTCTGTTCCATTGATCTGTGTGTCTGTTTTTGTGCCAGTACCATGAGGTTTTGATTACTATGGCTTTTTAGTATATTTTCAAGTAAGGGAGTGCGATACCTCCAGCTTTGGTCTTTTTTCTCAGGATTGCTTTGGCTACTCGGGGTTTTTTATTGTTCCATATAAATTTTAGGATTCTTTGTTTTATTTCCATGAAGAATGTCATCGTGATTCTGATTGGGATTGCATTGAGTCTGTAGATTGCTTTAGGTGATACGGACATTTTAACTATGTTTATTCTTCTAATCTGTGAGCATGGAATATCTTTCCATTTGTTTATGTGTTCTTTGGTTTGTTTCAGTAAGATCTTATAGTTTTCAGTGTATAGGTCTCTCACCTCCTTGGTTAAATTATTCCTAGGTTTTTTTTTTTTTTTTTTTGCTGCAATTGTAAATGGGATTGTATTCTTGATTTCTCTTTCTGCTAGTTCATTGTTAGAGTACAGAAATGCAATTGAATTTTGTATGTTGATTTTGTACCCTGCAACTTTACTGTATTCATTGATCATTTCTAATAGTTTTTTGGTGGATTCCTTATGAGTTTCTGTACACAGAATCATGTCATCTGCAAATAGTGATAGTTTTACTTCTTCTTTTCCTATTTGGATCTCTTTTATTTCTTTTTCTTGCCTAATTGCTCTGGCTAAAATTTCCAGTACTATGTTGAATAAGAGTGGTGAGGGTGGGCATCCTTGTCTTGTTCCTGTTCTCAGATGAATAGCTTCCAGTTTTTCACTGTTGAGTAATGTGGGTTTTCCATCTATGGCCTTTATTATGTTGAGGTACTTTCCTTCTATACCCATTTTATTCAGAGTTTTTATCATAAGTGGTTGTTGGATCTCGTCAAAAGCTTTCTCTGCATTTATTGAGATTATCATGTGATTTTTATTCTTTATTTTGTTAGTGTGGTGTATCACACTGATTGAATTGTGGATGTTGAACCATCCCTGCATCCCTGGAATAAATCCCACTTGATCATGGTGTATGATCCTTTTAATGCATTGTTGTATTCCATTTGCTAATATTTTGTTATGGATTTTTGCATCGATGCTTATCAGTGATATTGGCTTGTAATTTTCCTTTTTTGTGTTGTCCTTGTCTGGTTTTGGTATCAAGGTAAGGTTGGCCTTGTAGAATAAGTTAGGAAGCTTCCCATCCTCTTCAATATTTTGGAATAATTTGAGAAGGATAGGTATTAAATCTTCTTTGAATGTTTAGTAGAATTCACCAGAGAAGCCATCTGGTCCTGGACTTCTGTTTTTTGGAAGGTTCTTGATTACTGTTTCAATCTCTTTACTTGTGATTGGTCTATTCAGATTCTCCATTTCTTCTTGATTCAGTTTTGAGAGGTTGTATGATTCTAAGAATTGATCCATTTCTCCTAGGTTATCCAATTTATTGGCATACAGCTTTTCATAATATTCTCTTATAATCCTTTGTATTTCTGTGGTATCTGTTGTAATTTCTCCTCTTTCATTTCTATGTTTATTTGAGTCTTCTCTCCTTTTTTGTTAGTGAGTCTGGCCAAGGGTTTGTCAATTTTGTTTATCTTCTCAAAGAGCCATCTCTTAGTTTCATTGATCCTTTCTATTGTTTCTTTAGTCTCTATTTCATTTATTTCTTCTCAGATTTCTATTATTTCCCTCCTTCTACTGACTTTGGGCTTTGTTTGTTCTTTTTCTAGTTCTTTTAGGTGTGGTGTAAGATTACTTATTTGAGATTTTTCTTGTTTCTTGAGGTAGGCCTGTATTGTTATAAATTTCCCTCTTAATATCACTTTTGCTGCATCCCCTAAGAGCTGGTATGTTGTGTCTTCATTTTCATTTGTCTCCAGGAATTTTTTGATTTTTCCTTTGATTTGTTCATTGACCCAAATGTTCAGTAGCATGTTGTTTAGTCTTTACATATTTGTGACTTTCCCAGCTTTCTTCTTGCAGTTGACTTCTAGTTTCATATGATCAGAAAAGATGCTTGATATGATTTCAGTCTTCTTAAATTTATTGAGGCTTGCTTTGTTTCTCAAAATATGAACTATCTTTTAGAATGTTGCATGTGCACTTGAGAAGAATGTGTATTCTGCTGTTTTTGGATGGAATAGTCTATATATATCTATTAAGTCCATCTGGTCTAGCATTTAATTTAAGTCCACTGTTTCCTTGTTGACTCTCTGTCTGGATGGTCTATCCATTGACATAAGTGGGGTGTTAAGATTCTCTACTATTATTGTGTTGCTGTCAATTTCTCCCTTTAGGTCTGTTAATAGTTGCTTTATATACTTTGGTGCTCCTGTGTTAGGTGCATATATATTAACAAGTGTTATGTCTTCTTGGTGTAATGTCCCTTTTATCATTATATAATGCCCATCTTTGTCTCTTATTATCTTTTTTATCTTGAAGTCTGTTTTGTCTTTTATAAGTACAGCTACACCCACTTTCTTTTGCTTGCCATTGCTTAGAGTATTGTCTTCCATCCCTACACTTTGAGCCTTTGTTTGTCTTTAGAGCTGAGATGTGTTTCCTGGAGGTGGCATATTGTTGGGTCTTGTTTTTTAATCCATCCAGCCACTCTGTCTTTTGATTGGTGAATTCAGTCCATTTACATTTAGAGTGATTATTGATATATGAGGTCTTAACACTGTCATTTTATCTTTTGTTTTCTGGTTGTTCTATATTTCCATTGTTTCTTTTTCCTTGTCTTTCTGTCTGCCATTTCAGTTTGGTGGTTTTCTGTGATGTTTTTCTTCATTTTCTCTTTATATATGCTTTGTGACTCTGCTTTGATTTTTTGTTTTGTGGTTATCATGAGGTTTGTATAAAAGATCTCATAGATGAGATAGTCCTTTTTCTGATAGCCTCTTATCTCTGTTAATCTATGCCGGTTGCATCCCTTTCCTCTTCCCCTTCTATGTTTTCCTTGTTACAAATTCTTCTTTTTTATGTTGTGAGTTTTTAAGCTAATTGTATTTGTCATAGTTATTTTTTATGATTTCTTTTCCTTTATCTTTTATGTATAATTAAGTGTTTACTAGCCTATTCTGATATAGAGCTGCAATTTTCTGATTCTGTCTGTCTATTTATCTCGTTGCTCAAGGTTTTGTAAACCTTTGCTTTTTAGTTTCAGATAGGAGGGCTCCTTTCAACATTTCTAAGGCAGGTCTAGTGGTCAGGAACTCCCTCAGCTTTTGTGTGTCTGGGAAAGCTTTTATTACTCCATCGTATCTGAAGGATAATTTCGCTGGATAGAGTATTCTTGGCTGATAGGTTTTATCTTTCAGTGTTTTGATTATGTCATTCCACTCTCTCTTAGCCTGCAGGGTTTCTGCTGAGAAATCTGCTGAAAGTCTGATGGGGATTCCTTTGTAGGTTTTTTTCTTCTGTCTTGTCCTTAATATTTTTTCTTCATCATTGACTTTTGACAGTTTTAATATTTTATGTCTTGGAGAAGGTCTTTTTGCATTGAGGTAATTAGGAGTTCTATTAGCTTCACATAATTGCATGTCTGGTTCCTTCCCTGGGTTTGGGAAGTTCTCAGCTATTATTTCTTTGAATAATCTCTCTGCTCCTTTCTCCCTCTCTTCTTCTGGGATACCTATGATCCTTATGTTACTTTTCCTAATTGAGTTGGATATTTCTCAACGAATTTCTTCATTTTTTTAAAATTCTTAGTTCCCTCTCCTCCTCCACCTGACTCATTCCTTAGTTTCTATCCTCGAGCTCACTAATTCTCTCCTCCATATGGTCTGCTCTATTTTTTATGCTTTCTACATTATTTTTCATCTCATTTATTGTGTTGTGCTCTTTATCTCCAGAATTTCTGTTTGGTTTTTTTTTATAGCTTCAATCTGTTTGGTGAAGTACTCCTTCTGTTTGTTAATTTTATTCCTGAGCTCATTGAATTGTCTTTCTGTGTTTTCTTGTAACTTGTTGAGTTTCTTTACTATAGCTATTTTGAATTCTCTGTCAGTCAGATTGTAATCTTATGTGACTTCAAGTTTGGTTTCTGGAGAGCTGTCCTTCTCCTTCTGTTCTGCCATGTTACTGTATTTCTTCATGGTGTTTGATGAATCGATCCTTTGCTGGCACATTTGTGGTAGTAACCACATTTCTTATTTGGGTACAGCTTTTGTTACTTTGGTTCTGTGCTGCTTCTGGTTGTATTTGAGAGCCTACACTTTCCTCTCTCCACTGCCTCTGCCAGGGGCATTGTCAGTGCCCTCCTTGTGCTGCTTGTGCCTCAAGGGTTTCTGGTGCCTTCACTTTAGTCTCAAGTGTCACCACTGGGGTCGCCAGGCTGCAAGCACTTCTACTGCTTCCAGGGTTGCCTGGGTCTTGTGTTCCTCGACTGGATCTCCATGGGCTCAGATGCTGCTGCCCCATGCACCACTTGTGCTGCTGTTCCTGAGGTTGTCTGGGGGTGCTGGTTGCACCACTCACCCTCACCTGCCCCAGTGGTGTTGGGTTCATGGGTGTCTCAGTCACTGCTGGGAGACAGTGGACCTGGGGAATTATGTGCAGCCCCTGCTGCTGGTGGAGCTGGAGTTGGGGATGCTGCCATTTGGGGCTGGGCCACAGGTTCTGCTGTGGTTCCTGAAGCCTCTTGTCACAGGTTCCACCTGCCACTGCTAGCAGGGAGCAGGGGCTAATCAGGGAGAGGTTTTTGTTGTGGCTCACTGTGCAGCCTCTGGTCTTTAGTGCTAGCCAGTGTGTTTTTAAAACTCAAGTCAGAACACCCCACCCCAGCCAGGAAAATCCAAATTTTGTATACTATCCCCACTGTTGGAAGGACCTGGATACTGCTGGGGGTGGGGGGGCATGGATGCTGGATCAGCTGGTAGACAGGCAGGCAGCAATCTGATCTGCTCTGTCTGTACCCACTGGGACCACTTGAAGGCATGCAAGCTAATTCTTCTAGGAGATGGGCAGGTAGCCAGCTGGCCACCTTTTCTGCCCTCACCAGACTGCTTGAGCAAGCTGTGCCTGTTTTCTCACAGGCATTTAGACCATATGAGGATCTGTGCCCTGGATCACTGCTGCTGGGAGAGGGGAGGGGCTGCTCCCCTAGTTCCACTACCTTCTGGGGGGTCCAGTCCACCGACCTTCAGCTGTATAGATGCCTGGATCTCTTATGTGTCCTTTTGTGCTGTGTAGGGAATCCTCTGTTGGTCACTGGATGTCTGACTGGTTGTAACTTAGAGGGGAGAGGAAAAGGGATCAACCCACTCCACCATGATGCTGACATCACCCTTGATTCCCTTTTTTGCAGATATAAGAGTAAAACAAGAAAATCACGAGATATTATAGTACTGACAAGGATTACTCCTGGCAGCCCTATAGATAGGGATTTAAGGTCCTGCTGGTTCTGACAGCATCAATGCTTCATAAAATCAGTTGACAAGTTCTACTTTTCTCTGATGGTTTTTCCTGTTTAATTTTTGTTCAGTTGGTTATATGTTTTTAAAACTAGGATCCAACAAGAAAAAGAAAAGGGATTTGATTTGCGAGTGGGAGAAAGGACAATAACATGTTCAGAAAAATGAAAAGAAAAATTGGTGGTTCTGTATAAAACTTTCACGCAGTAGAAATTTATCCAAAAACCAAGATAATAAAAAGAGGCTTTGTGGGCTAGCTCATAAATTAAAAGTCATTTTCAAGGTTCCAAAGTAAATTCTAAGACCTAAGTTATTAATTCCTTCACACTCAAAATACTTTCAGAATGTCATAGGAAAATATCCTTTAAGAAATTCACTGTGAATTTTGGAAATAAAAACAGAGAAGTTATTTTTTCAACATGAGGGTGTTTTCTTAAGTTATCAGATAGCTCATTAGAATTTCAAGGACATTTATTTCTAACTTATAACTCAGGTGAACTTGAAATGACAAGGCATGCTACATCTGGGAAGGGCCTGAGGATGGGCTGGGAGCCACGCAAATCAGGGAGGCAGGGCATGATGGGGTGGATGAGGGTGAAAAGATGCCGAAATACACAGAGGTCAAGCTCCAGACAGGCGGCATCAGAGAGGGTCCAAAACAGCAATGGTGACCTGGCCACAGAGCACAACTGGATTACTGGAAAGGTGACAGAGCTAAGGCTGACCTCGGTCTCATAGGAAAGTGGTCCGAGGTAGGGAGACCTTAGTGGAATTAGCATGCAAGTCAATTTCTTGATCATAGAGTATCAAACAAGCAAAGTTACTGAAACAAACTTCAAGGCCCCATGAAATATCTAAATTGAGCCCTAGATATTTGCCCAGTCTTGGGGCAGAGTTGGTCACTATATCTTGGGTGGATGGAGGTTAAGTGGAAGCAGAAGCAGGAACCTCCCTCCATCATTCTCCATTCTGGTTATTGTTTTGTCTACCCCACCTTCTCTGATCTAACACTGGTCCCAGGGAACAGGCTTGTTCAGTGCTTGGAGACATATTGTGGCACACTTACCTACGACAAATGTAGACATTTCAGTTAGATGAGTCATGCATTTTGGCATTTCTCTGGAAAGTTTGTGAAATATCTACTAATCCAGCACTCTAGCCTGTTTTTTTTTCTCAATATGTTTTTTTCCCGTGACCTTTGGAAGGAATCTGGTAACCTAATTCATGAAAACATGCTCATGATTGAAAACAGTTTGTCAAATGCCAATGATTCAATTACAAAATATAGAAGCATAGAACTTTATCTCCTAACAATAAGCCACTGGGAGAGATCCTTTTTGTGTGATAGGCCTTCCTGGTATACCCAGAAATCACACGATTATGAAGTTATGGACTATTCCTCCAAACAAAGACTGTCCAAAGATAGAAAACAAAAAAGGTCTACAGCATGATTTGTTTTTTCATTTATTTTTTAACTCCTAGTCTGGTCCCCTGACATATAAAAATGTTGTCTAGACTCTTTTCTTTCAAAGTCTCATAGTGCACATCTCTTGTTTTCTGTCTCTATTCTTAATTGTGTTCTTGGCATTATTAAACTTGTCCAAATCAATACTTGACTACAGAACGTAGTTCTAAGCATTCTTCTTCCTGACCCTTACTTTCTTCCTGATATCATCTTCCCCTGTCTTACACTTTTACCTCTACTCATCTGTCTGCTTTGGTTTGTTTATTTGTTTGTTTGTTTTCCATTTGCCTTGTGTCTTGGCCTGTCTTTCTTGGTACCAAGTTTGTTTGCCACTGTGATGCTCAGGACAGGGAAAAGTGACTGTGGAGAGAGCAGTGTGGTTTCCATATTTCCTTCCAAGAGGCAGTGGCAAGATTTCTGTTAGGAAGGAAGTCCTGATAGTAAATAAACCATGACTAATCTCAGGGGTACAAAAATGAGGAAGACATAGTGCCCAATGCCCAGAAGATGCAAGAAAGGAGGGGGAGAGTGTCCAGAAGTCAGCAGCATCCCAGCCAGGGGGATGACTCCAGTAAAGCTGCCAACATAGTAGTTCCAATTCCTGAGCATTTCGCCATGCCTAACCATCTAAAGTGATGTCTCTGGCACAGAGGCTTCAGGATCTGCAATCAAAGGAATTCCTCACCTTAACCATTATGTCTACTAGCCATCCTCAAACTTGCATTCTACTAAAATAAAGCATTTCTCTCTTTCCAGAAAACAACACATTTTTATGGAGCATGTGGGCTAAAGTTTTCAGCAGGAACATGGTAGGAAATTATGTTGAAATAAATTTTCCTCCTACAGTTCCGTGGAAGGGTTTGTGCACGCCTTTCAAAACACAAAAGACCAAAGATCCCTTTACTTGAGAAGCAAAATCTCTGAGAAGCTTTTGAGTCTGGGCTTTCTGGAATGAAGCAGCCTCTCTGACAACATTAAGCACCTAGTAACCCTCATCTCTGGCCCCTCAGTGCATGCTGTGTTTTGCCTTGATCTGCCCTCTCTGGAATTGTGGAGCTTGTGTCTTAGAAAGAGCTTACATTTGGAGCCAGATAAACCTGAGGTTTGAACCCAACTCCACCACTTAACTAGTTGGATAGCCTTGATACCCTGACTTACCTCTGAGGGCCTCAGTTTTGTCATCTACAAAATGGGGATGACTACTTTGTAAGATTAAGAAAATATTCAACTATTCATTTTGTATTGAATACAAAACATTTAGTCTAGTGGCTGGTACATTATAAGCATTCAATAAATTTTGTAAAAATAATAATTATGATTATTCTTTACTGATTGGATTTAGTGCTTACTGAGAGGTCTTTGGGAAACTCTTAACCCCTGGAACTGACTGTGGTTGCCTACAGGATATCCAGGGGACACCTAGGCTGGAGATATGAATGTTTAAGACTGCATGCAGATGGTAATTGAAATCTTGCAAGTGGGTAATATCATAGTAGTAGATTGATTGTTCTTGGTACACCATATATTCATAGTTTTTGTCCTCTCATGTGACAGCCCTTCAAGTATAAATTTAAAATTTTAGTTCCTTAAATTATTCACAACACAATGTAGTAACTGGTTCCCTCACTGTTCACCATGTCACATCAGGCCACATCTGGGGTATATCCATCAGTCCAAGACCCTATACTTCATAAAAACTGAGGCACGTCCCCTGCTCTGCCTCATTCTAAGTTTGAAGCTTCAGTTTCTCTATCTGGGAGAATAATGACACTTTGAACTATTGCTGTGAAAACAAAATGACTAATCTACGTGACAACACAGCATAATGCCTGCCGCATAACAGGCTCTCGGTCAAGGTTGACAGTCATCACCTCCTATGTTTGTCTTCACGCAGCTAGAGCCTTATTATTTTGGGCAAGTACATCCCAGTGTTGACTCACATTGAGTTTGCTGTCAATTAGATCTCATGTCGCATTAACATGTGAATTCCATCCCGTCCTATAAAGGAAAACCCTTTGAGAAGTTGCTGAAAGCAGGCTTGAGTATTCTTGTGGCTATGAGTAGAAAACTCCCCAAATCTCCTCCCCCTCCTGTGGTCTCAGTTTCTATGAATGGCATCATTCATAGAATGATCATCACCCAGATTCCAAGAAAGAACACTCAGAGTACATAACATACACATGTAATTATGTGTGTAGGATTCTATATACACACAAAATTATGCATCTGTTAAATCTGAGAGGATGCTACATACCAGATGCTTTGTTTTGGTAGAATAATTTTTTTTTTATCTGACCAAAAGGAAAAAAATGTGTTAGAAGAGATCACAGCTCCCAAGTCAAGGGGACAAAAGAAAGAAGAATCCAGATGGGTATCAGAATAGCATTGAAATCAGGAACAAAACAAGAATGATACTTTTTTATTTTCAATATTGTTCTGAAAATTATTGTCAAAATATGAAATATAATTATAAACCAAAGTAGTATTAATAAAGAGGAAAAACTCTAGTTGATGATCCTCATATAACTAGAAAACCTAGGAATGAACTAAAAATTATTATATTAATGAGTATTAAGTAAAACAACTACATATAAGATAAAGATTTTTTAATGTCATTCTTATGTATAACAGTAAGCAGTTAGAATTTATCATAACTGAAATATCTCATCCATAGTAATAATAAAAATATAAAATAACTGAGAATAATCTTAAAGGAAATGGTTTTGATCTATTTAAGGGAACTAGAAAAAGTTTATAGAGATGCAAAAGATATTTGAATAAATGGAAAGTCATACCATGTTCTTGGATGGAAAGATTAAATATGAAAAAGATGTTCATCTTCCTAAAATTAATTCTAGTTTTAATGAGATTCTGATAAAAAATATCCCAACCATCCTGTTTTGTAGGGGAGGGAAGAGACAAGGAGAAGGTAACTGACAAAACTTCTTTAAAATTAATCTGGATGAATAAACACACAGACAAAAGATTAATTTCCTTGTTCTAAAAACAAAGAGCTCTTTTCAAAACAATGAGAAAACACTGAATGTTTTTAGAAAAATGAAGGATAAACAAAAATAGACAATCATATAAGAAATATAAATGGTTAATAAACAAATGAAAAATTTCCAACTTTTTGTAATATATATACTAATACTCAAAAATGAGATATCATGTTCCACTTACCAAATTGGTGAATATTTTTAAATAATAGCATATAGTGCTAGAGGGAAAAAGAAAACCCTAGGAACTCCAATATCATTGTGATAGGAATATAAATTGATGTACATCTTTCAAAAGGCAATTGGTGATAAGTATCAAAAGCATTGATAGTGTTCCCAATAATTCCATTTACAAAATATATATTAAGTAAATAAAACCATGGATCGAGATTTATGTACAAAGATGTTCATCTTTCAGTGGCCATCACTGACACAGAATAGATTACTTTGAAACAGAGCTTTTATTACTGTTGACAATAATTCTGCAAATCACTTGTATGTTCATCATTGAGGATGGTTGATTAAATTACAGAATTTCCATATAGCTGAATATTAGCATTCATTCCAATTTAGTTGTTTGAATAGTTTTTCAGGATATGTGAAAGACTCATCTTGGTATGATGTCGACTGGGAAAAAAAGCAGATGGTAAGTAAATATATACGAACAGAAACAAGACTGAAGAAAATCACCCCAAATTTTCATAATTACTTCTCAATTAGAAGAGACAAAAGATTGAGAGAGAGAGAGAGAGGAGGAGGAAGAAGATAATAAGACAAGAAGAAAGTGAGACTATCTAAGAAATTTAAAAAACATATTAGTAAGAGAGGGTGACATTAAAATGTATCATAAAGTTACAGTAATTTAAATGGCATGTTACTAAAAACAGACAAACAGCTCACTGAAACAGAACAGATAATTCTGAAATAGGGCTTATATTATTCAATAATTTATAATAATTTATCTTTAAGGAGGCTTGACAAATCAAAAGAGAATGGAAGATTACTCAACAGAGAACTGGTAAAGAATCTGGAAATAATTTTCAAAACATCACTACCCCACAACTTTATACAAAAAAGAAAAACAAGATGATGAATTTAAAAGTCACATAAAAATTTTAAACTACAGAAAAATTTGAAAGAAAATAAATTCTCAAATTCCTGAGCAGGGGAACTCTTTCTAAGTTTAGTGTAATAGAAGAAGAAATCATAAAGAATAAAATCAATAGCTTTTGCTATAAAACAATTTTAGACTTCAGTAAGTAAAAAAAAAATCCTATAATAAAAATTAAAAGGCAAAATACAAACTAAGTAAAATAAAAATAAATACAATTTTAAAATAGAGAAAAAGCAAGATGTGGCTACTGATTAGCAGACTTTTAATTTTCACCATTGTCTGCTTTTGTGTTTTTAAATAATTCCGGCTCATATCTTGTCTCTTTCCCAGATTCCCTCTGCTCAGAGACATTTTGTGATGGTCGTTGCCTTATTATTTTGTGATCATTGGCCAACTGCAGGCAATTTACATTTCCAGTCTCTTTGCCCATCCAGAGCCACTTCAGGGATAAGTCAAGTTTGGGGGCCTGCACCAGCCTTGTGCTAGGCTTTAAAAGAGAGATGAAAACCCAGCTTTCCTCCCGGAGGAGCTTCCTCTAGCTCCCCTAGTGGGGAGACAGACAAAATTTACAACCCTGGAAAGATGCTCAGTGCTGGTTCCAGGCTCCTTCAGCTCTGGATTCTTGTGCGTTTGGCTGCTTTGTCACTTTTCTTACCCAAAGGAGGTTGTTTAGTGGGATGCTGCAATCAAGATACCACTTGCAGGGACAGACTGATATCTCTGGGCTCAGAGCCAAGAACTTGTTTCTGTTTTTACTTTGATCAAGAAGCTTGGAGCCGCACATGCTGCTCACCTCTAAGGAGCACTGGGTGCGCTCATCTCCCCCTGACGTTATCGCTGCACCACCCACCTGCCCATTCCTCTCATATCTATTGCCTCAAGGTTACATTATTTCTAAGAATTCAAGGGATTTGGGTAAGCTGCCTCGCGTCTTTTGTGGGTTGAGGGGAAAGTAGATAGAATGATAGATAGCTCCACAGAAGATACTGTGTGGGCAGAGCTTTCAACCTGTCTGCTTGAGTGTGCCTCTAGGGGAAACATCCCTTTCCTTACCTTCAGGATTGCTGTGAGCACCAGATGCTGCAATGGCGAGGCCCACCCTCTAGAAACACATGCGCTGTGAAAGCAGGGACTGAGGAGGAAGGTGATGATGGAGAGGTTTTCTAATTATAGCTCACACCTTGTAAGTAACAAATGTTTTGCCTTTGGCAGAGGAGGTTCTTAGAGAGAAAACTGAGCTGTGGGGGCTCCTCAAGCAGGCGTTTTAATAAAACCAGACATACATCACTGCCTCCAATGGTGTGGGCTTTCTTCTTTGTGATGTTGGACTTTTCAGGTTAGCTCTGCTCCTGGTACACCTAAGGATGAAACTATCTTTCTGCCCGTGAGAGACACATGTCCCAGCAGGTAAGTAGATGTGGCAGCAATGGTGTGGATGGGGAAAGTTGTTCCTGGACAACTGGACAACTGGACTCTGCCTGACCCTGTTTGTTCATCTCCTTTTCTGTTGACAAACTTCCTGAGAACAATTTCCTAATCTCTTTATTTTTATTCCAGACTTCCCTTTCCTTGTGTGCATTCAATTTGCATTCATTCAAGGGGGAAGTGAACTACTGTTTACTGAGTGCTATACACTCATATCTATAATTATATCTATAGATAGATAGATATTTATAGATAGGTATATAAAACTATATTAGGTCCTTGATCTACCCTGTGTCATTTTATCCCCACAACAGCATTGTGAAGTGTCATTCTTAGGCCTGGTTTCACAGATGAGGAAGTTGTCATAAAAAGAGGGTAAATAGCTTAGCCTAATTTGCAACAGTAGAAATTGCCCAAGTTGATGCACTTTGTCCTTCAATGGAATGAATAAACTATGGTTTACTCGTACGGTCGGGGCCAGCCCGAGAGGGGCCTGAGTTTTAGGGTTGCGGACAGTAGGCCTCCACTTGAACTGTCCTTCTGACTCCTCCAACCTCCCCTAGCCAGGGACCAAGCTTTTTTCCCAGGTTGCCACTGCATGTTCCATCTCCTTTTCCCTCTACTTCTGCCCAGACCTTCAGAGTCTTGGTGAGAAAGGAAGAGAAAGGAGAAGAGAAGGGAGAAGCCCCACTTTCATAGTGTCAGCACCAAGGGCCTATAGCGAATGCCACAAATGCCCCTATTAGCAATTATATTCCTGAGTCAATGAGCCATCCTCATGTTAAAATACAAATGAACCGAAAGGAGTTACTCACTGACTTATTACGTGCTAGCTTATTAAATAGGTCCAGAACATAGAGCAGTGCCCATGCAGTGAATAAAAATGATAGTGATTATAATAGTAAGCACTAATGATGCATATTGAGCGCTCATTGGACCAGTCACTGCGCTAAGCACTCTGCATGCATTGTCTCCCTTAATCCTGAAAAAATACCGTTACTCTCTCCATTCCAGGGACCAGAAAGGTGAGGCTGGGAGAGTGAAGCTGCTCCCCAAGATCGTACAGCTAGGGTGTTGGGGACCAGGACTCTATCTATTGTCTCACTGGGAACCCCCGGGAGCTGCCAGGGTGACAGAACACAGGAGCCCTGTGCTGGGTTTGGGACAGGCACCTGGGAGGAGAGGCACTGAGGAGTCAGAGAGGGATGAAGACAAACGCTGCTGATGACATGTTGAGTAGGAAAAAATTAAGTTCCAGGGGACTACACGCAGCAGTATATGCTTTTTATAAAGTTGCAAAGCACTAAACCTCAACAATACGTTGTTTAGGCTTACATATATATGTGATAACAATAATTTAAAAAGCAAGGGAAAAAAACCACACTAAATTCCAGGTAGTAGTTCCCTCCGGAAATGGAAAGGAGGCAGGGGATAGGATAGGGAAGGAACACACGGTAGATGTAAATTACTCCTAAATTTTCTAGTCCTTGGATTGGATGATGGGTTCTCCAAGGGTTAATTACATTGTTTAAAAGTGTGTTAAATAAAAGAAAGAAAAAATTCAATGAAAAAGCCAGGTATAAAGAGTTTGTCTTGAACCACAATTATGAAAAAAAATCTAATTTTGTGCATCCAAGGACCAGATATTTTTTATAAAGGATAGAGGGAATAATAAATGAACAGCCAAGTACCTATTTTCAAATTTAAGAAATAAATTCAGTTGAATTTATTGCAACTGCAAATAGAGTTGAAGACTCCCGTGTACCCATCCCCAATTCCGTTTCCCTTCTTAGTCCCCAGAGGACACCACCTTCCTGATTGTTTTATATGCCCCACTTCTCCTTTTAAAAACTTCTATACATATATGCATCCATGAACAACAGAGAGTAGTTTTTGCCTGATTTAAAACTGTAGAAAAATGATGTTACACTATGCGTAACAGCCTACCTCTGGCTTTATTTACTCAGCACTCTGTTTTGGCACCAGGAGATCCAGTTCCCTCATTTTCTCATCTGTGTAGTATTGATTGTATTACATGAAATTTATCTTATTATATGAACATGGCACAATTTTTTATCCCTTTTCTTGATGAAGGAAATGTAGTTGTTTATAACACGTTGCTGCTGCGAACAGCACTGCCGTCGACATTCTCATACGTACCTCCCCGTGCACAGGTGCACGAGTTTCTCTAGATGATGCGTTGGAGTGGAACTGCGGGGGAGAGGATGTGCACATCTTAAGTGTTTGTGCTGATCGACACACCCTCCAGCAGTGTGTGAAAGTTCCCATCGCTCCACACCCTCGCTACCACTTGGTATCATCCAACTTCTTTATTTTTGGACATTTTGGTGGATTAGAAGTCTTATCTTGTGGTTTGGTGTTTCTCTCATTAACAAAGAGGTTCAACCTCTTTTCTTACAAGACATTCATGTAGCCTTTTTTGTAAAAAGAATTTTTGTGTCTTTTGACATTTTTTTCTATTGGAGTTTGTCTTTTTTTTATAGATGTTCAGGCATTAATTATATATTTTTTGATGCTCTTTTGTTGGTTTTATACGTAAATATCTTTTCATTCTCTTTTGCATCTTCAGTTAAACAAAAGTTTTTGCCAAATATATCAATCTTTTCATTTGTAGTTTGGTGTCTTATTGAAGGAATTCTTCCTGACCTTGTGGTGATACATATGTGATCTCTATTGCAACTTCTGTGTATATCAGGTTTCCATATTTGCTGGCTATTTTACTGTCTCATTGTTCTACTGGTTCATCTCCGTGCCCAAACCACACCATCTTAACCTCTGCAACTTGATGATGACATCCACCTAGTTGTTGCTGTTGTTGTTGTTATTGTCTTCTTTTTCTCCTCCTGCCCCCTCCTCCCCCTCCTTCTTCTGTTGCTCCCTCTCCTCTTCTTTCTTCTTCTGGAATATCTTAGCTATTCTTGGACCATTGTGCTACATACATTTTAGAATCACCTTGTTAATTTCCATGGAAAACCCTGTTCAGATTTCAAGTTCCATCTATTATTAAATCTAGAGATTATGCTATGAGGAATTCACATCTTTGTGACAGAGAATCTTTCCATGATTGAACATGGTATGTCTCTCCCTTTTATTCAGAACTTCTTTAATGTCTTTCCATTAAGTTTTATCATTTTCTGGATAAAGGTCTTGCACATCCTTTGTTAGATTTATCCATAGGTTTTTTGGTTTTTGTAAATGGGACCTTTTAAAAAAATTCTCTTTTACAACTCTTTATTACTAGTGTATAGAAATGCTGCATTATTACTCAGTTCCTTTTTTGTTTTTGTTTTTGTTTTTTTAGTGAGGAAGATTGGCCCTGAGCTAACATCTGTTGCCAATCTTTCTCTTTTTGCTGAGGAAGATTGGTTCTGAGCGAATATCTGTGCTCATCTTCCTCTATTTTGTATGTGGGACACCACCACAGCATGGCTTGATAAGCAGTGCATAAGTCCACACCCAGGATCCAAAGCTGCGCACACTGGGCCGCCGAAGTGAAGTGCATGAACTTAACCACTACACCACTGGGCTGCCCCCTCAGTTCCTTTTTAAAGAAGATAGATTTCCAACTCTTCAGGATTGAGACCCAGAGTAGAGGTGTCAACAGACACTCAGTAAATTAGATGTTCAGGGCTGGCATTCAGAGGTACACAATACCATGGCTGTGCTGGTTACTAAAATATTGAAATATTTTGACAATGGAGCCCCCAATTTCCCCCTGGCACCTGGCCATCCTGACCTCTCCCCTGGACAAATCTAGACCTCCCCAAGCTCTAGACACTGGTAATGAGGTTCAACATCTTTTCTTATGTTTCTAGGACATTCACGTAGCCTCTTCTATAAAAGGAATTTTTGTGTCTTTAGCCAATTTTTTTTCTATTGGAATATTTGTCTATTTTTATTAATGTACAGGCATTAATTATATATTTTGCATGCTCTTTTGTTGGTTTTATGTACTGTTATATCTTTTCACTCTTTCGTGTCTCTACACCTGGCACAGCATGGGGCCTTAGGCCCTGGCCCCCTGAGAAGGCAGGTGTCTGTTCTGATTGCTCCATTCCTGCGCCATGTGAATTGTTTAATATTTTGAATGTTGCTTCTTAGGCTCATATGCTGGTGCTAACATAAACATTAAAATATTAATCTGATTGGCTTCTCAACCAGAGATGCAGAGAGCTCAGAAAAAGACGATCAGTTCTAGGGTTCAAGGAGGGAGTCAGGAGATCTGAGCTGTAATTAAGGAGATTCTAGGCAGCACCCACTTCTGATAATCCCCACCCAAATTCGTCAGCTTCACCAAACTCCTCCACTGAGAGCTCCCACTCCAAGTCTGGAGGCACTTCAGACACTGCATGTTTCAGACTGAACACATCCTCCTTAAATTCTAAATTTTCTCTCTTCCTGACTCCCTCAATTGGTGGAACAGTGTCTCCAAACCTCTTGTTCCCTATTAACAGAACACTCAGAATCATCCTAGACTCCGCCTTACCCTCATCTTCTCTCTTTTATTGACTATCAAGATCTCTCAATTCTACACCATAAAAAAATCTCTTGAAGATGGCCTCTTCTCCATCCTGATTACTTCTGTCTCCTAAGTTTTTGAATAGTTTCCTAACTGGTCTCTTGGCCTCCAGCCTCTTCTGCTCCTCCAGTCCCTCCCCACACTGCTACCCACATTCGCTGTCCCGCCTGGCCCAATGGTCTGCTCTGTGTCCTCATCCATGGAAAGGAGTGCATGGGAGCCATCATACACACCCAGTCTTGGCAGGGAGCAGTATTTTATCACTGACACTATGTAGAATGGTGCTAATATAAAGCAGATGGACTTTGAGTTGGTTTTATTATCATGTTTAGATTCCCTACAGACAATGCAATCTTTTTGCCTACACATGGCCAACTCTTCCCACCCCGGTTCTTGTTAGCATGACACTGAGACAATATGATCTGCCTCATAGAGCTGCTGTGAAGGTTAGATGAAACAGCGCTCGCTGAGCACTCAGCCCAGGCCCCTGCACATAGTGAGCACTTAACGTTAACAATGATTAATAATAACATTATTATTGGTTCCTTATCCTCTATGCCATTCTTATAGGCAGGCAAAACCTTTCACGCCTGGTCTCAGTCACTCCCTTCCCCCCTCCTGAACCCGTACTCTAGCGAAACTGTTGACTCTGCGTTCACCACACCAAGTTCTTCTGTGTTCCCATGGCTTTGCAAAAGCCCTTTACTCTGCCTGGAATGTCTTCCCTTCTTCTCTGTAGATTCATCATTTAAGATCCAGCTCACAGCCTGCTTTCTGTGAAGCCTTCCTCAAATTATCCAGACAAAAGGAACACCTCCTCCCCCTGTGGCACATGGCCTTCTGCTCAATCTCTTTAAAGCCTGCCGGACTGGAACTTCTGGAAAGAAGAGTCTGTATGTGCTCATCTTTGTGATCAACTCTGTATCCACAGTCACCAAAATTGTGTCTGCCCCATACTGCCAGCTCAATACTTGTGGGGGTTTCGCTTGTTTTGTTTTATCGGAAGGCATGAACAAATGAATGAATGAATGGGAATGATTTGACTCCACCCTAGTCCTAACAAAAAGTATGCGTAGTGACACTTTTCGTCACTTTGTGTAACCTGATATTGGGCTCTTCTTTCCATGCCCCAAGAAGAACATTCCCAAATACTAGAGCACCTGTCTTCCTAAGGAATTGAAAACTCAGCAACTAAAAGAAAGGCTATTTAAAAGCAGGGAGAGTGATGGCAGGTCAGCTCTGTCTTCGCAGCTGTCCCTGAGAGGGCGCTGTTCCCAAGCCAAACCTCCAGAGGCCGGGGCTGAAATACCAGAGCGTTCCCACAGGACTCAGCATCCCTCCCTTCCAAGCAGCGGCCACGGGTCCCTCGCGGCGCGCCTGCCCACAAACATGGCTGCGCGCTGCTCAGCTTCTCCTCGCAGGGGCCGTGGCGCCGGGCCGGCGGTGCCAGTACTCGGGGACTTCCTCCGCGAGCCGGCTTCCTGCACGGCTGGCATTTAAACCGGTGCCTGGGGCTGCGGGCTGCGGCTGCGGATGCTGAGCTGTCCATGGGCTAGGCAGTGCCACCGCCTCCTCTGAGCCACCGGGCCGGGCAGGAGCGCAGCCGAAGCATCCGTTAACTGCAGCCGGGGCCGAGCAGGAGAGGGCTCGGGGAGCTCGGGGACCCCGGCATCGGACCCGGCATCTGGCAGTTTAATTGCAGGTTTGACTTTAATTTCCAAGATCGCAATTCTCCTGCGCAGCCCACATATTTTTCCTCCCTCCGGCCTTGGTTGCTGCATGAAGCCGGGGCTGGGCTTGGTCCCAGGAGCAGGAGAGGAGCGCGTTCCCTGCCCCGCGCGGTCGCCCCAGGGACCCCGGAGCCGCGCGCCCCGGCCATGGTGCGGCTGAACCCCGCGCTCGGGTGAGACGGCGACGCGGCTCGGATCCCGGCGGGTCCGCCCTGCGGGGCACCTTCCCCCGAGGAGCCTAGGGCGCCGGGACGCGGGGCTGCGCGCCCTCCTGCTGGGGCTGCGCGCGGGGGGCGAGCGGCGGCCGCGATGTTCAGCTGGCTGCGTTCCGACGACCGCCGGAGGAAGGACCCCGAGGTCTTCCAAACGGTGAGCGAGGGGCTCAAGAAACTCTACAAGAGCAAGCTGCTGCCCCTGGAAGAACATTACCGTTTCCACGAGTTTCACTCGCCCGCCCTGGAGGATGCCGATTTCGACAACAAGCCCATGGTCCTGGTGGTGGGCCAGTACTCCACTGGGAAGACCACCTTCATCAGGTGAGCCTGCCCAGGGCCCCGGCAGCCCACCCTGTCGCACAGCGCTTAGGCCCTCTGCTCACTCCCGGTGTCCCCTCCTGCCTGGGGACAAACAGGGAGTCTTCAGCGTAGGGCTCTGAAGAAATCCTTGTGTGCATGTGTCCAGAGCTTACCCCACGATTTCATTGCTGGTCCATCCCCCCTCTCAGCGCCCCCATCCTACCTAGTGCCTCTCTACCTGCACTGTACTTAGCCCTTTGCTCAGGTGATCAGTTTGAAGTGTTCAAGTTCAGAGCCGTCCCTATTCTCCCCATTTTATGGATGATGAAACTGAGGCCCAGGAGGCACAAGTGAGAAAGCTCCTGGCCACACGAGTACCCACCACCTTAGGCTGGTGGGAATGTCTTACACCCTCACTTTTTAGGGACATGCCCTTCATGGCCAGGACCACTTGCCTGGCGTTTTAAAGGGCTCAGTCACTCACATGGGAGCTTTACAGTTGCAGCTGAGGAGGTGGGCTGGGACCCCAGTGGCCCCCTGCCTGGAGTGCCACTTGTCCTTCTTTATCAGTTTCCTGCTCTGAGCAGAGTTCCTCCATATGTCTCTTGGAGATTGGACAGAAGCAGTGTCCAGAAGCTGAATGCCTTTTTCCTTTCCCTTGTTTGATCTCAATGGCTCAGTAATAATATCAAAGTCTTTTAGAGATAGAAGGGATACTGGAGGTTGTCTCATGCAGCGCCTTGACTTAGCAGGTGAGATATCTGAGGCATAGAGAGGTGAATGGATTGTCCAGAGCTGTATAACTGGGTGGGAGGCTGGCCTGGGATGCAGGTCCTAGATGCATGGGAGGAGATGCTTGGCTAAATGCCTGAACTTTGAGGGTGAGTCATCCATTCCCTTGGATTACAGAATCCTTGGGCTGGAGGGATCCTCAAGAAGTCGAATTGTCCACCCTGCCTTCAGAGAGGTTCACGCATTGTCCACCAGAGTGATGAGAATCCTTCCTATCTCTAGGGGACGGGCTTCTCTCAGTGCACACAATCTTCAAGCCGAGGCCATTTTCCTTGGCCTCATTTACAGCCGTTGCCGAGCTGTAGAGGGTGCCTGTGGCCCTCTGTGTTGAGAATCAGGCTCCTACAGTGCGGCGCTGGGTTCAGTAGCCCCCCAGAGTCAATGGTGCTCATCTCCTGCAGAAGATTTCAAAGCAGGGTGCTTCTGTTTCCGTTCATTGACTGAGCACCTGCAACATGCAAAGCACTGTGCTTTATTTGGCAAGGAGAGCAGAAAAGTTAAGTTCGGTTACTGATTTTTGAGATACTAATTTTCTCTAATGCTAAGCTTATAACACAAGCCTTCTGGGAGCAGAGCATGCATCACGCTAACATGTCGTGTCTGAACAGAACACCAAATCGAGTTTGCCCTTGTTGGGTGGGCAGCCTTGGGCTGAGCAGCTTTGAGAGGCTGGGGGGATGGGCCTGTTGGCCTTTGGACATCTTGTCTTGTTACAACCACAAGGGCCCTTAGCGATGAATCTAATCCCTTGCTTCTTAACTCTTCCAAAGGTCAGTACCTTCTTTGAAAATCTGATGAAAGCTGTGGACCTATCTTTAGAAAAATGTACATGCATTCCAAATTTACATATCACCTTGGGGGTCCAAGGGCTGCCTTGGACCTTAGGGTGAGAACCCCTGATCTAATCTATCTCTCTTGTTTTATTAATCACAGATAACTGCCGAAGGCACTTCAGAGCTACCTGAGTTCTGTACTAGGTTTCCTTTGTAATCCATGCCTTCCTCCTGGCCTGGTTTATGCCCCACAGGAAGCACAGGCCGTATTCAGATGGCTTCTGCCCTGGCACGGCCTTCCCTGGCCCTCTGGACACACCTTGGTTATAATTCCTAAGACATTATTGCGAGCTTCTCCTTCCTGTAGCACTAGCACTTACCAGTCTGCCTTAGCTCCCTCGGGCCTCGCCCAGGGTCTCAGCTACAGGAGGCTCCCAGCCGACGTTTGCAGAATAGGAGGGAAGATGGAGGAAGTCGAGTGTCCTGGGGGCAGGATCCTCAAGCAGCAGACAGCTTCAAGAGCCTGTTGTCTGAGATACTCTTCTGGCTTTGCCTGAGTCATCCTGCCTGTTTATCGAGTCTAAGAAAGTGGCCGAGTCGAGCTGCCATAGATTATTCCTTGTCAGAGAGAGACAGGAAGGCCAGGAGAGGCAGATCCCTCTTCTCTCTTATCCACCAAGTGCAAGAGTTCTTGCTCCTCACTCATGTCAGTAACTGAATTTAGCTCATGCTTCAAAAGCTATATCCTCTTGAAGAAGAGCCCACCAGCAGAGTAGGAGGGGATGTTGCACAGGGATCCAAAACCGAATTATATATTTTCCCTCCTTCTCATTGAATCCACTCAATGGTTATTTTTTTAAAATTGGCTAATGCAGACAAGAATAAATTTGAGGAAGAAGAAAAAAAATCACCCATAATCCCACAACCCAACTCAGGGGAAACCATTTTAAATATTATATATATATATTTATATATATATATATTAATATATATATATTAATATATATTTATATATATACATATTTGTCTTTCCAGTGTTTTTAGCTATTTTGTAACACAAAGGAGATCATGCCATGAGATAATTTTGTATGCTGATTTATTTCACTTATAGCATGAGCATTTCCCATATAAATTAAAAAATCTTGGTAAGCATTATTTTTAAGAGCTACATGATATTTCGCTGTATATATATGCAAGTATTCATTTAACCAGTCTACTTCTCTTGAATGTTTTAGGTTGCTTCTAATTTTTTTGCTATGGTAGAATCACTCTGAACGTCTTTGCACATAATATTTCTCCGCATATTGAACTGTTTTCTCAGAGAATTCCAGAAGTGAAATCACTAGGCCAAAGGTTGTGAAGAGTTTTTTTTTTAATTTTTTACTTTTTAATTTTGATGTTAAGAGTCATATTTCTATGTTGCTTTCTGAGAAGTTAAGTTGGCACAATACCCCTGCCCCAAAGCAGAGAGGGCTCCCCTCCCAATAACTAAGTGTGTGGGGTGTAGCTCTCAGCCTGCCTTCGCCTCTCCACCTCTCCCATCCCTGCTCCTTGCCTTGAATGCAGTGATTCTCATCTCTGTCCCTGGGCTGAACTGTGAGGGACCTTTCCTTTGGGGACTAAGACTTGTCTCTTCATCGCTGGCCCTTGGCCTTTTGCTTCCTGAGTGTCCATCCACTTTCACTTGTATGTACTTGCCACAGGGTCTATTTCTTGTCTCAGGAAGAACACACAGAAAAAGACATTCTTCTAATAACTAATTAATGTGCTCTGATCTCTGCCTGAAATAACTTCCCTGGCCTAGGGCCCAGCAACCCAGAGTAATAAAATAAACAGTCAATTGGCCTGGTGGCTGCTCCCTCCAACACAGGCTGCCTCTTTGGAGCACAGTAGCTCTGTGTCCCTCTGGCTCTGGCAGCCTCTCCTCCTGCCTCTGCTGTTTGTCTCCCTCCACTCTTGCTCTCGCTGGCATGCAGCCTCGAATCCCTCCTCCCTTGCACCATTTGGCTCTCTGGTCACAGAGGTGAATAGCTGGCTGCCGAGGGGCTGAGGAAGGCCCGGTGCTCTCACGGGCTGTAAGGGAGGCCTCGCTAGACCGTGACGGAGCTGAAGCAGGGGCCCGGGGGATTGGGTGTGGGACCTCGGGCTGCCAGAGCTAAGCTCCCTGGGAGGTTTGGGCTGGTCTGGAGGGTTGTGTGGCCCTTCCATAGCATGACTGCGACTCGAAGCTATGAGCACATGGTGAGGCTGCTAGGGTGGGAGGGGGCTACTCAGCTGACCTTTTTGACCTGACCTCCCCCACTTCTTCAGGGGGCTGTTTGCATCCTCCCCCAAAGGTGACTCAGCATCTGCCTATGGTTTCACCATCTCTCATCACAGCCCTGACATCCCCACTGCCCGGGCCTCTCCCCAGGCATTACAGCATCACTACCCCTGGAGAGATGATTCTCTGGAAAGCTGAAGGGCTAGAGAAGGGGTCACCATTCCAGGTAGACCCACTGACCTCTGCAAAGTCTATCTTACCAGCACAATCCCTGCAACACCTCGCTCCTTCCCCTCTCTGAGGTCAGCGGATGGCCTTCTCCTGTCAGGGCTCTGGTCTGCTGGTCTCTAAGTGGGGCCGGGTGAGAATCTGCCTTCCTCTCACAAGGCCTGGGTGCTACTCGAGGGAGCAGACGGCTCTAGGCTAGAGGAACTGGGTCCACCTGCCTCAGGTCTGGCTTAAGATCTGCCTTGAAAGTCAGGTAGCTGGAGGTCATGAGGAGAAGCACTTACTGAGAGGAGAAGGACCTCTGGAGAAAAGGCTTCATCCCGCCTCCATTGACAATGGGACAAGGCCGTGGAAAGAACGCGGCCGGCTCAGCAGAATCCAGGCTCCACCAGGTGCCAGACAAGAGACCTTGTTAGGAAGGTCTGACCTTTCTGAATCTCAGTTTCCTTATCTTTAACATGTGAATAGTGACAACTACCTCACAGGGTTACTCTCAGGATCAAGAGGGGAAAGAACCCACGCAGCTCCAGTTACGTTCCAGGCTCCGCACTTGGGGCTTCGCATTCCCCCTCCTCTTTCTATCTGATTCCCTAACAGGAGGCTTAGAGGCTGGCCCTCAGGAGGGTGGGGGAAGCCCTTGTCCAGCACTGCCCACAGTCAGGATGAAGGGGGAGGGGAGTTGTGTGCAGGGACGGGGGATCTTGCCTCCAAACCTCTGAGGGCTGGAGGAGGAGCATGAAGCGGAACTCTGTGGGCAGTGCTGGGTAGTGGGTTGGGCAGGCCAGCCCGGCACAGGGTGGGGTCAGGCAAAGGGAGGCCTGACAGTCTGGCCACTGTGAGTCACTTCACCCCATGGCAGAGGCCGCCGTGCTCCAGGGACAGTGGTGGCTGCTCCAGGGAGTATAGAGCTGACTCAGACCATCTACTACCTCACCTGTGTCTGTGGGGCACTTTTCATCTCCCTATAACCCTGTGAGGTCGACAGGGCAAGTATTATTGTTTGGACTCTGTTTTAAACCCAAGGCTTAGAGAGACCAAAGATTCAGAAACAGAATGCGAATACCTGTAATACAAGGCAGAAAAGGCCATTTCGAGTCTACTAAAGATATGCAAACCAAGAGCTCTGCGGTTTTCAGGGAAGAGAGTAGGTCAGGTTTGGGGTGAGGTGGGAATGCATCAGTTACGGCTTCACGGAGGAGGCACTGGGACTGGATTTGGAGACGAGATAGAAGTGTGCCGAGTACTTACAGGCAGTGATGAGGTGTTCATTTTCTCTAATTATTGTCTCTGCCAATAGGAGCACATGCCTGGTGTAGCCTTTGCTTTTCCCAGACTCATGTATATCATCTCAAAACCTTCACTGTATCCCTCTGTGCTAGGTAGAAGTCAAGTATTACCCCATTTATAAACCAGGGAAACTGAGGCAGTGGGCTCTTGAGTGACATGTCCAAGGTCATATCTGTGACAGTGCAGCCACTTATAAGGGTGCATTCCCCCTGAGCCAAGGCAGAAGCTTCCAGCAGCACTGTTTGTGGACCTCGGCCCCCCCTTTCCTGCCTGGGCGCTGTTCCAGCAGCAGCCTGAGGTCTGGCCCCGCTGTTGCAGAGATGGGTACTCTGGAGGCAGACTGGGTTAGGACTCTTGGCTCCATGCCTTACTCTGAATGTTTAGGTCACCAGTAAAGCTGGCCATATGCTTAGATTGCCAGACAAGCAGGACACAAAAAAATGAGGAAAATGTTATAAAATAATTTACTTAAGAAAATATGCAGAAAAGCAGTCCTTGTGGGAAAAATCAGAATTGTGTTGGACTTCCCTACACCTATCTTATGGCTTAGCACTTATCTATTCTGCATTGGATGGCAAGGGAGGGGGCGGACACCAAAATCTTTTCAGCTCTAAGGGCCTCTAAATATTTTCCTTTGGCCCCGAACTTGGGCGACCTATATCTCATCTACTCCACTGCAAAACTAAAATAATGCTGCCATGCGATACCGCTTGTAGGGCTGATTCAGTGGAATAATTCGGGTAAAGGTCCCAGAACAGCACCTGTCGCCCAGCAGGGGCTCAGGCCGCCCTGTCTTTCCTTATTCTTGCACGTCCCCATCTCAGCCATTCCCACCCAGGCTTGAATTAACTTTTCTTCGTTTATGCTGCTGTGGGAATGTTTTTGCCTGGCAACAGAGGCGACCTGTGTCACTTCCCATAGAGAAGCAGCAATGAGATCCCTCAAAAGGTTGTCCTTTCCGGACACAGTGGTGGCTTTGTGAAGGGGGCACTCGGTGCTGGAAGCCGTATCCAAATGTCCCTGAGAATTTACCCAGCTCCGTTCTCTGCTTGGCCTGGCTGTGTCTCCAGACTTGCTGGTGGCTTTGCTAGACTCTGTGTTTCTGCAGACTCGTGTCGTCAGCAAGTCTGGGGTCACGTGGGTTGGGCAAGAGGGCAGGACAGCAGCCCAGCCTCCAGGCGCTTGCTCAGCCACCACAGGCTGCGGCGCCAGAACATCCCGGGAAGTGGCCTCTGTTGTGCTTGGAAGTGGCACCCTTTCATCATCCGCTGGTACACCACGTCTCTCAGGGCTGGAATCTGAGACGCCTGTGTCGGGAAGACACTTCACCCCTGCCATTGGCCTGTTCAGGCTAGGCATTCTTGAGGCTGCCTCAGAATTGTTTCTTTCCACTCCTCTCTATGTCAGCTGTCCCTCAAGCCTTTGATGATATCCACCACCCTCCTCCTGCCTCAGAATCACACTTGTCACACCCCCTGCGGGGCCCTCTTAGGGCCTCTCAACCAAGCAAGCGTTGGTGCAGGTGCTCCTGCACACAGGCAAGAATGGATGGGGTTTCCCCGGCAAAGCATTGATTCTCATAAAACGTTGCTTCCAGAGGAATCTGGCCCTACTGTTTTTAAGTCCCAAGAATGTCCATTGAGAGCCAGTAGGCCTGGGGCCTGCTCTGGTGACCTGATGACAATAGCTTTTCCATACCTCATGCTGCTCATTGAGGCCGAGCTGTGAACCCCAAGGACGGACGTTTACAGAAATGTATACATTCCTGGGTTTGTGGACCCCAGAGCCGAACCTTTCCCCGAGGCCTGGCCCCTGGCCAGCCTCCTGCCAAACCCTATTCCTTTGTGGCCTTCTTGTCCCGCTTCTCATCCAGTCCCACGTGGGGCTCAGCCCTTTTGCATCTTCTGGTCAAGAGGAGACCTAAGGCAGGAAAGGGGGCAGTGACTACTGTGGTTTGGAGCATGAATTCTCCAATCTGAGTGCTGGGTTCAAATCCTAGCTCTGCTGTTTACTGGTTCTGTAACTTGGGGCTCATTGTTTGACCTTTGTCTCCTCCTCTTTAAAATGGGCTGGTAATTGGGTGTCAGATATGGGTTTTAGTGCTTATGATCTGTAACTAATTTAATCCTCAGCACACCCTAGGAGGTGGGTTAGGCCCATTTGATGATAAGGATGATGGTACTCACATCAGAGTAGGTGTGATGATGAAATGAGATAATCCATGGAGAGTCTAGAACAGTGCCTGGCACATGGCAGGTGCTTAATAAATCAGAACTCTTGTCTCTCATGTTATAGAGGAAGGTACTGAGGTTTGCAGAGGTGAGGGGCCTTCCAAAGGGCCTATCCCTCATGGTTAGAGAAACCGGATCTGCTGGCCTCAGGCCATGAGACCCTCTGCCTCTCCCGGAGGCGCTGAGAATGCAGGCAGTGCTCTCCAGTGTGCAGCTATCGTGATTTACTCTCATCACGGCCCAAGGGCCAGCTTTCAAAACGGTCCTCTGACGGGAGGAAATCCTGCCTTCACACCCAGGTTGTTGGGCTGGGATCCTGGAGGGAGACGAGGGGCTTCTGAAGGCAACCTAAAACCCTCCGGTGCATGGCGGGGGGCCTGGGCAGCGGTGCTCTGGCAGCAGCTCCTCTGCCGGCTCCTGGGGCGGGGAGTAGTCCACAGCAACCTGACTGGCACTGCCCTGGACCCACGGAGTAAACTGACCGCTCCCATGCTTCCCAAAGGCACAGGCGGAATGTCCATGAGCTGGAAGAAACCCCAGCGAGTCTCCCTGGCCACCACCCTGTTGGGCAGAGCAGGACCACTGCTCCAGGCCCTCCTTGGGAGGTTACGGTGGGCTGAGAGCTCAGGCCCTGGGGACATGGCCTCAGGTCCCAGCTCTGCCCTGACCTTCTGCGGGGCCTTCATCAGCTCTCTCTGGCCGTGATTACCTCAGGGTAGAGGACAGCTGAGGAGAGAAGGATTTGGCGTAGACTGATATAGGTTTGGGTTCCAGCTCCACTACTGGCTATTTAACTTGGGGAGAGCCAGCTAACTGTTCTAAGCCTTGGTTTCCTCAGCACCTACCCGTAGCGCTGCTGTGAGGCCCGAAGGAGACAGTGTTCTCGGCGTGATTAGCACGATGTCTGGCATGTGGAAATGCTATTGACTGTCAGTGGTATTATCAGTAAGATGAGAGGGTTGGTCTAGAGCAGGTTGTCAACCCAGGCTGCACATTAAAACCAACTGGGGAGCTCCTCACAGTGACCAGGGCCCCACTCCTGAGCAAATGGGTCAGAACCTCTAGGAGTGGGGCTCAGGCACCATTAGCTAGAGCCCCACGGTGGCTCGAATGTGCAGCCGGGGCTGGGGACCACTGGTCCAGGAGGTCTCCAGGTTCCCTTCCCAACTCTCAGTCTCTGACTTGACACCCTTCTCCTGAGGACTCCTTGATTCTTCCCTCTGAGTGTGAATACAGGCCCTCAAGGTTTAGGAGGAGGTTCTCAGCACTCAGCGAGGGATCCCCCTGGAGTCTGTGTTTGTTGGGCTACACATCCCTTAGCTCCTTGTCCATCATGGTCTTGGGAGATGCTGTTGGGACTCTGCTCTGGCCAGTTCCAACCCAAGGCAGTTCTGAGCTCCTCCTCTCAGTCCGGCCTCATGCTATTTGGGCTCAAAGCTGTTCTGAGCTCCTTCTAAAGGACTCGGTTGTCCTCAGAGATGGTTCTCTTCATTCTCTGGCTCACCACATGCCTTTGCTCATGGCTTCTAAAGGAAGCTGTGCAGAGGGGCAGTGACCTTGGCCTCTCACTGCCTTCACCAAGAGAAGAGCAAAGAGAGGCACCTGCCACCTGAGGCCACAGCCTAATACAGATGCTGGAGAGCAGGACCAAAAGTCTAGGATGGGATGGAGATCCACTATCTGTAGTGTTCCCTTCACACTGTTTTTATCATGTACGAGCTATTTTTATCTTAAATGACTGACTAACCAAATAAATAAATAATGGCCTATGGAAAGCCAGTGGAGTCCACGGATTGTCTGATTCTAACCATGCTTCTGTGCAGGAATTTCAGCAAGCCACCTCCAGTTGTGAAGTCTGCAATACTCTGTATAGGAATCAGTTTCAACCCATGCTTTATTTCTGAACCCAAATCTTGCTTTTTTTTCCCTACTGATTCAGGGAGGGAAAATGATAAAGACCAAGAAGAACAGATTTGTTATTTTAAGTCTATCTGTGGTCCCACCTCCTCCACAAAGGTCTGTGGATTCCCACCCGGCAGTCATCTCTCTCTGCCATGGAATCTCATTGCTCTGGGTCTGCCCTTCTGCCATGACTCACATCACTGTCTGCCTTGTGGTAGATATGCAGTGTTGATCCGAGAGCAGAATCCCTGCATTATGACTGTGCTCCCTTCTGCCAGGTACCTGCTGGAACAGGATTTCCCAGGCATGAGGATTGGGCCTGAGCCAACCACGGACTCCTTCATTGCAGTGATGCATGGGGAGGTGGAGGGGATCATCCCCGGGAACGCCCTGGTGGTGGATCCTAAGAAGCCCTTCAGGAAACTGAATGCCTTTGGCAATGCCTTCTTGAACAGGTGAGTGCGGAGGGAATACACACTATGGGTGTTCTCTTTTCTTCTTCTTGGAGTATGAGCAGTGAAAGGATGGGGCAGGGTCTTGGGAGGCTCAGTGCCTTTCACAAACCTAGAGTGTCTCTTGATGTCTCTTTCTTTGGGGACTGGAGCTGAGTCAGTCACCGTTGACTAGGGATGCAGGAGCTGCAAATGCTGGGCTGATTCCTCCTGATCAAGGAGCAGGGAAGGGGACAATGAATTAAGTCACATCCCCCTAATCTGCACCTCCCTCCAATCAAAGCGGAGAGGGCTGCTCTGCATAGTTCCCAGCTTTTGCCTATGAACTATGGGATTTGCATCCACCTGGAAGGAGGTGGAGGATGGTTCTTCTCTCTTCATGGACATTGTTTTACGTGGTGGAAAGAACCCAGGACTTAAGGTGGAAACCCAGAGTTTGAGCACTGACTCTCCTACTAAACTCACGGTGTGACCTTGGACAGGTCCCCTCACTCTGCTGAGTCTGAGCCTGCAGACACCAGGGTCCTTGTGAGGGTTTGGGTGGAGACAGCTGTAGGGAATGCTGGGCGAGCTGATCTGGGCCTTCTGATTATTATTCTGCTTCAGTGAAATGCAGGCTCATCCTCTGGTTGTGCTTCTTAGGTAGATCCACACCACAGTTTTGCATGCGTATTGCTCTTAAAAGTTTTAAAACTACTTTCTCTAATTGGAGGTGTTTAGAGTAGAGGTAAAGACTATGGGCTTTGGCCTCAGACAGAGCTGGCTTCAAATCCTGCCAAGTAGCACCATGGATCTTGGACCAATTACCTAACTTCTCCGTGTCTCATTTTCCCATCTGTAAAATGGGATAATAGTTTATCCTCCTCCAGGGCAAGGGGACTGATACGGCCTTTGTGGAAAAGTTGACATTTGACATGGGTGTTCAATGATGAGTGAAATGACACTGAAAGTGTAAAAAAAAAAAAAGAACATTCTGGGCAGAGAAAACTGAAAAAAAAAAAAAAAATACAAGCAGAGAGGAATGAAAGAATGTGGCTTAATGGAGGAACCCTCAGACCAGAACATAGAGGGCATTGTGAGGCGTGCGTCCCCCAGGAGCCCTCGGCAGCTGAGATGACAGATACTTAGATTGACTGTTGCCTGGGGTCTGCCAGCCACGTCTATTGCGAGGACAACAGGGACCGGGGAAGCCCCGTCCATGTGCCACCAGCTTCCCTGCAGCCATGCAGAGGAGACGACACCCCAGACGTCTGGGTTCCATCTCCGTGCTGCCAAATATCCTATTTCCCATCCCCCATCAGCTCCCCTCCCCTCCCCTCTGCAGGTATTCCAAGCCTCTCCAATCACCTCAGCCTCCTCTTTCAGCAGATGACCTGCTTCCCATTCTAGAGAAGATAGAAGCCAGTGTCCATGGATTCCATCTGGTTGTTTTGTTTCTGAGTTCATTTGCATTCGTCCTCTCTTCCTTGCACCCAATCTGCAGAGAGCGGTGGCTTCTCTTTCCCTCTAGATCTGACTCCTTCCTTCCCCTGGACCGTGCTGCAGGGCCATCCTCTCAGGGACCCGCTCCATTAATTATTCCTTCCCTTTCTGACAACTCCACCCTCCCTTGTCTCCTCCCCTCCGCATGGCAATATCTCCTCTTGAAAACCCTACAGTGCATCCTACTGACTTTCACCCTCTCTGCTTTCCTTTCATAGCCAGGTTTCTTGGCTTCGCCTCCACCCTTCTTCCTGTCCCCCAGGCTGTGGAACCTGGCTTCACCCTGTCACAGCTGCCTGTGAAGGTCATCATGACCTCACAGTGATCCTGAGAGGTGGGCACTTTCCATCCTTACCTTACCCCACCTCTCTGTGGTATTTGTCTCTCTCAGCCACTGTCCCCTCTTAGCTCTTTGGCCCTCCTCCTACCCCTCGCTGGCCAGGCCCTCTGCAGTCTCCTCTGATCCCCTTTTTCTCTGGCTCCTGTGACCTGGTCACCCTCAGTCAGGCCCATCCTCAGCCCCCTCCCTACCCTCGTCACTCCATGCGCTCCCCCTGGGTGATGCCTCCATCACAGCCCTGGCTCCAAACACCAGCCCCATGCACATGACTACCTGGTCACCAAGTGACAGAAACCCAGCTCAAGCTAGCTTCAGCAAAATGTGAAATTTATTTTAGAATACTGGGTTGTGCCATAGAACCTAAGGACCAGAGTGTGGCTGGGCCTCAGGCATAATGGAAGCCATGGGCTTTGATAGGACAGGGGCTGTGTCATTGACTCTTCTACCCCCGTTGTCTAGCATGGTGCCAGGCACATGGGAGGCGTTCCACAAAGATTTATTGAACTGAACTGGACATGCTGACAACAGTCGTATCTGATTGCGTCACTCTTTTGCTTAAACTGTTCCAATGGGTTTCTACTGCCCTCAGTATAAAATCCAAATTTCTTAATGTGGCTTTCAAGGCCCTCGTGTTCTGGCCCCCACCTCCCTGTGCAGCCACATCTCTGGCCACTCCACCCTTCCTGTTCTCCCCTCAAAGATGTGCTCTTCCCTGGAATGGTGCATTCTCGTTCTCTCTCTCCCGTTTCTGTGCTGGAGTTGCACCTGCTTGTATTAGTTTCCTAGGGCTGCTGTAATAAGTTACCACTGGGTGCCTTGAAACAACAGAAATATATTGTCTCTTAGTTCTGGAGGCCAGAAGTCTGAAATCAAGGTGTTGGCAAGGCCATCCTCCCTCTGACTCCTCTAGAGTCTTCTTTGCTTTGCTTCTTTGCTTCTTCCAGCTTCTGGTTGCCCCAGGTGTTCTTTGGCTTATGACAGCATAATTACAATCTCTGCCTCTTGTCTTCAAATGGCCGTCTTCCCTCTGTGCGTTTCTGTGTCTTCACACGGCATTCTCCTGTCTTATGAAGACACCAGTCATACTGGTGTAGGGCACTCTACTCTAGTGTGACCTCTTAACTAGTTACATCTACAATGACCCTATTTCCAAATAAAGTCACAATCTGAGCTACTGGGGGTTGGGACTTCAACATATCTCTTTGGGGGACGTAATTCAACCTGTAACACTCTTCTACTGTTACCCCTTATCTCTGTCTGGAATGCAGTCTTCTCTCCGTTACACACACGCACGCACGCACACACACACGCACGCTGGCTTCCTGCCCACACCCCTGTCTACCCAGCAAATGCTGGTCATCTTTCAAAGTCTTAGTTCAAGTTCTGCCTCCTCCGTGAAGCCCTCCCTGACGGCCTCTCCTTGCATCCCTTGCCTCCTCCCCTAGTCTGCATCTCTGTATCCAGCTCACTGGGTAGCAGCGGCCCCTTTCCCTGTCTGCTCCCTGAGACTGTGGGACCATATAATATACCCAGGATAGTAAGACGCCTGTTGGCTTCCACCAGAAATGGCATATAAGAGAGAAGGCTTAAAGTAAGAAGGATCTAAGTTAGGTTTGCCAATTTGTGTTTTGAGACTTCGGGTTGTGGCACTAGAAATATTTCCTTGAATAAGGCTTGACTGCTATCCTAATGTTGATGTTTGGTATAGCCTTTTAGAAGCCCAAATAAATAGTCCTGAGTGTTGTGACCCATTCTTCAAGGCCAGCTCCAGTGCCTCCTCCTCCAGGAAGCCGTCCCTAGAAGCCTCCTCTCCACCTGGGATCTCCTGAGCCCTTCACCTGCCCTCCCTCGGGGTGCTGGTCCCGTTGCACCTCCTGTTGTGGTTGCTCCTGTGCCTGCCTCTGCTCCCCCACCAGACTGTGCTCCTTGGGGGCAGGGATCCACGTCTGCACATCCTGGCATCCCCGACAGCAGAGGTTCACAAACGTAGGACCACGGCTGCCTCAGTCTCACCCAGGGAGCTTCGTCTAAGTACAGATCCCAGGCCCACCACTGGGGCCGAGTCTGGTCTGAGGCCTGGGAGCCTGCAGCGGAAGGCAGCCAGGCTGCCGAACCCCTGCCTCAGGGCAGGGAAGGTGGCGTGTGGCTGAAACAAGGGTGTGCGAGAGGCAGCAAGAGGACAGTGGCTCAGCCTGGGTTTCCTCTCACCCCTGCAGGTTCGTGTGTGCCCAGCTGCCCAACCCCGTGCTGGAGAGCATCAGCGTCATCGACACGCCGGGGATCCTCTCTGGGGAGAAGCAGAGGATCAGCCGAGGTAAGCGAGGCACCTGGTAGGACTCGCTCTGGCTCCATGCTACGTTCTTTCTCATATGTTCTCTCTCTTTCATACCAAGAGAGAGGCTCCCAGGGCCTTGCAATCCCTTGATGAGCTGGCCCTGCCTTGTGTGCTGTGTGAGGTCGTCCTAGGCAGGGGCCAGTGGTTTGGGTCCACTGTAGCTCAGGTGACTGCTGGTCTCAGTCTTCTCATCTGTAAAGTGGAGCCATCGATATCTGCCTTACTTCCCTGATCGGGTTTATGCATTCTCCGAGAGGCTCCTACTGTGGGCCAGAGCCTGGTTGCTTCTGAAGTTCCTGCTGTCCCTGCCCCGGGAGCTTGCAGTTCTGCAGGGGAGGCAGATGCACACAGAGAACTTCAGCTCCACGGGGGAAGGACGAGCACATGCTCTGAGGCCTAGCAGCGGAGCTGGGTCAGCAAAAGCACTTTGAAAACTTTCATTCCGCGCAGATCTGGGGTAACTGCTCATTAAGGGAGGTCACCGGCACGGTAGTGAGGAGACGGACTCTGCGCCAGACTGCTGGGGTTCCAAGCCTGCTTCTGCCACCTCCTTGCAGAGTGACCTTGGGCAGTGTCCTTACTTCAGTTGGTTCATCGGTAAAGTAGGGGGAAATAATTCTGTCTACCTTGTAGAGTTGTTTGAGGATTGAAAGAACTAATACAGGTAAGAAGCCTTCTGCATGGACATAGCACGTGCCCAGCACGCATGAGGTGTTAGAGATCGTCACCACTACCGTCAGCATCGGCTCTAAAATGCTAGACTGATGCTGTAAAAAGCTAAAGAGCAGCTGCTCCTGGCTTCCACACCTGGACTCTCCTGCCACATCATGCTGTGTGCCCCAGTGGTCCCCCCACCCCTTCTGTGCTGTGTGCTGTATCTCTGGCAAGGAAAGCCAGTGAAGCCACAGCCACCCCAGTACTGGAGCCGGGAGCTGGGCTGGAGCCAAATCAGTGCTTGGAAGTCAGCCTCCAGGAAGGAAAGGGTCTGGACTGGCAAGAGTTGTCTGGGCAGCAGCGGGAACTCTGGCCCGAACCGACTTTAGGTGACTGTCTACTTCCCTCCCGCGTGTGCCTTGACTCCCTGCACAAACTCTGTCGTGCAGGATGTCTGCACTGTCACAGGTGGGTGCCCAGAAACCCCCTCCACCAGGGGCATGGCCTGCATGGGCTGGCACTCACTCACCCCCAGGCCGCCATGAGAAGAGCAGAGGCCTTGCGGGCAGCGGGCCACGTTTGGACAGTGGCTGTACTGATGAGGCCCAGCCGCTGCCGGCACCGACCCAGGTGCAGGCCACTGGTGCCAGGCCTGGGCCGCCGTCCAGCGCCCCTGGGAGCCGCCTCGGCTTCCTCTTGGAAAGAGCGGCTCTCTTGTCGGCATTGGGTGGCAGAGCCAGGCTCGGCTCTTTGGGGTCCACCGTGACTGTGTGAGTGGGTACAGCAGCCCCTGCTGGGGGTGGGGAGGGAAGACAGCGGGGAGGCTCCCCGGGCCAGCAGCCTGCTCAAGGGCCACATGACCCCCGTCTGTCCTGAAGGGAAGACAGACCCTGCTCTTCCAGGGACCTCGTTCTGGAGCAGGTGGGAGGGAGCGGTGGGCCCAAGGCTCCAGCAGGAAAGCCCTGCCCCTCCTTCCCTCCCTCACTCCTGGTTCACTGAGGAGGTGAGACTTGGGAAGAAGAGGGGTCAGGAGGGGCCCCAGAAACTGTTAACACTTCCTGTAATTGGCGGCCCATCCATGAAAGTAGGGTATCTGTAGAAGGTCCCAGTGAAGGGGATCTGGGGGACCTGGGCCCCGAGCTCCCTGACTCGGGCTGTATGGTGGTGCAGGGGGCGAGGGGGAGCTGGTCTGAAGCTGTAGAACCCTCGGCCCTGGGAAGAGAGGGGCGTCTCACCCCCCGCTCCTTCCGGCCTATGTGCCCTTTGTCGGCACCTGGTGCCCTGTGGGGGGCAGCTTGGGTGGCGCTCTGTCTGGCTTCTATTGGTTTCCCTAAACACTCCCTCACTCCCCACCAGGCCCCACCCTGACCCCCCAGCTCGGGGTTCATCTGAGCTCATCCTGAGTTTAGGCCTAAAGGGGATTTACAGTTTCTCACGGGCACCTGTGTCTCCTCAAGGAAGGCTCAGGAGAGCCAAAACCTGTCCATCGGAACCACCTCGGGGGTGGGGTGGCTTATGTACCTGCAAACCAGTGCAGCCTGACAGGTGGGCCCGGGGAGGACTCCAGCCTCTGGGGTTCCCAAGGGCACTGGACGGGGAATTCAGAGAACCTGTGTGGGTCTCAACAGGTCAATTTCTCCTGAGCCTTAATGTCCCCACGTGTAACAAGGGTAATGATACCCATTGCATGACCTTGTGAAGTCCCTGAGATGGTAATGGAAACACAGACATCAGCTCTGGGTCTGGATCACAGTGAGCTCCCTTCTTTCCCCTTTATCTGCCCATTATACAACCCAGCATAATCTATGTGAATGGCCTCCCTTGCAGTTGTGCAGTGCACAGCCTGTGCAACTGTATCTGGCAGCCCTGCTTCAGGGACACCTGCCTTCTTCAGCTTCTGTCCTATTGCATTCTTTTCCTATTCCTCTACCTTTCCTCCCGCCTTCATCTTTGGATCGCAGTGGCTGCCCTACGCAAATTGAGTGCTTGGTTTTATTGCCTGCCCTTCCTATTCCCTCCCATCCCACACTGACTAAGCACCAGGTTCCACCCTACCTCTGGGAGAAGTGATGGCCCCATGAGTGGCCAGTTTGTTCTCTGCTCTCTTGAGTCCAGACTACAAATGCAGATGCTGGCAAAAGCAGCCTGTGATAAAAACAAGAGCTGGGCTGCCAGCACTGCATTGCCAGCCTGGGGCAGTGCTGACCTCAGCACCCCAAGGAGGCCAGGAAAATGGGGGGGGCATTAGATATCCTCAGATATGAAGGGGACCCCAAATGGGGAGAGTTTCCAGTATGCAGAGTCCCTCTTCATCCTTTCTCACAACCAGCCATAGGACTTGGTGGTTCCAGTTTATACCTACACACATATACACCCACACATCCACATCTCCCTCCACACCCCCCCGCACACAAGTGTGTGGACAGAAACAAGCACGCTTTATATGGCTTCTAGCCTGGGCCCCTCTGCACAGATTTTGTGCTTCTTCCCTTCCTGTGGCCCAGGGCAGGACAGAGCCCCTTGGATAGTCCCACAGACTGTGCCTTGTACGCGCACACCCAGCCGGAGGCGGGTGGAGCCTGAAATCCAGCCCACCCTCTGTTCACTGAGCCTCATGCCAGGCGCAGGGCTGTGTCTCACCAGAAGAGAGAGTCACCTTATCAAATCTGCACAGAGCCACCTCTGGGCCGGCGGCCCCAGTGTGCACATCTGGACAGTGAGCTGCTCCCGAGGGCTCCCCAGGCCTCAGGCTTCACGGGAAGGAGCACTCAGGCCCAAGCCAGAGCCGGGCAAAGTGTGGTCCTTGCTCAGCTGCGGCCCAACTGCCCGGGCCTGGGGATGGGTGTCTTTGGGGGAGAGGGGAAGCAGGAGACGTACGGGAACCTGAGCCTGGGAGGTCCCAGGCCGGCACTTGACTCTGGGTGAAGAGGCACTGGGGGGCTGCAGAGGGGCAGGGAGGCTGTTCCTGGAAGTGACAGGATGTGGCCAGCCCAGGGCTCATTACTGGGAAGGAGTGAGGATGCAGCAGAAGTGGGAGGCTCCGGAAGCCTGAGTGTCCTCGTACTCGGGAACTGCGTTTCCTGGCTGCTTCTCAGCTAGAAATCCCCGCAGGCCCCTCCCTAGGAAAGCAACCCCTTGGGGTTGGTGCTCACACCGCTCCCAGCGGACTTCCTCCTGCACAGGTGAGCTCAGCAGGGCCAGAGCAGGTAAAAACTGTGCCCAGGTCACAAAACTGCATGGGGACTCGATCTCCTGATTCCCCATCCAGTGGCTCTTCAGCACATGAACATCGCCTGCCCAGGAAGAAGGCAGGGAGTAGGAATGAGGACAAGTCTCCCCAGGGCCGACCGTGGAGGGTCTGGGCTGCCCCTCACAGCCTCACATCCCTGGCCCATCTGTGGTATCCTCACTCTGGGCCCCAGACTGCGTGCTGTACTCAGGTGCCCGTGTGGGCATCACGTGCCGGGGCAGAGCAGCAGAGTCCTGACTCCTTCGGAAGGGCTTGCTGACAGCCTGTGCTCATCTGGAGGCCTGTGACGAGGCTGTTGGGCCACTTTTCGGGGTTACTTCTAGGAGTGTGGCATTTGTCCCCGTTGTCGTCTGAACTCTTCCCACATTTTGGAAATTGATGCCTTTTTACTCTTCAGCTAAAATGTCTTTAAATCTTGAAAAGATTTTTTGAGGTGGGATGGAACCTCTTATATAGCCCCCCCAGGTGTGCCTGGTTCAGGGGCTCAGTCCTCCGAGCAAGAAGGCTTTGTGGACAGGAGTGAAGGATCTGAATGCGTTTGACACCACCTGCCTGTGTGAGCGTGGGCGAGCCCCTTAACCTTTCTGTCCCCTCTCCCTTCCCTGAAAGATGTGTGTCCTGTCTGCCTCCTGGCATATGCAGAGTTATGAGGATCAGATGAGATCGTGTGGCTGAAGATACAAAGAAATGTGCTGCCTGTCAGTGCCCTTGCATTGCACGTCATTCAGAGGAGGAAGCTGGCGGGTGATTAAGTTTTCTTGCTTGTTGTGTTTGTCTCATCGATTTCCTCCTGCCCGGCATTACTGAGAAATGCTTTCTTCCCAGTCCTCTGGAGCCTGGGGGGCACTGAGGAGAGCCTCAGATCCCTGCAGGCTGCCCAGTCTCTGGACCTGATGCCTGCAGACCAGACGCCCTGGAGCCAGCCGACTTGCTGTACTTAATTCTGGTAATTCTAGGAAGGCCAGCTTCACTGTTAAGACTCTTGGGGCTCGAGTCTCCCCCTGCCCACTAGTCCATATTTCATGAGCCCTTGGCTGCTGCAGGTGCTCCAGAGCTCCTGTTGGGGGTCTCAGAGTCGTTCCCAGGACCAGTGAGGGAAAGGGGGCCTGTCACCCCAGACGTTAGGGCAGAGCCTCCGGACTGAGTCCCAGCCTTCCCTCCGCTGTCAGACCCTGTTGCCATGGCTCTACCATTGACCTCTCATCAGTCAGTAGTTATTATCCCCATTTTACAGCTGAGAAAATTGAGGGCTTGTCCAAGAAAATAAATGAGAGAGCTAATCCCATGCCCTTTTCCTTAATGGGTCCAGTTCATGCCTTTCAGATTCTCCCATTCCTGGATAGGCATAAGGCAGTCCAGGAAACAATTAAATACTCATCCTGGAGGCTGCTAGGCTCTGAATAGCCAGGGGCCCGAGGCTGAGCTTCAGAGGAAGCTCATGGCATCATTGCTTGATTCTCAGGGTCCTCACAGCCCACCTGGGGAGAAAGCGCCCGGCATTATTGACCTTGTGGTTTGATAGCAGCTTGCCAGATCATGCAGAGTTTGCAAAAGTAGGAGGATGAATAGGAGGCGTCTGTGCTTATAAAATCCTAGAAAGGGTTCCCCGAAGCCATCTGCCTGTCCTCAAGCAGGAGCAGACTTCACATAGGCTCCCCGAGGCATTGAGACAGCGGCCCCCAGCCTTCTTTCTCCCTGTCCTGCGGGGGCTTCCTTGTGTCTCGTCTCCATCCATCCTGCTGTACTCCCCACCCTCACCCCTCATGCCTCCGATCTTAGAAGCAGGGAATTGTGAACCCAGAAAGGAAGCCCAGAGATCTTCCAGTCCAGCCTGCTGTCTTGACAGGCAAAGAGATCAAGGACCAGAGGAGGTGGCTGCTTGCCCTAGGGCACACAGCAAGTTAATGGCTGAGCAGAAAGTAGAGGTGGGCTTGTCCAGGCCAGTGCTCCTCGGGTGACACCTTCAGAGCACATCATCTCATGGAAACTGGCTCTTAGAAGGAGCTCTTTGTAAAGGGAGCAGAGCGATAGGAACAGCCAGGGTCACATGCAGTTTCACCTGTGTTCTCTTCTTTGATTGAATCCTTACAGTGACCCTGTGGCAGGTTCTGGTGGGTTCCCCTTCAGAGACCAGACAACTGAGGCCCGGAGATGACTTGGTCGCTGTCCCCTGATGTAAAAGGCAGAACAGGGCTCATGCGTCATTTCTGTTCACAAATACTGATAGAGCCCCTATTGTGTGCTGGGCACAGTGCTGGGTGCGGGCGAAGTGGACAAGGATGAGCGCGGCCCCGCCCTGCCCGGCTCGCAGTGCAGTGGGGGGACCACTCATCCTGAGAACTTCCGTGGGTGAGCAGAGGGACAAGCATCTGTCCGAGCGCTATGAGAACACCGAGGGGCATCTGACCCAGGTAGGGACAGGAACGGGCAGAGGGCTGTCCTGTTCTGGCAGCACCAAGTTGGTGCTGTCACTCTCCCACTCCACCCCAAACTGGGGGCTGGTCAGGTGGCAGGGACTTGCCCCTATCCCCCTCCAGGCCATGGCAGCTGAGCCTCTTTCTGCTTGGCTGGTGCCATCAGGGATTGGAGAGGCTGGAGGGGTGGGAGCCACTTCTCTCTGCAGCTTCTCAGGCCCCTTTGCTTTCCCCAGCCTGTGGAGGGGTGGCTGGAGTGTTGGACTCGGGATTGGAAAACCTGAGTTCTGGTCCTGGCTCTGACCCCACCACTGCACAGCCCTGGGCACATCTCTCGCCCTCTCTGAGCCTGCATTTCCCTGTCAGTAAAATGTCCATAACCAGCTGGTTATGAGCAGCTGATGCGAGCCAGGGTGCCTCTGTGAGCACTGAGGGCTGAAATGTGCTGTACAGGTGGGAGGGAGCAGCCGCACACTCTTCCCAGCAGCCCTCCCCACGGCCTGCACACCACAGCTAAAATCCTTGTCAGGCCAGATTTGGGACTAGGTCTCCGCAGAATGCCAGAGGCCTCTGAGCCCCGCTTCCCTTCCAGCTTCTACGGAGGCAGGCTTACTGGTTCCAGGCAGCAGAGCAGCACAGCTGTGACCTGTTTTCTGGGGTGGGATTGTGGCAGGGGGCTTGGATGGCCTGATTTTCTGAGCCCTCTGGCCTCCTTCCTGCCCACAGCTCTGAGGGACTGCCTTTGAGAGGTGAGAGCCACCCTGCACCCGGCTGTGCTGAAGGGAAGGTTAAACATAGCCAGGAGCCATCTCTGGGAAGGGGGGAGGAGAGGGGAGCAGGAGAGCCGGGGCAGGCCGCAGGCCCACCTGGAGCAGGAATGCTCGGGGCCTCCTTGCTCTGTGGGGCTGCTGGCTGGGCCAGTGTGCTGGGGAGGGCAGGGCAGGGAGGCAGGGAGGTGGCTGCCCTCATGGCATGTTCAGGGAGCCCAGGGCCTGGGTGGCTGGGTCCAGTCCAGTCCTGGCCCCACCCTTTGTGGGCTGTTTGACTCTCACCTCATCTGTGAACCTCAGTTTCCTCCTCTGGAAAGTGGGAATGACACTCCTCACCCTGTCTACCTCAGAGGGTGTTGTGAAGGTGAAATGAGGTCGTGACACAAGTCTTGCCAGCCGAAGCAAGCATCGAACCTGGGGTTAGAGAGCTAGGCACGTGCCCCACTGGCTGCCTCCTATGAGCAGGGTGGTCTGGGCTGAGTCACTGGGTGACCATCTCTAGGTGGCGCTGACAATGCTCCCACCTTGTTACTGGGGAGAGCTGGGCCCCCGAAGCACTTTCCTGGGCCTGTCCCTTAGTGGGGAGGGCCCCTTTCCTTGAATGTAAAGACTAAATGGGAATAATGATGTTACTGAGCAGATACTTTGTGCTGGGCTCCAAGTGTATTTAGTCCTTATAATTCTATTAATTAAGTACTATTAGTAGGCCCATTTATAGATGAAAAAGCACTGACTCGGAGACACTGAGTAACTTACTCAAGGCCAAATAGTGAAAATGTGGAGGAGCCGGGATTTGAACCCAGATCTGACTCCCAAGACCATGCTTTTCCTACTGCACCTGCTGCCTCTCCCCAAAGCCCTCCCCTACACCCCAAAGGCCCCTCCCCCTGACTGTCCCTCTGCCGGCAGGGTACGACTTTGCGGCCGTCCTCGAGTGGTTCGCCGAGCGGGTCGACCGCATCATCCTGCTCTTCGACGCCCACAAGCTGGACATCTCTGATGAGTTCTCGGAGGTCATCAAGGCCCTCAAGAACCACGAGGACAAGATGCGGGTGGTGCTGAACAAGGCCGACCAGATCGAGACGCAGCAGCTGATGCGCGTCTACGGGGCCCTCATGTGGTCCCTGGGGAAGATTGTGAACACCCCGGAGGTGATTCGGGTCTACATCGGCTCCTTCTGGTCCCAGCCCCTTCTCATCCCTGACAACCGGAAGCTCTTTGAGGCTGAGGAGCAGGACCTGTTCAGAGACATCCAGAGTCTGCCCCGAAACGCTGCCCTGCGCAAGCTCAATGATCTCATCAAGAGAGCTAGGCTGGCCAAGGTGCGGCCGCCCCTGGGGAGATGGGCAGCACGGGCAGGGCTGAGGGTTTAGAGTGGGATGGTCAGCTACAAGAACTGAGGGCCGCTGCCTGCAACCCTGAGCTATTGCCTGCCCGTGAGAGAATGTCCTATAGCCAATGCATCACGAGCGTCAGCCATGCCAACTCTGGCAGCTGCGGGGCAGGGTGGTGTGGTGGTTATGATCATAGGCCCTGGTGTCAGATGGCCAGATTGGAGCCCGACTCCACTGTTTACTACTGTGTGATGCCAACCGCAGCAAGGCCTTAGTCTCTGTGCCTGTTTCCACATCTGTAAAATGAAAGGCTTCTCGGAGGATGACGTAGAATAAAGAATGTGAAGGCCCTCATCACATCACCTGGCATCCTCAGACGTGCTCAGTGAATGTTAGCTGTTGTTACTGTCTTCCTCATCATCAACATCATCACCAGCATTACCATCCCTGTTACTGCCTTGACCTTAACCTCCCCCTAATCTCACCTTTCCACGTGATCTAGAAAAATAGCTCAGGGCTGCAAGCAACATGGGAGCAAGAGGGTGGAGGTAGAAAGTATTTCACAAGTAGGAGCAGGAGGAGAGGAGGGATTTATGGGAGGAGATGGGGTGAGAGTCACTCTAGAGGGAAGGAATGAATCAAGGCTCTTGATCCAAAGGTCTCTCCTCACCCGTCTCTCAGGTTCATGCCTACATCATCAGCTCTCTGAAGAAGGAGATGCCCTCAGTGTTCGGAAAGGATACCAAGAAGAAGGAGCTGGTGAACAACCTGGCCGAGATTTATGGCCAGATCGAGCGGGAGCACCAGATCTCACCTGGGGACTTTCCCAACCTGAAGAGGATGAAGGTAACCAGGGTCTGGGGCTCCAGGACAAGGGACAATGTCACTTGAGCTGGCTGAGCAGCCTGAGTATGGAGAGGCCACCCTTGGATGCCCCGGATGGAAACTCAACCCAGAATCAGAAGCCGGGGAGATGGCCCTATGTCTGTCTTCCCTGCTGGGCTGTCACTGGCCCAGCAGGTGTCATATCCGGGCCTGGGCAGAAACACAGAGCCCCAGTGCCTCCAGTGGGGCAGGGGTGTTACATGGTGGTTGGGGTCTGATGCCTCCAGTTTATGACCTTTCCCAGTCACAGCCACCACAGGCTTGGAATCCCCACCATGTGATGTGAAATGGGACAAGTCACCTGACAAAGGTGCTCCAGGTCCTCAAGTGCTTTTACAAGGGGGCTCCTGGCCCCCTCTCTTGGGCCGGGAACGATCACACGTGGTTTCTCATGGTCTTCCCCAAACCAGTCCTCTGAGGGAGGCATGGTCATCCTCCTGTTCCAGATGAGCAAACTGAGGTTTACAAAGGTAACTAACCTCTATAATTAATTGCCTGCAGTGTTCTGAGTGTAGTGTTCACATAAGCTGCTAGTAGAAAAGCTAGGAACTGTCATCATGGTTCCAGCAAGAAACCACAACAGCATACTAACTGGATCCTCTCTGAGCCTCTGTCTCTTCATCTGTAAACCGACGCTCCAGAAGCACCGCCTCATGGATGTTGTGAGCATCAGTGAGATGATATTGGCAAGGCACTTAGCACAGAGTCTGCCACAGACTATGCCCTTCAAATGCAATAGCAGGTTAGGTAAGATGTCACCACTGCAGGAAACTGGGTGATGAACACAAGGGACCTACCTCTCTGTACAATTTTTACAACTTCTCATGATTTTATAGTTATTTTAAAATAAAAAGTGTTAAGAATTAGGGAATTAGAGAAAAATAGCAGCAGATGTAGGGGTAATATTGTTTTTGGTCTTGTTGCTGCTGTTGATCTTCAGCTTGGGAACCAGTTTCTCACTTTAAGACAGGTTTCAGAACATTACGATAGTCCCAAATAGGCATTTTCAGTTTCCCATCTGATAAAATAAATAGAAAAAAATAGACATTCAAAGTATGCATTTGTTCATGTATCTGGTTAGAGCCCATCACTAATTGCAGAATTACTTTAACATAATTTGGGTCCCTCAATCAGCTGTGGCTTGGAAGCCTTCAACTTTTAGTTTCTCTTTCTGTTAAGAATTTAATGATCTGTAAGCAAACATTTGGGAAGATGACATTTGAAAGGGACCGTTTTTTAATGTGAGGAATCTTTTCGCAACATAAATGGTTTTTACTTTCTCATTTGTCAGTCCGATGTTAGGTATGCTGAATCAGTAATGTAAGTGGCTGTCCTATGGGTGAATATATGGGGTGATGGGAACATCCAATGTGCCCCGTGGAAGATTTTGGGACCCCTCCTTGGGAGCCCACCAAACACACCTAGATGTGGACAGGCTGGGAGAGATGCGAGGGACCCTGGGAGGTTATGCCCTGAGGTTCTGCCCTCCACATCCCCTCCCAGCCCCCACCTGCCTCCCTAGTTCAGCTCTAGCCTGGAATGAAGGTGAGAAATGCCGAAGCTAACACTGGCTCTTGAAATGTAGCTGTGGGTGTTTTCTGAGTTTTTCTGCAGTGAACTCTATATGCTTGTCCCTGAGACTGTCCCCTGTGCACTGGCCTCTGCCCAGCGTCCTGAGACTGCTGTGGCCAGAGCCAAGGCAGGAGCAGAAAGCTCTCACCTTGTCACTATAGAGCCCAAGGAGAAGCTGAGTGTTCTAGACTCAGGACCTTTCAAAATCGCAAAGACATGCAAAGTGGAGCATATTTCTTTTACCGCGTGGTGTGAGTGTCGTGGGAAGGCAAGGAGGGGAGCTTTTACAAAACCTGCATGCCTGCCATGTCTGCTGTGTCAGAACCCTTGGGGGAGAAGCCAATGTTTGAAAACTCTCTCCAGGTAGTTCCGATGAGCATCCTCATTAAGAACCACTGGTTGGGGGATGACTCTTGGCTTCTATTATGACTTATTTTTAGTTGCCTCTGCCTCAGTTTTTCCTTCCCTAAATGGAGATGATAGAACGTGATTTCCCTCCCTCAGAAGGGCACTGAGGGAGCGAATGAGGTAATGTCGTGAAGGCACTCAGTGTTTTCAAGTGTAACCCTTAGTAGAGGAGAGACCCGCGTGCCTCAGTCTCAGAGGGGTGGAGATTCAAGAACCACAGCTCAATAGCTGAAAGTAACTGACAGAGAAATCTAATTATTTGCCTTCTAGAACAACATTAAAGAGAATCCAAGTAATGGATCAAACCAATATTTGTCAAATTTCCATTTCTTCCCCAGTCCCTGCAACTGTTCCACTCTCTCCTGAAAAATTTCACCTAGCGCCAATGTGCCTTTTTCCTCCTCCTCTCTCGTATCTTTTACTATTTTGTGATGTGGATCAGCTTAGCCTTCAGGTCAAAGGGCTGTGAACATTCCAGCATTAGTTGAAGGCAGCCTCCACAACAAGGGAAGGATCTTCTTCCATTGTCTTCTAGCCTTGCCTTCTTTTCTCTCCCTCTTCCCAGGACCAGCTGCAGGCCCAGGACTTTACCAAATTCCAGCCGCTGAAAAGCAAGCTGCTGGAGGTAGTGGACGACATGCTGGCCCACGATATTGCCCAGCTCATGGTGCTGGTGCGCCAGGAGGAGACGCAGCGGCCCGTCCAGATGGTGAAGGGCGGAGCATTCGAGGGCAGCCTGCATGGCCCCTTCGGGCACGGCTATGGAGAGGGGGCTGGGGAGGGCATCGATGATGTTGAGTGGGTGGTGGCCAGGGACAAGCCCATGTATGATGAAATCTTCTACACCCTGTCACCGGTGGACGGCAAGATCACAGGCGCCAATGCCAAGAAGGAGATGGTGCGCTCCAAGCTGCCCAACAGCGTGCTGGGCAAGATCTGGAAGCTGGCTGACATCGACAAGGATGGCATGCTGGATGACGAGGAGTTCGCACTGGCCAACCACCTCATCAAGATCAAGCTGGAGGGGCATGAGCTGCCCAATGAGCTGCCCGCCCACCTCCTGCCCCCGTCCAAGAGGAAAGTCACTGAGTGACCAGGGGTTGGGGGAGGTTCAGAGCAGGCAGGTGTTAGAGGAGCTAGAGGAGGCGATGGGACACACACATACACACACACGCACACGCACACACACACACTTGCAGATCTTGAGAACTGCACTGCAGATGAGAGAGAACAGTGATCCCCAGGTTTCCAGGCTGATCTTTGTTTGGACACGTCTCCAGGTTCTCGGCATGGGTAGAAGCACAGAAGCATTCCCAGGGTCCCAGGTTTCAAGCCTAGGTCTCCATCCCTCTTTCCCTCCACTACTTCCCTCCACTACCCAGAGACCTGCCTTCTCCAGTGAAAGCAGTTCACTCGCCCACGGATGGCCCACCCACCTCCAGATTCCCTGGACCTGGAGCAGATGGAAAAGGCTTTTCACTTAATAGGCAATTCACTTTGTTTTCTGTGCTTGCTCCCCCTCTTTGGCTTCCTAATATGAAATCTGCTCCAGAGCCAGGAGATGAGAGGGAAGGGGGGCTGCTGCAGGGAGGGGAGGGGGGAAACATCCTTGGGTAACCAGGTCCCAGCCTTGAGGAGCATTGCCCTGAGCTATTTTTTCCCAGACTTAGCCTCTGCTGCCTTGGCAAACCTGGCTTTGAACCCTGCTGGCACTTCATTTGAAAGAATCCCAGTGAGGGGAGAGAAGAGAAAAAATTGACAGGAAAGAAAGCAAAGAAACTGTCCTGTAATCCTCTACTCCAAGCCAGGCAAGGTGGCTTTATTCCACAGATTGTGTGAGGTTCGTGTTCTTTCCACCTGGCCTCTGATGTCTGGCGGCTCGTACTCAACTTACATCTATCCAGCCCCTCCTGCGTGCCAGGGGCCGTGTTAGGCACTTTATGTACATTATCCACGTGGCCCTCACCACTCCCTAGGGAAGTATGCCTTAGTCCTCCCATTTTGCAGATAAGGAGCCTGAGTCTCAGAGTTCAAGTGACCTTCCCAGCATCACAGAGGTCACATGTGATGGAGAGAGGATTCAGAGCCAGGGGCTCAGACTCTTCCTCTGCTGTGCTGATGTGTGCAGGATCCCTGCACTGCTAGCCAATGATGAATCACGGAGAAAAAACCAAGCACGGAGGCCCCTCACAGCCTCCCAGAGCAGGCTGGTGAGGGAGAAGGGCCAGCCAGCATTTGGTGGGCCATCAGTCTGGCCATGTGTCACACCACAGAAGCAAACTGTGCCTTCTGGCTATGTTCCCCACGTTCCTAAAATTGCAGAAGTCCAACAGCGCCAGTGGGAGAGTGGGCCAGCCTGCCGGATGCTGTTCGGATGCCTGTCCCTGCTCCGCCTCCCACCCAATAGCCTGAATCATCCCAACTCAAATGCAGACTCTTATCAAGTGGGACCTCGTGCTGATTCTCAGAAGGCCAACTTGAGAGGTCTGAGGTCTTGTTCCCGGCAGGACCCCCAGCGACTCTGTGGTGTCTTTGGCAAATCCCCACCATTCCCAGTGCCCCACTCCCTCCTTTGTGGTCTCACCCTTGCTTCACGGCCACTGAATCAGTCACTTTGTATGCTATGCTCCTAACTGTGATGGAAAACAAAAACAAGTATAACTTATTTTATTTCTATGTTCAGACTATATAGAGAATATTCTACGTATCTATGATGTGCTTACTACTGCAGTGCATTTGTCATTAGTATTCATGTTAATACAGCACATTTATCCTTTGGTACCCGCTTGGCTACAGAGCATCATTTTGGGGAGGCCAAAGAAGAGGGGCTGGGTTCTTACTTAGGGTTTCTGGTGGCATCTTGGGCAGAGGATTGGGCTGCCCATAGCCAGCATCCACAAACAGCATCCCATTGGCCTGGTGCCTGTCCAGGCCCAGTGACTATCCAGGCCGACCTGGTGGAACCACCACTCCCTGGAACTCTGGAGTGGAGATGGTCCCCAAACCTCTGGGCTTCCTTCTGCATCCACATGTTTCTTTTTCATATGTAATAAAACCTCCTCTAAATGGAGTGTCAAGACCAGCAAAGAGACCATTTCTTAGCTCTATGCCTTTCTTTGAGGTAAAGGAAAAATTGGAAGGAGACAGCAGAGGGAGGTAAAGTTTCTGTCTTTTTATTTTAGAAGAAAGAGGGGTGTCTGCCTGTCCCCTCACCCCACTGCCACTTCACGTACCACTTTCCTGCCCTACCTCTCCCTGCCTGTCTTCCCTCCCTGCTTCAGGACTCCACCCGGGAGAGATCTATGAGGCACGGAATTCCATGTTGGCACTTCTCCCATCTCCTGAGAAAGAGGAAATAGTGCTTGAGGCTCCTCACCATGGGTGAGGGGACAGTTGAGGGACACTTTCTCTGGGGCTGTCCCTCTGGCTCTTGCTGCCTTGACCTACTGACCGTTCACAGGCTCCGGGGGCCTGGGGAGATCTCATGCCTCATCCAGGAAAACATGTAATATGGAAAGCAGAGACACATCGTGGCAGTCTCACGGGCAAGAATCCCTAGAGACCCCACTGTCCTGTTGCTCCTTTCTCCACACCACTCAGCCTGGGCCACAGAAATGGTCAAACAAGAAGAACAACACCCTTCTCCACTGCCGCAGCAAAGCTTGCCCCTGGTGCCTACGAGCTAAACCATGACCAAAGTCTAGTCGTGTCCATGTGCAGGGGACCCTGCTAGCTGTAGCAGGGCCTGGCCTCAATTTGCAGAGTGCTGAGAGGTTGCCCTGAGTCACCCCCACTCCCATTTGTCTCCTGTGTTCCAAGAGCCTACCTTTATGAGTTAGCTGCTCAGAATCAGCAGAGCTGTCTGGAGAGAATAGGATTATTCTCCCTATGAGATGTTAACTGGCCTCTATATGTAGTCAATCCTCTATTCTTCCATTTGTCCATCCATCCATCCATCCACTCGTCTATCCATCCATTCTTTCACTCAGAAGACACTGAGAACCTCTTGCAGAAAAAGCCCTATGATGAAGACAGCAATTCATCCACTGAGACGTTCAAAAATACTTATTAAACGCCATCTGTGCAGGAGGGACAATTCTAGGTGGATCAAATCAAGTTTCTGCTCTCAAAGAGCTCACAGCTTTGTAGGGAAGTGAGGCATTTACACAAACTGATAATACAACGAGGGACCGTGACAGGTCCTGGGGCGGGAGAGTGCAGGCTCATGAGTGCAAAGTGGGGGCTCATGAGAATCAGAAATGGCTTCCACTTGGGGAGAAGGTGGTCGGAGAAAGCCCAGGGTGAGGGTGGGCACTTGAACTGAGCCTGAGAAACCTCTGGGGTCTGCCTCTTGCGCCTCTCATCTGTCTCCCTCATCCAAGGAAGACAGGCAGGGTTTTTATACAAAAGTAAACACACAGCATTCCCAGCGCACAGAATCATGACAGACTGAGAACCACTGATGTATTTGAGGAAAAGCATGATTAGAATTTTGCCTCTGGGGACTGTGCTGGTTTTTCACAAGCCATTTTTAAGTAAAAATTTTATCAGTATCACGGAAGCTGAAATTTTCAGTGCCTGGAAGAAAAGGAAAATGGTAATGGGGGAGATATAAGTTGTCCCAGCTGCAGCGATGAGGGGAATGGGAGGATATAGGGGGCGTGTGCTCCCCTGAACCTCCCACTGGAGAGAATTAGTGCTGTTTACCACATTTTGGTTCTCCAGTCCTTCTGGCACAGGGAGGATTGGACTTTCCACCCCCTTGAAGTTAGGCGAGCTGTGTGCCTTGCTTTGGCTAGCGAAGTATGTGTGTAAGCAACATGTCCTTCTTTGTGAGTGTACGATGTTCTGCTTCTCCTGCCTCCCAGGAATGCATGTGGGGGCAAGTGTGAAGATGGAGACTTGGTCAGCCCACGTTTCTGGGACACTCTGCAATCCCTTCCCAGTCTGCACTGGACGAGTGGCATGAACCAGACATAAACCCTAGTCGTTTTAATTTTAAGCCACTGATAGTTGTGGGCTATTTATTACCCAGCATAACCTAGACTATCATGACCAAATACCTGGTAAGTTCTTCCAGTAGTTTAGTCCATTGCGCAAGTGTAAAGGAGGAAGTCTCCTGGGAGACAGAGTCTGCCTTCTGAAGAACCAAGGCCACCTGAGGCTGAAGGCATGGGTGATTTGACAAAGTCCTTTAGCATCTGAGCCATATTCTGCAATATCACTTTTGTCTTTTTTTATCACGTTAAAATAAACATAACATAAAACTCACATCTTAGCCATTTTTAGGTGTACGGTTCAGTGGTATTAAATACATTCGCACTGTTGTGAACATCACTTTTTTGTGTGTGTGTGAGGAAGATGGGCCCTGAGCTAACATCTGCCAATCCTCCTATTTTTGCTGAGGAAGACAGGCCGTGGGCTAACATCCATGCCCATCTTCCTCCACTTTATATGAGATGCCACCACAGCACGGCTTGACAAGCGGTGCGTCAGTGTGCGCCCGGGATCCAAACTGGCGAACCCCGGGCCGCTCCAGCGGAGCACGCGCACTTAACCGCTTGCGCCACCAGACCAGCCCCGAACATCACTTTTTAAGTTGGAGAACTTTGGACTAATGGAGTCAAACACTGATAGGACTTGTCTTCTTTCTGCAATAATACAGACACTGGGGGTTGACTGGGCATTTGTCTGCCTAGACCCTAAACAGAGGGTGTACCAGTCAGAAAGAGAAAAACTGCAATACCCAGGCACCCTTGCAGCCAGGCTCAGGATGTGATTTCAGGTCCTGCCAACCTGATATACTCATGGGAGAGTTTGCTGAAGCCGACCATGCCAGAGGCGGACCCAGCAGCTATAACAACAGCTTCCTGGCTTCACAGCCTCCTATCTGTGCTCAAGGAGGCAGAGGTCTTGTTTGTGAGGCCAGTTGAAGCAGTGGCCTGCACTAGTGACAGCACTGTAAGTGACCATATGTCACCTGGCGTTTGCCTGCCTAACCATGGTGCCTGAGCACTGCTGAGATGTGCAGAGGGTCCCCCGGCTGCAGCAGGGGAGGCTTCATGGAGGGATATGTGTGTGTGTGTGTTGGGAGGATACGCTGAAGTGGTTCCTGCTGGATAAATGAGGAAGGAGGAAAGGGTTGGCAGAGGTTTTCAGAGAGAATGGTGGCTGGGGACTTTTCAAAGGAATAATCCCTTTCTAAGGATCCAGAGGGTGTGCATGTGTGCACTTAGAACACTTGAGGCTGTGAAATAAGGAAATATTAAAAATAGCAGTTCCATCTCCTCCCTTAGAATTTCATGAGGGGTGGTTCCCCCAACCTCACCCCAGGGAATGTCACTGAAGCATAATGGGGGCAACCATGGCCTGAGGGCAGGTCAGCATGCAACACCATTCCCACACACTGTTAACACAGAAGTGCGGGGCTGGGGAATCGGGCCCCCCGAATTCCAGCACCGGGATAAACCACGTGCCTCTCTGTGCCTCCATTTATTTTCCCCTAAATTGGGATCATTTCAATCTTTTGGAGATACCGTGAGGACACAGAGAGACAATAGATGGGAAAGTTCACCAATAACACAAACACCATGCACATGGGGTTCTGTTGGCCTATGCTGGAAGAGGGATGGTCCAGGGAAGGGGTGGTCATCCTATCGAAGGGAAGGAAGGAAAGCAACCAAGCCCCAAAGGGCACAGAGGGAAAAGAGAACGGAAGAGGAGATGTGGAGGCTCTGGGAGGAGCAATGCTTACAGAGCTTGAATACCTGAAAGGTGCCTGGGGGCCCGGAGAGTACCTATGGGTCCCTGCAGGCCCTGGCCTACTGTGGCCCCTCTCACCTGGGTAAATGCACAGCCCTGCATCCCTGCCTGGGCTCCCAGCCACCGTGATCTGCTGCTGACAGGGGCTATGAACACTCAAGGTGCACTCATTGGGCAGGGCTTGGGGGGTGGCATGACAGCGTGGCTCCAATGCAGGCCGCCTAAGAATGTCATAGGTAATAGCAGATCCTCCAGTGTATTGAATGTACAACCCAAATGCCAAATGTTTATCTTCATTCACAAAGTTTCAGAATCATGCTATTGTGTGAAGTGACGTCTCCTTTTCTGCCAGCAGTGTATTTTCATAGCATTTCTTCATCCTTTTTAAGACAAGAAGCTAAGGCAGTAGCAAATGCTAGATCAACGTAAAGAAGAGATGACCCTCACTGCATCCCAACCCCATCATGGGATGGGACTGGGATTTGATTCAGCTTTGAGGGAATCTCCGATTCACTGGCATAATGATGACACTGGTGAAATCTGACCTCAGTCCAGGTTTCCTCTCTCACAGGCCGCTTCCCCTCCTATCCCTCTTTCTCCTGCTCTCCTTCCCACCCCCTTCCAGGATGCCAGGGGATCGCCGCCTCTCCCCGACTGGGTGTTCTGTCCTCTCCAGGCCAGTGGTGCGTGTGCACACACATGCATACACACACCCCATTCCCATCATCCATGTCTGTCCCTTCTCACAGAGCTGGGTCTTGCTATGGCATCATTGGCTGATCTGAGGAACCAAGAGTCTGCGTGTGTGACCATGGGGTCAGATACTGCTGCGATGACTTTAGTCGCAGGTATGAGTCTAGCAGGAGCTCACGGGGAGAGGTTCCTGGCAATCTGGCCGAGAAGGGGAGAGATTCAGGGTCAGGCAGGCGTTGGGACATGCCACCATGCAGGCACCTGCCCATATGCAGGCTTCCCCTCTGGATCTTATTTGCTTCCTAAATGCCTCCACAGCTTTCTTGGCAGTACAAGGCAATTCCCCTCATTCCAGAAAATCCTACTCCTCAGGAACACGTCATGGAATGAAAAGATGTAAGTCACTGCAGGGAAGTCGGCTGGTGCTTCTTGCCCCGAGCAGAGCAACCGTCCAGGCCCCAGAGCAGATGCAGCTTGTCCTCTTGATACCCTGGCCTGTCCAGCAGCCACAGGAAGTGAGGCCTGAGATAGCGGTAGCCCTGAACTCTTCAGTGACATTTCCTGGAACTCCTTGAGATGAAGAGAAAACAAGCAAACTGACTCTGAGCTGCAGCGCTTGGCCAGATGTCACTCCTCAGCCCCAGGGATTTACTTAATGTCTAGTTTGGAATCCAGGTCTAGTGGTCTGTGTAAAAGAAGCCGCTCTGTCTGCACCAAGGATTTCAGTCAGGCTACCTTGACTGGATAATGAAAAAAATCCTTAAGCCGGGATTTTCCAAGACTCAATTCAAATACTGTCCCCAAGCAAATGCGACACCTCCACCTCACCATCATCCCCTCAGTCTGCAAATCCTTAGGGCTTTGGGATCTCTGTCTGCCTGCTGCCACCTTATAGCACTGTCCTGCGCATGCTTGTTTAATTCCACCTTCCAGAGAATAAGCTCCTTAAGGCATGGAACGTGCTGAGCACCATGCAGTGGATGCCTTGCTGTGTCACCTAGGTTGTCCTTGAGTGCGTATTTCCCCAGCTGCAGGTAGTGCTGCCGGCTGCCAGCCCTCAACTTCAAGCTGTCTCCAGAAATTGCCATCAGCTGCAGAGATCTGCCTCCCCCGATGCCACACCCTCTTTCCAGGGGCAGATGCATCTGATGAGTGATCAATGAGGGATTGTGAAGGCCTGGCCCCCTTGCCCCAACCTGGAACAGTTCCAAAGGGCCATCCCAGCTTTAGAACTCCCCACAGGGTCAGCTGAGCCCTCCTGACTGCATTGCAGCCCCACTACTCCCTCTGCCCACTCCTGCATCCTTCCCTTCCCTTTTCCAAGCGTTAAACCCGAGAGCACTCTCTAATAAACTTCTTCTTGCTAAACTCCATCTCAGAGTCTGCTTCCCAGGGAACCCAACCTGCAATAGAGGGTCTGGCAATAGGAGCTTCCCAGTAAACACTGGTTGGCGTAATTATATAGTCAATTGCTCAGTGATAAATCCAATCAGAGAATGGCCTTAACTAGTTAGTTGACCATGCAAATAGCAGTGGCCTTGCCAGAAAGTAAGTGCCATGTCGCACCAAACCTACTTGGCAGGTCACTTTGAATTTTGGGAGAGGCTGGAGCCATGGAACACACAGGAAAAGGCAAAAATATTCCCAAGTTACACCTCAGGCAGCTCCAGCCAGAGGGTTGTTTATTAGTGAATGACGAGAAAGACCATAGGACTCTTACTCTGTGCAGAATGAGACCATTTTTCTAATCACTTTCCATCTGTACTTTCTTCTATTCTTCCCAAAAGAAAATCCCTCTCTGGGGGGGAGCGATTCTGGGACTGCCATAGCTCAGAGAGCAACAGAGATCAATAGATGAGGGAGAGAGCGTCCCTTTCTGGTTGCAGCTCCTGCCACAGCTTTTCAAAAAGTAAGCTTTCGAGAGAAGGACTCTTGCTCAGGATGAAATTGGTGAAGATGCTGTTCTAAAGCAGCAGCCCAGAACAACTGCAGGTAGAGACCGAGACTTTTCTACGTTTGATATTGTTTTTAAATCGCAGACTTGTAGAATATAAAAGATCAGTGGATGACAAAGAACTGGGACAACAAAAGAAGATCTGGTGGGGATTGGGATACCCACACTACTTTTCACATCCAAGTGGCCATGGCTTGGTAGCAGCTGCCTGGAACACTGATGGGAGAAGGAGTCTGAGACCCAGTGTGGCTGCCACGACCAGTCAGAAGTGTCTTGGCTGGCGCAGAGAGCTTCGGCACATTCATCCTAAAGTGTTACCAGTTCCTCAGTGAAGAGGAATCAAATTTAATACCAGAGCCATATTGTAATATTATATGTGGTTTATTATATACCTAATTATATGATATCCATAGTTAATAGTTTGATAAACTATGCAGATCTTATTCCATATTCTCAATTGTTATAAAAGTCTGGAGAAAAACAATCCTCTTCAGACACTATTAAACAAATAGAAGCCCGGACACAGTGAATCCTCATTAATCATTGTGGTAAGGACCCTGTTGGCCGGCGTGGGCAGAATGGGTAAGAGGCACCTCTTATGGAATACGCCTTCATAAGGCCTATCCCTGATTGTGTGCCACCCAGGTTATAGAACTGCAGGTCCTGGAGCCAAATGGGACCTTGGAAATCATCATGTCCACCCAGCCTCAGACATGCACCAATGGAGTTTCTCTTTTATGACTATCCCTGGCCACCCACATATCCCAACCAATTTCTTCTGGATGTAATATCTTCCAGCAGTCACTATCTAGTTATTACAATACTCGCCTTATAAACATGCACATGGAACTGCTTTTGAAAAGAAAGTAGGGTCAATATACATTTGTCAAAGTCCGTAGCATGTACAATACCCAGAGTGACCTGTAGTGTAAACTATGGGCTTCGGCTGATAATGATGTGTCAGTGTAGGTTCATCCGTTGTACAAATGTACCACTGCGGTGTGGAATGTTGATAGTGGGGGAGTCTGTGCATGTATGGGGACAAGGGGCATATGGGAACTCTGCACTTTCTACTCAGTTTTGCTGTGAACGTAAAACCGCTCTAAAAATAATGTTTATTAATTAAAAGAAAGAAAGAAAGGAATCAGGGCCCTCTCTGTACGTGTGGAGCTCAAGACCTGTATGCAGCAGTAAAGAAAGTGCTGGCCGGTGTGGGCTGTGGGGTCAACGGGGTTAGGTCCTCTGGCTCCTTCTTTCCCTTCTCACTTCGACGAAATAAAATCAATGACTGCTGGGTATGGTGAGGGGTTGTTTTGAGTTTTGAGTTGGGGGAATTTTGGTCTAGAAAAGAAAGGAGATTTAAATAGATGAACGTTTAATTGATTATCTGCAATGTCCTCATCCTTACAACTCCTCTTGGGAGAGCTTGGTTTCCTGTGTTCCCATATCCCCTTCTTGGCACCCCATTTCAGGTCTCTGAGGGCCTGCTTTCCATCACGGCCAAGCTTTGAGATCCTCTTGTCCCATCATTTCCCTTTGTTGTTGGTCTTATTTGATCCAGGCACGGAAAAAATAACCCAAGATGATTTATCGTTGAAAGAAAAGAGATAAGTCCTGAGAAGGGAAAGAATTTATTTTTCTTTGCAGCTCAGGAAATGCAACTCTTTAGATAAGTAAAAAACTGAATTCTTTAATTTTCTTCAAATGCAAAAATAAAATTTCTGTTGAAAACCAAATGTATCATTCATGTGTTCCAAATTACAGTCATTTTTTTTTTAATAAAAATGGCAGGTTTAGGGGCCGGCCCCGTGGCTTAGTGGTTGAGTGCGCGTGCTCTGCTACTGGCGGCCCGGGTTCGGATCCCGGGTGCGCACCGACGCACCGCTTCTCTGGCCATGGTGAGGCCGCGTCCCACATACAGCAACTAGAAGGATGGGCAACTATGACATACAACTATCTACTGGAGCTTTGGGGGAAAAAAAAAAAAGAATGCTGAAAGCTTCTTCGTATGTGTTTGAGAGGGAGAATAAAGTTGAAAAAACAATTTTTAAATAAAAAAAATAGCAGGTTTAGGATGGGGGAAATGATCAATTTCAGCCCACTCCCTTTCTCTGTGAGCATTAACTAAACAAGCATGAAAAGTAAGATAATTCTTCCAATGCCCTCTTCCTGACTCTTCCCATTGCCTGCAAGGGTTTCATAAAAAGTCATTTTAGTTATTGTAGTTTCTGGCCCCAATCCAACATTTTTACCAAAGTAGGTATTTAGAGCACTGCAGTGTCTACAAGTCTTCAACATCCATGTGTCTATGTGTATGTGTGTATGTGAGAGAGAGTCTGTGTGGCATTTGTGTGTATGCCTTATATGTGTATTTGTGTGTGTGTTAATAACTGTTTTTGTCCTATTTCTCTAGTGGTACAACAGTTTTGGAGAGTACCTGAGAAGAGCTTTGCAAAACAGCTTACCAGCATCTTCCTATCCTGTTTCTATTGAACAATTCCAGATTTGGAAAGGCAACATTGAAAAGTCCCTCCAGCTGAGCAATTTGAAGATTTAGGACAGTGTTTACATGTTATTAAATAGTCAGCTCTCAAGGCCACCAAGCCCCTTACCAGTGCCTCTGCAGTGTATTGCCCGAGCAGACAACTGAACGCTTCTCTGAACCACATCTGTAAAATACAGATAATTAAGCCCACTGTCACATATGCTCATGAGAACAAAATGAGACAATGTCTGTAATGGACCTAGCACAGATGAGGTGCTCAATAAGTAACCATTGACTTCCCCTCCCTCACCCCTTTGTGACATGGCTCTATACCTTTCCTCCTGGTGCTGCCTGCCACCCTCCCACAGAAAGAGCTAGGGAATGAACCCACCTTGGTTGTCACCACTTTCTCCTCTTTTCAGCCTTTATCACAAGTCCACAGTGACCTATCCCTTTCCTAAACTTGATAGCACCCACAAATTCAGCTTCTAATAACATAAGACTGAGCTGCCTATTAAGGGTCTCAACTCCTAAAACCATTACTTACTTCCAGAACACTTGTGAAATTCACCTCCCTTGGTACTGAAGCCTTCTATTTTGCTTTCCAGAAGCTCTTGGTATTATTGGGACAAATTACCCTGTGCGGGGGAGGTGGAGTCATCCAGCAGGACACGCTTGTTCTAGAGAGTCAGCAGGCCCAAGTTGGAAGCCCAAATCTACCATGTATTAGCCTTGGGTGACTAATATCGCTGTTCTTCACCCACGAAATAAAAGTAACAATGCTTCTATCACAAGAACTTTCATAAGAATTAAAGTTATTAATGATTGCTAACATTTGTTAAGTACTCACTGTATACCAGGCTAGGCTCCTTATGTGCGTCTCATTTGGAGCCCACAACAACCCTGTAAATCATGCACTGATATTATGACCCCTATTTTGCAGATGAGAAACTTAAAGAGTAAGATTTAGATGAGACTTGAGAGTTACTTGCCCAAGCTTGACATCCATTAAGTGGCAGGGCTAGGATTAGCAACAGGAAGTTTTTTCAAGGTTATTGTTCTTACATATATCTTTTCAAGGATAAAGATATACCCTCCACGTGTTTATTTCCAACTATATAGCCTTTAAAAACACCAGAAAATGCTTAATAAAAGAATGAAGGAATTGTTTTAAAAAGGAACAGAGGGCACAAACTCTTTAAGGAAATAATAAGAATTAGAATATAGAAAATCTGAGATTATTCACATACAGCCCTGTTAGAGATCAGAAGACTAGACAAATTATTTTTCAAAGTCCTTTCTAGACTTGTGACACTGGATACTAAAAATAGCTTAAATATTCAAGCTGTTGACCTTATTCAGGTCTGAAATTTCTTGTGATTTAGCTGTTCATTAGTTGCTGACCATCATGTTCTATCTCGCCACAGTCCGCCCATTAATTTCAGTGGAAAGATGAATGAGCCCATAATGAGTGAAAAGACTTTTATCAGCTAAGAGGATTTTTTCCCACACTACCAATGCTTCCAGGACTTGACTGGCTGGTTCTCACCTGTCTCTGTCAAGGTCCTGACTCCACCGTGAGGGGCTTGTGATTAGGAACTATTGATCAGCTGCTTGGGAGGGGCCAGGGTACAAAGTCAGGTGAGGAGAGAGCCTTCTCCTTCCAATGTAAGGATGAGAACTCTTTTCTCAAGTCAAAGATGGGATATTTTCAAAAACGCTGAGAAATGAATTGTTAACATAAGGTATATCCAGATTTACCTCTATGCCTTTTGGTGGAAATATGCCATTCCCAGTTTGGATCGTAAGGTTGCTCCTCCTTGCTTCATATAACAGCTGAACTTCAAGAGTTGTGCACCAAGATTGGCCAACTCTTTTGAAAACCTGCTAAAGTGAAAATCTCTCTAGAGGGAGCACATACACTGGTTCTCCCCATCCTTACTCAGTCTGCCTAATGGATTGCATTACCTGCCTGATTCTTCTAGGCATTTGTGCAGATCAGTGAGAGCACAGGACAAGATCTGAGTCTGGAGGGATCAAATAGGCAGAGAGAGAAGAGGTGGCACTCACTCCCTAGACCTGAGACAGAGAGCAGCATCTTCAGAGCTAGGAGGAGAAAATGTGATCCCAGAACGCAGTGGTTATCAAGAATGAGGGCAGCGAAGGTTCAGGAGTCATCTGGAAGGTGAGGCGACATAGTGAGGTCATGGACAACAACCTGTTGAAATGTTTAGAAATCCATAGATGAAAAAGAACGGAATAGGAGCTCAAGGGGAAGCAGAATTATTTAACAAAGAGGAGTCATGGGTATATTCACAGGTTAGGAAGGAGTCAATGGAGGGAAAGATCTTTAGGGTGACTTACTGTCCTGGTTTGCCCATAACTGAGGGGTTTCCTGGGATGTGGGACTTTCAGTGCTAATACTGGTAAAGTCCCAGGCAAACTGGAGTGAGTTAGTCATCCTACAAAATGCAAAGGGGGCAGTGTGGGGATGGAGTGAGATAATTACCGGATTCTGGAAGAGTAGAAAGACTAAGCTGGAAAAGGAGGATGGAAGCTTTCTATATACCAATTTTTATTTCTCTGAGAAGTATCTTGGTGCACAAAGAACATATGGGTTTATGAATTATAGAATCACATTCTCAGTTGCTCAGCTAGCTTGGTGCAAGACTAAAGTCTTGGTGTCTCCCTGCTACTCCTTATTTCATGCTCTTAGTTAACTCACTCTAGCGATCTAGAGCCTTCTGGTCACTGACCTTCCAGCTCTCTGTCCTCCAACTCAAGGTCAAGCTTTCACTCTGTTAGTCCTCAGCCCTCGACAAATAAAGCTCCTTAAAGCTGAGGCCTCAGGCTGGGCCTTTGCTTTGGATGAAAACATTCTCCTAAATGCTGCATAGGGCGGAAGTGCTCAGGCCTGCAGCATGTGTGCAGGCTTGCTAGAATATTCCCCAACCTTCTCCCACTCCCATCTGGCCACATCCCTGCAGAGCCACATCCTCAAATCCCTCTTTGACACTTCATCTTATCCAGCCTCCCCCATCCTGGGTCTCCTTCTTTTGACAGTAGTTTCACAGGAGCAGGGTTTAGGCACGCAATTGCTTTTCAGTGCGTCTTTTCTTAGAGTTTAGGAAATTCTCCAAAACTGACAAACCTTTCCGCTTTATATCTGTCAGGAGTTAGAAGCAAACAGAGTGTCTTGAAAACATGGAACCAGAAGATCAAGAAATAGCTGCTGGCTCTGCTGCTATTAGCCACATGTCTCTGGGTAAGTAATTTAAGCTCTAAGCCTCCATTTTCCCTCATCTGTAAAATGGGTATATAATGCCTACCAGCTAGTGTCAGCCTAATTAAATTAGAAGGGCTAAACTAAAACAATTTGTAAACTCTTGGACTCTATAAATAAGCTAGCAGCACCAGAGGTAACAATGAGTTTAAAAGACATACTGGAAAGCCAGTAATAAATATTTGTTGGATGAATGAATAAACAAATGGGCGAATTTGGAATTGCTAAGATCAGTCAGACCTGTTCTGACTTAAAACCAGTCAATGCTAGCCTAGATATAAAAACAAGAGTGAGCAGTCCCAAGTTCATGGAGGTGGAAGTTTGATGTAAGTGGGAGCTGTGAAGACAGACAAGCTGGCAGGACACCAGATGCCAAGAACTAGCCACAGAGGAGGCCTCACAGAGGAGGGAACCGCCCTTGCTGTGAGAAGCCTTCTAAATATGAGGCCAAGCACAGGGTAAGCTATATGCTAAACCATACTAGAATCATGTACACAGAGGCTGTTGCAGCCAGAAGAGGTTAAACTTGAAAGTAGATGAGTAAAGCAGACAGATGTAAGACAATAGGCATGCTCGCTGGTGAACTGGAGAATGCACATCCTTTTAAATGGAGGCGTTTAAAAACCAGTTAAAAACGAAACCTTTGCCAGCCAAACAAACACAGATGAAGAAACCTGCTCAGAGACTGGAAGAACCTGCCAGTGCATGACGGCCCTATTCCTGGAATCTAGATCTGACTGCCAACAACACGCCGCTGAGACAATGGGGGAGAGAGGAGGGTCTGTGGACAGGGCAAGTTCAAACACAGATCTTCTGCTTATGAGCCTCAGCTTGAGACACGCTCAGACCACTTTCAGCATTGGCCTTGTCCTGATGCAGATTCTGAGATAAAAATGCAATAAGGAATGTGCAGGGGGCCAACATAGGGCCGTAATGCCCAATGGGTAATGAGACAGAGAGAGAGACTAGCTGTACTAGCTTGCTAGGGCTGCCATAATAAAGTACCACAGATTGGGTGGCCTAAACCACAGAAATTTATTTCTTCACAGTCCGGAGACTAGAAGTCCAAGATCAAGGTGTTGCCAGAGTTAGTTTCTTCTGAGGCCTTTCTCCTTAACTTGTCTTCTCCATTTATCTTCACATGGTCTTCCCTCTGTGCCTGTGTCCTGGTTGCCTCTTTTCATAAGGACACCAGTCGTATTGAATTAGGGCTCACCCTAATGACCTCATTTAACCTTAATTACCTCCTTAAAACCATACCTCAAAATACAGTCACATTCTGAGGTACTAGGGGTTAGGACTTCAACACACATGAATTTTGGGGGGACATAATTCAGCCCATAACACTAGCTCTTGGTAAAAATCAACAATCCTTCAACATTTTAATGAGGTTTTTTTGCTTTGGCACTGTGTATACTAGAAATAATCAAAAGACCTCATGAGAACAGAATAACACACAGACATCGCAGCAAATTCAGATAATCAGCCTCCCCACCCCCACACACCTTAATTCTTTCATTCCAGAACTGCTGTTTTGGATTGAACCTATTAGATTCCAGACAATCTGTCAGGTGCTGGGGACACAGTGGTGAGCAGAGCCAACCTGGCCTGGGCCCTCAGGTAACTCAGAGTCTATTGAAAATATTATTTCTTCTGGTTCAGCCCTTTACTACTGATATGACTTAGACCAGGTTGCTTAACCTCAGTGAGCCTCAGTTTTCACATCTGTGAGATGGAGAAAATAGTACCCATAATTAGAGAAGATAACACAACACATATAAAGGGTCTACAACAATATGTGGAACTCAAGTGTCCTCAATAAATGTCACCCTACTCTCCTAAGTCCTATTACCTAGGATTCCACATAAAATAATACCTGCTAAAAGGGCCGGTCCCGTGGCGTAGTGGTTAAGTGTGCCCGCTCCACTGCTGGTGGCCCGGGTTCAGATCCCAGGCACGCACCAATGCACTGCTTATCAGGCCATGCTGTGGTGGCGTCCTGTATAAAGTGGAGGAAGATGGGCACAGATGTTAGCCCAGGGCCAGCCTTCCTCAGCAAAAAGAGGAGGATTTGCATGGATGTTAGCTCAGGGCTGATCTTCCTCACGCACACACAAAATAATAATAATAATACCTGCTAAAGAATTAAACTTTCCAAACTTGAAATGGGGCATCTTTATTTTTCCTGAATTTGGTACTTCCCATTCCAGGGCAAGATGAAAACAGGACCATAACTTATCAATGGAGACAACAAATGTGTTATCAACAGAAATGCACATTCCAAGATAATGCAGGTCCTGCTTCCCAGGGTCCAGCTTATCCCTCTCTCTTCTAATGCTGTGGATTGAGGAAGGACTGGCGCCATCTTGGCCCATAAATCATTTCTAAACCGTTCCTGGAGGGCACAAACCCCGAGGGCAGCACCTTCCACCCAGCTAAAGAATTTCCTGCCAAAACGGATAAGAATTTCCTGTTTTGCTTTTCATTATTACTTTAAATAATCATATTCAAAGTCTTGGCGGATCGTAAGCAGCAGGCGCTGACAGAGTGTGTCAGCATCTTTTCTAGAGTAACTCAGGGTGATTGCAGCAGCTTTAGAAATGGCAAGTTCAGATCTGGTCAAAATGCACAAAACAACCAGTCGGGGGTTGAGTCCTAGCCAGAAGGAACATTTAGATGCCAGGGCGGCCACTCAACAAGCTCTGAGCTCCTGCGGTTGGGGGCTTCCATCTTTCCCCAGTGGAGCTAGATAAGCCTTTGTCACCCATGGCGGGACTCACAGTCAGTTGATGGGTTTGTCATCTCTCTTAGCCTCTTCTCCCTGTCTCTGAGGAGCAATCAGTCCACAGCACGGAGAGCCAGAGATCCACAAATAACCCCGGAGAGAGAAGGACAGCTGATGCCTGGGTCCCCCTTGGTTTGGCACTGTACTTTGCCCATGCCTTTGACCATGACTCCAGACCAGGCAGGAGTGTCCTCCCTGTTACTCAGTCTGATCCTCACCTTAGGGTTCGGGAGGGAGCCCCCACAGGCACTCAGGGCTACCCCCCTCCCTCCTGAGAAGACCCCAGGTACCCTTAGAAACATGAACCTCTTGGAGCTGCTCCAGGCAACTCCCAAACAAATCGTCCCTGCCCTGCAGGGCATCCTCATGTGCTCAGAAAATGAAGGCTGGGTGCTCAAGGATTCTTCTGGGGTTTCTGAGGACACTGGCTTGAAATTTCACATCCAAGAGGACTGCTTCAGCCCAAATGACACTCCACAACCATTCTCCTGCCCTCCACACGCTCCCTCACCCAGAGAAGAAAACAGAGACTCCCTCGGTATCTCTAGAACTGAGCACACCTCCCCAGCTCCCTCACTCCAGACCAGCTCCCCATCCTAACTTCCTTCTCTCTGTAGACGCCACCCCTTTCTTCCAGTCACGTGAACTCAAGACATCCTGCTTATCTTTATTCCTCCCTCTTCCTCCTTATACACCATCAACCATCACCAAACTCAAGCCATTTGTCTAGGATGCCAAGATGTGTGCTAGGTTCTTGCATGGTAACCTCACTTGCATCTGTCCTATTTCCCCTGCTGCTTCCACCATGAGTAAAGCCTCAGGGCCTTAGGGCCTCATCACCTCCAGCCCCAAGGATAGTAGTTGCCTCCTACCTGGTCTCCCCTACCCCCATTTCTTCTTATCACCCCTTCTCTAGAGCTGGTAGTATTATCCACACTGCTTAATAGGTTCACAAACCTGCTTAGAAATTTCAGGGCCTAGCAAATAAGGCACATGCCCCTTCTCCTGGCACTCAAAGCCCTCCGTGAGCTGGTCTCAGATTTCTCTCTTCTTATTCCTCCTCTCATGCACCTATACTTCAGCCGAACTAGGCAGTCCCCTGCCTGCTTCCTCCTGTCACCCCTTCTAGATCCAGTGCTCTCTAATCTCTTCCTCCTCCATGAAGCCTTCCCATCAAGTCCACTTGGGGCAAGTGCTCCCGCCCCCGCTGCCCCACACAGCTCTCTGTATTGTTTTGTCACAACGTAAGTACCATATGGGTGGTAGGACCATTGTCAAATATTTCCAGTCTCCTCTCCTTCTGGGCATATGGTGAATGATCTTGTAACTTGCAATGGCCAACAAAACGTAAGTGAAAGTGGGATGTGTCATTTCTGGCCTGAAGTTTTAAAAGCCAGTGTCTTTGCCACATTTTCTTCTCCATGAGGCATGCGTCAGGGTGGATCCTCTGTCAGCCTGAGTCCCTGCCGACCTGCTATGATCATATAGTGTGAACGAGAAATAAGTCTTTGCTTCTTAGGTCACTGAGATTTGGAGGTTGTTTGTTATCACAGCAAAATCTAGTTTATCCTGACTGTTATAACATGAGACCTAGGAGACCATCTAGTCCCATCCCCTGCATTACGGATGAGGAAACTAAGCCTCAGAGAAGGTGAAAGGACTTGCCTACAGTCATATCATTAGTAGTGACTCAAGTCTAGAGCCAAGTGACCCTAACATCCAGCCCAATACTTCTTCCATGACACCATCCTGTAGGATCCTTGAGACAAGGACTTAACAACAGGAGTCTGGGATGTCAGCCCCTGCCCTTCATTACTTAGTTATGTGATCCTGGGTAAGTCATTCTTTCTCCCAGGCCTCAGTTTCTCCACTGCTAGGATGAGAAAAACTCCCTTCTAGGCTGTCTTGCTGTGTACCCCTCGGTGTCCATTATCTTCCTCACAGTGTTCGTTATGGGGCCTTGCACAGAGTAGGCACTCATGTGTTGATGATCAACTAGCAGTCTCATAGGCATATCCCATCTTTCCCGTGGGAATAATTGACACTGCCTTCTCCAGGTGGGGTAAAGGTCAGACTGAGTGCACTGACCCACTCTTGAGTAGCCCTTTGCATCTCCTAGTTTTTCATACAGCTGCCCACAGGTATGAGTTTATTCTTGAGTCTCATCTCTCAGGCCCTGCCTTTCACTGTTGCTCTGAAGTAGCATTCAGTCCTTAACCGACTCCACAAAAGCACTGGCCTTTGGCACCAGCGTGTACCCTTACAATGAGAGGTGTGAGCTTATTTGTGTGTGTGTTTGTTTCTTTTGTTTTCTCTTATCACATTCCAACTCTTGAGTATTCTAAGAGCTGTCAGCCTTTTAACCAGGGGCATTGGGTTTCTGTCCAGGACCCACTCTTAATTCCTTTTTATTCGTCTTTTAATCTCCTTTCCTTAGGCTGCCTGAAAGAACCAACTCTTTGGAAGTTAAGACACTTAAGGTTTGAAAACGTGGCAGACCATCTCTTACTCCTGGACATACGTCAATAGTTGAGGCTGGCCCTCAGCCATTAGTCACATGCCCGGCATTCTCCAGGGGGTGGTCAACCCCAGAGCAGGAAGGATCTCAGGGTATGGGTGACCTCTTCCTCACAGTGGTGGCAGGGAGGACAGGCCACGACCCCGTGCAGCTCCTTTTGTAGCAAACATTTTGCCACAGATGTGAGTTCACAAGGACACTGGCAATTGGGGGCTTCCCTTCCCACTTTGGGCCAGCTCTGAGGGACATCGCAGTAAATGACTGAGGGGTGGCCAGAGGTAGGAGTCCCCACGGCCACCGAGAGGCTTCCATTAAGCACCACTTCACCTAACCCTGGACAAGTAAACTGACCAGACCAAAACTGGAAAGGAACCCAGAAGGTCTAGTCCAACCTGTCTATGAGAAATATAATACACAAATATATTTTAAATGTATATATGTTATGTAGTTTAAATGTTCTAATAGCCACATTAGTAAAAAGAAACAAGCAGGTGAAATAAATTTTAATAATATATTTTATTTAACCCAATATACCCAAAATATTATCATTTCAACATATAATCAATATAATTATTATTAATGAGAAAGTTTACTTTTTTTTTTGAGCTGTCTTCGAAATCCAGTGTGTATTTTACATTTATAGCACATCCCAGTTTGGACTCTTGTGACTAGTGGCCTCTGTCCTGAGAGCACAGGTCTAGTTAAGCCTCTTATTGCTACAGATGAGGAAACTGGGGTTCTGAGATGAGGAGAGAATTACATCAAGATCCCAGCTCCAGAGGCAAGGTTAAAGCCCAGATGTTTTGCAACACTCTTTTAGTTGTACCACTGAAAAAACCAAACCAGAACCAAACAAGAACACCACTCAGCAAACAAATAAGGTCTCGGTTTACAGAAACCCCAGACAAAGGCTAAGGGTGCATTAGCAGAGTTACAATGAAGGAGTCATGTGACTTTCAAGTTCAAGAAAGCTGGGCATTGAGAGAATTTCTTACCACTCTCTGAGTGAGGTAGCTATTTGTGCTACAGCTAAAGCTGAACAAAGGCAGCTGCCGTGCTGAACAGACAGATGCTCTTTCCAGGAGAAAGGAGTCTTAGAGGGCTGCCACTCATCCAGCTGGCAGCGCCGACACTAGTGGCTACTGGATCTCTTAGCTTTGCTTCTGACCTGCAGCAAGATGTTGAACAAAATATTCGTGGTAAAGAGAAAAGAACGCGAGTTCTGGAATCAAGTTGGCCTGGATTCCAATCCCCGACAACGTCTCTGAGCCTCTGCTCTCTCCTCTGTAAAGTGAGGAAGATGCTGATGACGCTCATGATACCTTCCATTGATGGCTGCTGGAAAGACTGAACGGCCTGGCCCTGCTAGTAAGTACTTGGCACACAATCAGGCCTCAATAAACTTTTGCTTTCCTTTCCTGAGGCTGGTTTCTCACAGCAAATCAATGCCATTCTCTGAACTTCTTTTGGGAAAGAAATTCTCGGGCTTAAGGGCCACTGTTGGCCAGAGCCACTTAGTTAGCTTTGGAATGCTGCTAACTGCAGCTGTCTTGGGATCTCAGTGACTGTCTTTGAAGCAGCTTTCTAGGCCCAACCATGACTTGCACGGAGCATTGTCCTCCTAGAGTCATATGTGATCCTTATGGCAACACTGCGACCTGGGGTTAGAAAGAAAACCAGTAGAGATGTCACAGCTCTTTGTCTCACCCGTGCCAACTGGGGCCAGTCTCAGAGGGAGCAAACCCTGGGAATGACCCCTGGGAGCAGCAGGTTTGGAGGGGAGTGCCTCAGTGGCGGATAAATTCCGTGCCCAGCTTGGATCTGGGAGTGCCTCTCTCTCCCTGTGGTATTTTTAATTATGACATCAAGTAAAAATAGAATTTCCTGTTGATCTGATAAGAAATTCCTGTTTTTTCCAGAGAACAGGGCAGCCTATATTAGGGGGCATGGACAGTGGGGGTTACCAACTACTTCCGAGATGAATGATTAAAGAAAGGAGGGGCCGAGTGAGCCTCGGTTCACATTTATTTATTTTTAAAGTGTAAAGACAGCTCATACCAGAAGACCCACAGGGTGCGATTGATAATTTCCTACACACATTGAAGACCTTGGCTGGCTTTGGAAAAGCTCTTTCTGCTGGTTCCCTGAGGCCTGGATATTTTTAGTTACCAGACGCAATTTGGTCCCGACTTCTCAGGCTGAGCTGTTGGATGCACCTCACACATGCAATATGTCATATAAGGGCAGCACCTCGCACAGCGTGTGCAGGCGCAAGGCCCCAACCTTCACCCCAAAGCCCTAGTCACCCCAACTTGTGCTCTGCATCTAGGGTAGCCCCAGAGCCTTTGGCTCAGAGTCCCAGATGTGCTTTCTTCTGCATAAATAGTTCAAAGAGTTTGTCTCTAGTGACATTTGAGGCTTTCGAGCCTCCCAGCATCCACTTCCTCTTTCTTTTGTTAAGAGCTCCCTCATCTCCATTTAGAGAATCACCTCTTGCCCCCAATATGCAGGCCTGATGGAACTCAATCAAGGATTCTTGCCCTCCCCTAGTCAGGTGGCCTGTCAATCAGATCCTTTCCTGGGATTTGGAACCTTGAGTGGAGTGATGCAAAGACAGAAAAGTGACCATCACTTATTCACCCCAGCAGTCAGTGCCTGCCCCCTGGACTCCCAAACCTTGCCCTTCTAAGCCTAATAATCATTTCTCCAATTCTGTAAGCCTTCTGAAGATCTTCATTTTCTAATACTTGGAAATAACTTATTGTGACTAATACAAAAGAGTACTAATGGTGAGCCAGAAGTGTCACCTTAGATGTCTTCTAACAGGGAAATAACAGTAATAGCACAAATGTGTGATCCTTGACTGCTTGAGAAGCACCCCCACATAAGACAGCTCCTTCAGCCTTTTAACAGCTCTGTGAGGAAGGCAAGCAGCAATCACAGCGCCTTTTGAGAAATGAGGGGGCTGAAATTCAGAGACCTTTCCAGCTACAACATAGCCTGGGAATGTGAATATTGGTTTGCCTTCTGACTCCAATCGAGGATGTTCTCCACTGGACCACACTGTCCCTCCCGGGCCTCCTGAGCTATATTGGAGCTGGTGGAACCAGCTGGTCTATTGGAGCTGGGGAACCAGCATGGCGGTTATTCAATCTTTAGTCTCTTCCACCTACTGATGCCCATGTCCTGGCTCACCAGTAACTGAAACTGGGAACCTAACTTCTGAAATACATTTCACAAAGTCTGACTTGCCACAGCATCCAAGTAGAAAACACATAAAGATACATCTTCAAAGTCATCTTTAAAATGTCATCAGGATTGTACACACATGTTCTTGTTGATTATTCACAATAACTAAAACACAGAACAGCCCAAATGTCCACTAATGGATGAATGGATAAACAAATTTTGGTATATCCATACAACAGAATATTATTTGGCCATTAGAAGGAATGAACTACTGACGCATGCTACAATGTGGATGAATCTCGAAAACATGCTAAGTGAAAGAAGCCAGACACAAAAGGTCACATGTTGTGTGATTCCATTTACATGTAGTATCCAGAAGAGATAAATCCCTAGAGATAGAAGACTTGGTGGTTACGAGGGGCTGGAGGGAGGGGGGAATGGGGAGAAACTGTTTAATGGGTACCGGGTTTTACTTTGGAGTGCTGGAAACGTTTTGGTAACTAGATAAAGGTGGTGGTTGCACAACATTATGAATGTATAAAGGCCACTAGATTGTTCACTCTAAAATGGTTAGTTTTATGTTATGTGAGTTTCACCTCAATAAATTATATTAAAAACTTAAGTTGATAAAGAATAATAAAACCAATTTAAACAAAATAAAACAAAAATATCATCGGGACCCAACCTACCTTTTTATTCTTACTAGTTGCCCTGACTCCTTTCCCTTCCTCATTCAAGCGTTCACACTCACCCGTCGCCCCAGGGCTCCCTTCTCACCATTGTTAATCACGATGTTTGCTCTCTCAACAATGCCCAATGACACCCTAGTGACTATAGATGAAGGCTCTGCTGGGTGTTCAGAATCTTCCAGTGTCTACATCTAAACTGCCAAGCACCCCTCTGCTTTAGCTAGGCTGCTGTCCCCACTGGCACTGGTCCCGGAGGTTCGTGCGCTCTTCCTGACCCCAGCCCTCACAGGAGATACCCATCTTCATGAACCTTTATCCTCTACAAAGGTAGATGATGATGATGACAATGTTACTAAACCATCACTACTACTACTAATAGCTTCCAGTCATCCAAAGCCTTACATGCCCCAGCTCTCCTGGGTGTCCTGTACTGGAGTGGGGATGCTTCCTATCAGAACTGAGACAGTTTTCCTGAGTCCCCTGCTCGTGCGATGGGCTCTGGTGTTAACTCTGCTCTGGTGACTATTTCTTCCCCCTTTTTCTTCTGCATTAGACATAAAGCAGACTTCTCTCACCCTGCGTTTCTACCATGATAACCTCTACTCCCTTTTGTTTTACATTTCCCCTTAACCTCTCCCCTAGTTGACATGTAGGCTCTATATGGTTTTGGTGTTTGTATGACCTACTGAGGCTGGACAATGGCATTGGAGCCAAGATCTCAGGACAATCGCCATCTATCAGGAAGCTTCCCTAGGGTGGTGCTGTGTGTTAACAGGCCAAGAGATCCCAAGAAGAAGATAAAATGAGATCTCCTGAGAACAAACATCTCTGATTTCAGGGCAAAGTTCCATGGGCAGGCTGGCTTCCCCTGTCCGCTGCTGGATGGAGGATGTGGCTTAATTAGAATGATGGGAGGGGAATGGAAGAGAGTTGTCAAATGTTGCCAGGTGGGTAGAAGAAATGTTGGGGTTTTGGCTGGTTGAATGTTTGTTTCCTACTGATTTATATGCCTTTGTCAAACATAACTTTGAGCAAGGTTATAAGCTGCCCAGCTGTGGTCAATGGGCATAATGGAATCAATGAACCCTAAGATTCTGAGAGCCAGATTGCAGGACAATTGCCATCAAAAGAAGAATTGGTGTTCTGGTAACACTTTACACATACTGTTTTGTTTAGTCTAATATTTATAACAATTGTAGCTAGAGAGAGATATAACCATCTCCACATTAAAGATGAGGAAATTGAGGCTCAAAAAGGTTAACCAAATTGCCCAAGCCACATGGCTAGTAAATGTGGAGCGTGGACTGAATTCCAGAGTCTCTACTGCTCCCTCCACTCCAATCTCAGTTCTCCTTCTTCTCTCGTTTCTTATCCATTCCTTGGGGCTCTTCTCTCTAAGAATTAGCTGGCCTGAGATTAGCTCTCCCACCTAGGGTCCCTTTTCTGGATTCCTACAATGCATACCAGCTATGTTCCTCACTTGAACATCGATTTCAGAACCTCCCAATACATTCTAATCTAATCAAGTCTTCTAACATACTACTCCTTGTTTCAAGCATGTGTATCTTGCGTCCTTGATAAAAGCCTATGCTTTGAGAGAGGACAAGTGCTCTGCTCCCCTCTCCCCAGCCCTGCCTAGCAAAACACTGAATAATCAGGAAGTGATCACTGCCTCCTGGGATCTGGGAACTGAAAAGGTCTTTCGAGATTGTTCTCACCCAGGAGCAGACCCCTATAGAAACTCCCCAATGATCACATGAGCAAATGAAGAAAGAAATACATTGTTTCAACTAACTTTACTACCTCTATTTCTTTCTGCCCTTAAAAAGTAATCTATAATTTTTTCTAGGAAAAAAAGAGAATTAATTCCATCCCTTCCATGGTTTTGGCTCTCAGTCACTGCTGTGGAAAGTCAATCAGGAGACATACTGACTCTGCTCTTAAAAGTAATGCAGGTTCCCAATCCCTTATCCTAAACTCTTGGAACCAGGTGTGTTTCAGAATTCAGAATTCTTCAAACTATAAAAGGTAATGTGGTGCATGTACAATATATCTTGTAACGACCCCAGCAGGGTCCAGAGCAGCACCTCATTAGTCTTTCTAAATATAGCTGTATGCCACCTCCGGATATATCCTGCTTCTGAATGAGTTTTGACACCAACCATACAATTTTCGGAGCTTTTTTGACTTCAGAATTGAAGAAAACAGATCATGGACCTGTAATAGATGATAATTATCGAGTGCTTATTATGTGCCAGACTCTCTGCTTAATGCCTACTGTGAGTTACCTCATATAATCCACCAACAGCTCTGTGAGGTAGGTTCTCATTTTACTTCCATTTCACAGATGAGGAAACTGAGGGTTAAAGAGGTTAGTAACTTGCCCAAGATTACACAGAGAGTGAGCACTGGAACGTGGGTAGTTATAGGCATCATCCTCTTCCCCCTCACTGTGGTCCCCTCTGGGGGCATCTAGGATGGTAGACCTAAGAGAGGCAATGACTCCCATGGGAGCTCTGGGCTACAGGACTGGGCAGATTTCACCCTCAGGCATGGAGATGAGGAGCTGCAGGTCTTGTAAGCAAGAGACAAAAGGAAATCAGCCACCTTCCTGAACTACTTGAATGACAGGTTCAAGGATGAACCTCAGCATTGACCATGAACGACACAAGTGTGACATGGGCATTACCTGGCCTAGAGGGTCTGCCTAGTGCAGAGGGTAAGAGCAGGAGCTCTGGGGTCAGACCATGGTGGGGCAAACCCCGTAACCAGCTGGGGGATGGTGGGCATACTTCCTTCCTTGCTTAGTTTCAGTTCCTTCTTCTGTAAGATAAGGTTTTGTGATGCTTCTTCACAAGACTGTTTTGAAGATTAAATGAAACTATTCACATAAACACTGTGCCTGACACAGAGTAAGCCCTCAATATTGGCTTTAAATAAAAGCATGTGATAGAAGAAAATAGGATAATGAACTGAGATAACGAGAGAGGGAAGGAATCGGTGGTCTGATCCTTCAGTGTTCAAGCATCCAGTCTGAAACCTTTCACTGCTTAAGAACACTCTCGTTTCATAGTTCTTCACCGCCAGTCATAGTAGACTGATGGCTTGAGAAGGCAAAAAGGGCTAAAGGAAGTTGAGTGTGTCCAGAGCAGGCCTTGGAGAGATGATGTGGCTGCTTCACAGGCACTCAGGGGGGAAGATAGGCTGGAGGACTGGCTTGTGCTGGAGCATGGCAGGTCCGAGAGCCTCGACAAAGACCCTGGACCTGATCCGCCGTCTCGGAACAAGTCAAAGACAAATGGATAGGTCATTATTCCTGTCAGTTCATTCTACACAAACGCCCTGGGAAATGGCCTTGATTGCCCATGATTTTTCTCCCATACCCCTGAGAATACCTGGAACAATGGCCAGTCCTTCCAGATAAAGAGTTTGCCCTTCCCCCACTAAACACAAGACATCAGAAATGGCCATCTGGGGCAGCACGAGCAGCCAGCCATTCAACTGGCCCCTGAGGCCATCTGAGGTAGCGAAGAGTTGCCTGAGGGGTTGCTAACAGGATCATGCTTCTTCATTGGGGTCTTCCAGGGCCAACAGTGGAGTCACCTCAGGCCTGGGCCCAAATGCTACATGATGCTCAAGGAGACTCTGTGGCTGAAAAGCCTTCCTCTGTTCCCTAAACCTGTGGCCAGGCACAGGCACCAGCTGAAGGACAACGGAGAACAAAAGTTTCAGGAAGTCAGGACAGCTGACCATTCACCACTGTGATTCACCGTTCACCATCGTGTCCCCAGGGAAGAACAGCGTTTGCCAAACAACAGGGGCTTAACAGATGTTTGTTGAGTGAATAAATGAAAAGGACACGCACCATTTGGACAATACGATGTACAGCTCAGCCTCCCCTAAGGGCATGTCCCTGCCTCATTCTACCCCATCCTGGCTGCAGGCTCCTCAGGGCCGGCACTGGAGCTCATCTGAACACAGCGCCCCACAGCTGAGGTCAGAGAGAAAAGGGAAAAAGCCAGAGGACTCTGCCCCAACTGGGTGGTCTGACATTACTGTCAGCCGTGGCCTGTCAACCCCCTATTTAAAGCTCACAATGTCTGCTCCTGTTCCACAGACAGACCTGCCATTAGGAGCTTTCCAGACCAAAACTCGGCTGCTCTGAACAGCTGTAATTAAATCAGCAGACCGCGATGTCTACTTTCTGTTCTTTTCACACCTGTCTGCCAACAGCAGGGTTACTGGGTAAAAGATGATCTTGGCCCAGACTAGTTAACACCCTGCAATAATATCCAGAAGGCCTGGGGCTGGCGGGGAGGGAGGTGGTGGTCAGTCATGTGCAGGCCAGCGTCTAAGACCCACGTTGCAACTCGTTGACGTTTCTTTGGGGGCTGTCATGTGGCCTGGGGGAGCTGTAGATGGGGCTGGTGTGAAAGAAGCTCACGTAGAGTCAGCAAGAGGGTACTGACGCCGGCCAGGAGCAATCGTTCACTTCGTAAGTATTTACTGGATGCTTGTATGTATCAGGGGCTGGACTGGCACCTCTGTCTCTCAGTTCTCCCTTGAGTGGCCCAGACTTTAGCAATTTCCCCAGGTTGAGGAAAGCACAGCTGTGCCCACAAGAGACAATCTGGAAATACTTACAGATCGGGCAGGGGCAGAGGTGGGTGACAGTCCTTATGAGAAGCCAGGGCTGTGGGAGGCTCTGCTGCTGAGTTCCCCTCTCTCCCCTGCACAGCTCAGTGACCCGCCCTGGACAGAGTGCCGGGTTTGCGGCAACACACTCACTTGGAGGAATGGAAAGGAGATGCCTCTAGGTTCCCAGGGGCTCATCAGAATGGAGGTCAGAGTGTCAGTTTCCTCTCTCAGGACCCCCTGTGGCCTTCCGTTAACACACACAGCCTGGAATTCCTGACAATCCCAGCTGATTGTCCAGGAAAAAGAAAAAAATAGCCACAGAGCCCCCACCGAGCCCTGCCCCATTCCAGGTCCCATAAACACTAGATGATTAAAAATACTTGGAGGCCTTGGAAGGACAGCTTCCTCACCAGACCCCAAGGGCAGGGCACAGGCCCCGAGACAGGCCAGAGCAGCCCCTAGAAGGGAAAGCTGAGGCTACAGTCATCTCCAGCTGGGGCCTGGGTACCTCTGCTCTGAGGGGCTTTGGTGAGGAAAGCTGGAAGCGGAGGTGTCTCCGGAGCTTGGGAGGCCCTAGAAGAAAATTATACAGGAGGCCTGTTGATTCTTACTTAGAAAGAAACTCAACTAAGGTCTGTGGGGTTTTCCTTGTAGCTGAAAAGTCTAATGAAGTAAAAAGCTGAAAAGCCTGTTACCACCAAGTGGGAAAGTTTGTGCGTCGTCTTCTCCAATGGCTCCTCCATGACTCTAACTGCGAGCCCTTCTGTGGCTTTTCAGCACCCCGAGGAAAGGTCTAGGTTTGTGTAGGGTGTAGCCACCTCTGGATGGGGGCTGAGGTGCAAAGGAAAGTTTCTGCCCTAGGGAGCAGGCTGTGGACCAAGTCTTCATCCCACTGCTGGTGTGTGTGTGGGGTGTGTGTGTGAGTGTGTGTGTGAGTGTGTGGGGTGAGTGTGTGTGTGTGTGTGAGTGCACATGTGGTGTGTGAGTGTGTGGGTCTGTGGGGGATGTGAGTGTGTGTGGGTATATGTGAGAGAGAGAATGAGACTATGGAAGTGGTTGGGAGACACACACACACACACACACACACACACACACAGATAGGCAGCCATGGAAGCAGGCAGAAGAAGGTGTAAGCCACGGAGAAGCTTACAGCTAAACGTCCCCTGAGTAGAGAGGACACCCTGCACCTTCCCTGAGTACAAGATGACGTCCGAGTCCTACTAGGGGACAGTCCATTTTGCTCACAGAGGAGCTTTCCCAAAACGCTGAGGCCAACATTAGGCGCATTGGTTATGGTATTGCTGCTCCTTGCTCTGTGAATGCTCTTGAGCTGTGTGCACACTCAACATCTGTTCATCCCAGGCTCCCCTTTAAGAGGCTGTGGCCCAGTGCAGGGAATACACAGATCTGGGAAGAAGGGGAAGAGGTCATACTTATCATCACTCTGGGGGACCTTCTTGGGGAATTTTTGCTTCCCACCCTGCAGCTCTGGGCTCTGCGGGTTTAGGTCCTAGTTCTCTAAAGGGAAACTTCTACCAGAGATCACAGAAAGAGTTCCTTGACCATAAGCTACAGCTGCCACCTGGGTACTTCAGGTTTCTTGTGCCAAGAGGCCAGAAAGCAAGAAGCGGACTTACCATCCTGGCAGGGGTAACTGACCCTGGCAGCAGGATGAGGTAGGCCTGCTCTTACTCAAGGGGGCAGGGAAGAGTAACGGCATCAGGTAATTCACCTGGGCATCTCGTGGTACCCTTTTGCCCAATCTTGACAGTAAATGGAAAGTGAAGCAGCCGTGGGCTTATTAGAGCACTGAAGAAGCTCAAACACCTCAGGGATGAGTGTCTATCTGGGTCGCACCACCAGGGAAGCCACTGAGACCGGGTAGAAGTTCTGGCTGAGGGTGAGGGCAGCTAGAATGGATAGTCAAGGAGGGAAACGTGTATTATGTGTGGCCCTGACACCAGCTGTAGCAGCAGGTGCTTGGGTTTGTCTCATTTCCTCTTGTAAGTTTCTCCCCCAAAAAGAGACCACCAGAATTCTGGAGGAGTGCTTCCAGAACTTATAAGAAAGAGTGGATCTGAGTGGCACAAAAGATGGACCATTGTAGATGCTGTGATGAGCAGCCCAGATGCCCCTTCAGGAATGGAGGCCTTATTCCCTCAGCTGCTGGATGTGCTGATAACCCCCTTCAGAATTGCCTTGGTATACAGAGTCACCTCACCCAAAATCATTTCCTCTTCCCAAGGCTGCCTGAATCCAATGACTGGCTCACACAGGGGTATAAAAGCCCTGTACCCTTGCCACAACTCAAGACAGCTCTGAAGGTCTGCCCCAGCTTCCGAGCTGCTCCCAGTGTTGGCCGAGGCCTTTGTTGCTGCTGCACTACACCCCAACTTTTCCCTCCCTCCAATCCTGGTTCCTCATTCTCTTCCTTCCACAGACATTGATCCCAAGAGCACTCCCTGATAAACCTTCTGCACTACGTGCTGATCCCCCCTCAGTCTGGCATACTGGCATAGAGCAGGCACCCTAGACGTGTTTGGTAAAATAAATACATCCTCTGAAGTTTGTTCCCTATGCATGTATTATCTACTAAAAATTTAAATAATATTATAGGGCAGATTAAAATTATCTCCTTTCCACCTTCCCGTACACGCAAACCTTGTGGAGAAGCCCTGGAGTCACCTCCAGGAAGCTGTCAGGAGTTCTGAAAACCATTAGATTAGATCATGGCTCAAGGCAGAAGGGTTTCCTGGGAAGGGCATTGGTTCAGTGCCAGAATGCCCAAGTTTGAGCTGTGCTCTGCCCCTTCAGCTGGGTGAGGGCAGGCAAGTCAGCCCCGCCCTCAGCACAGCCCCGCCTTCCTCTGTAAAACTGAGGCTATCTGAACTGCCCCGCCTCCTCCCTGAGTTGTGGAGATCAAATGAGATCTTCAAATGTTATATTTGGAAGAGCATTTTAAACTGCAAAGGGCTATGCAAAAATAAGAGAATACCATTTAGTGGATGCTAATAAATTGTGTTTACTAACTGTATTCGTGGCTAATTCTGGACACTCATCCCCCTAGTGCTGGATAAACAAGACATCAGTATGACCCACCCTAAATATATCCACTGTTTTCCTCATCTGGTTCATTATGAGACTCAGATAAGATAATGAATGTGAGGTGCTTTGACAATCGTCCCTATGTGTGTAGGTATGACACCTGTGTGTGTGTGTGTGTGTGGGGTTGGGGCCGGGTAGCTGGAACCAAAAGAACCACTTACTAACTTGGTGGCCTCAGGCAAATCACTTAACTTTTTCTCTGTTAAATGGGAATGGTAACCCATGCTTTGCTTTCCATACAGAGATTTTTTTCCTTTTTTTTTTTTTGTGAGGGTCAATGAGAATATGTATTTGGAAGCATTTTGGGCTGGGTAAATGGAGGCCAAGAGACTTACAAAGTTCTTCCCTCTCACTAAATTAGTGGAGAAGTTAGTGGAGAAGTGGAGAAATTCTCTGTGTTCCACCGATTTATCCATCCCTCCCACTAACTCCTGGCAACTACTGGTCCTCTCACTGTCTCCATAGTGTTGCCTTTTCCAGAAGGCCATATAGTTGGAATCATACAGCATGATGGAACCCAGAGCCTTGACTCCCAAGCTCAGCCTCCTTCTGTGCTGTGTCAAGTAGTATCTAGGAATAAATATAACAATAATGCTGATTACGGACAATGATCACCATTGTTCTTTAAGATACCTCAGGCCGCTTGGCACTTCTGTGTTCATTAGAGATGTCTCTCTGGGCTGCGGGGGCACAGCTTGGTGAGGATAGCATGGTCTCTATTTCAGACCCCACTCATCACCCACTCCTTCACCCCTGGGCACTGCACAACCTGCCCTACTCCACATTGACAGCCTCCATGGTTATCACCTTAAGTTTTGAGTTGTTTTTCTGCAGCAGGGTGGCTGTGCGCTCAACATTTTACTAACTCCCAGGTTGGCCCCACCTAGAGCAGTGAAATCAATGGGCCGGAGTGTAGACTTTGGCCAAGAAAGAGAGGTACCAACCTGACAGACAGACAGACATGGGCAGCACCCTCCATCTCCTCCTTTCCTAGGAGGGAATAAGGAAGGGGGTGTGGCCTAGAAGCAAAGGAAAGAAAGAAGGTCAGAAAGAGAGGGGAAAGCAGCATGTGGTCGGGATTTCAGTCAGGCAAGTTCTCAGCTTATAGGGGAGGAGAAGCCATTGTCAAACTTGCCTTTAGAGAAAGGACATAGAGAGAAGGGAGTTTTGAATATCCCCAGTGTTTCCAAAGGGCCTTCTCCATTGCTGTTGCAAACTTTCCCTCCACAACCAGGAGGTCTGCCCACTCACGGGGCAGCCCAGAATCCCATTATGCTAGTGAGAAGAAGAGCAGAGCCTTCTCTGGTAAGAAGTGAGGTGCTGGGCTTGCATCTCAGTTTCCCAGCACCCTAGCCCAGTTACCTCCCTTGCCCCTTCTCTCTCCATTTATTACACACCCCTTTATTCTGGGTGTGGACCAATGGCAAAGCTGATTTTCGTCCATCTTGCCTTGGTGGAGACATGACCCAAGTCCTGAGGTACACAGGGCTCCATCCACTGCTAGATGATGGAATAACTGGCCATCTAGCAAAAGTCATAGAGTAGCTGGTAGGTGACGGCAATCAGCAGAGACATCACTCCGTGTGTGTTTCTAGGTCAGATGAGCTTCTGGGTCAGGGAGGTCAATGTGTTACCTGAGAAGAGCACAGAGTTTCAAGTCAGCTGGCCTAGATTCAAGTTCTGACTCAGCTACTCTCTCACCCAATTTGTGACTTGAGTAAGTTAGCTAGCCTCTCTAAGCCTATTTCATTATCTGGAAAATAGGATTAACACCCAAGTCACGGAATCACTATGAATTAAAGCTGTGAATTAAAAACAAAAGCGTTCATGAGGTATGAAAGACTGCAGTGAGGTGGGATAGCGTGAAGGAGAAGAATATGATATTTGGAATTAAAGAGCTCTGCATTTGGGTCCCAGTTCCACTGTTCACTGGTGCGGGGACCTTGGAGAGGAAATTACAGAGAGTTCCATATACCCCAACCCCTCCCCCACCACAGCCTCCTCCATCAGAATGGTGCATTTTTTACAATCAATGAACCTACACTGACACATCATTGTCACCCAGAGTCTGCAGTTTACATTAAGGTTCACTCTTGTTGTTGTACGTTCTACAGGTTTTGACAAATGTATAATGACATGTGTCCACCATTATAGTATCACACAGCATAGTTTCACTCCCCTAAAATTCTCTGTGTTCCACCTATTTATCCATCCCTCCTGCTAACTCCTGGCAACCACTGATCTTTTTACTGTCTCCACAGTATTGCCTTTTCCAAAATGCCATATAGTTGGAATCATCCAGTATGTAGCCTTTTCAGATTGGCTTCTTTCACTTAGTAATACACATTAAAGTTTCCACCATGTCTTTTCATGGCTTAATAACTCATTTCTTTTTAGCACTGAATAATATCCCATTGTCTAGATGTACCTCAATTTATTTATCCATCCACTTACTGAAGGACATCTTGGTTGCTTCCAAGTTTCAACAATTATAAATAAAGCTGCCGTAAACATCCATGTGCAGGTTTTTGTGCAGATATAAGTTTTCAATTCATTTGAGTAAATACTAAAGAGCACCATTGCTGGATCATGTGGTTACTGTAACGTTTCTGAGCCTAATTTTTCTCCTTGGTAAAGAGGAAATAGCATAGTTCTATGGGGTATTGTGGTCTTTATTTGAGCTAATGTGCTTGAAGCACTTAGCACAGTGCCCGCACGTAGGTAGTGCTCAACTAAGGGTAGCTGTCTTTGTCCTATTCAAGTGTCAATGACAACACTAATGTGAGAGATGTGAATCCAAGCATTGACTTAGGGAGATGACTTATTAGTATGTCACAGTCATGGATCGTCTGTCACAATCCAAAAGGCACAGGGCAGCTGGAAGGGCACCACTGCCTCCATCAAGGCAGAATGTGGGGGTCTCTGGGGGCCATGACCCTGAGTGCTGCAGTCCTGAGCAGCCTGAGCTGGGGGAGGGGATGTGGAGATAAACCACTGCCGCTGTCTACGTGAAGTTTGTCCCAGGTTTAGCAAGCCAGGGTCTGAGGGGGCTCGTGTGCCATTAGACCTCTGCTGGCCTCCACTGTGCATTCCTCTCCTTCCCAAGCCCGCTCCTCAGGCAGCTGCCCCCTTCCCTTCCTCCACTTGACTCATCTGAAGCTAAGCCCTGTCCATAACCAGAAGCTCAGAGGTGATGAAAACAAGGCTTTTTTCTCTTTTCACCTACTTCCTGTGAACTCACTTCGTGTTCCCAGAATTACCAGGTCACCAGAAAGCTTTGCTAGCTCAGGAGATTTTTTTCTTTTCTTTTTGCTTCTCTGGAGACAAGGTCTACTTGGAGTATAGACTTGTGTGAAAAGTGTGAACCAGTGGTGTTTCTTTGGAACCCACATCTTTAGTATGTCTTTGGACAGGCTGGGTGAGAGGATAGGACTGAAAGACAAAATGAGGCTCCCTGTGTGGTGTGTGGTTTTCAGAAGGCAATGCATCCCTTCCTGCAGAAGTGACTAAAAACACGTTCTCTGAGCCTCCAGCTCTGGGCCATGTCAGCTGGAAACAATAATGGCAGTTGTGTTCTGTTGTTTATATCTCATCCTTCCTTCTCCAGACTGCTATGGAATTATTAAATGGTCTGAGTCAGAATTCAGCCTAAGCCTTCTGGGAACCTTTGCTTACTCTGTTGCTGCCAGTAGCTCATTAGTTTAGCCTTCTGTCAAATAGGGTTATCACACCCTCTGTGTGCCCTTCACCTCTGCTCCCACCCCCTCCCCGTTGACAAAAGCTTAGGGAGAAGTGAGAACTGCTCTGCCCTTGCTCTTGAAGCAGGGCCTTTCCTTCTGGAAGCAAAGCCCTTAGGAAAGCTGGTGTTTCTGCCAATGATGCTTACAAAGCGTGCGCGAGTAGAGGAGGCTGCCAGCTGTGAGCCTCACATAGGTACTACTCTAGTGACTCCAGCTGAGAGTCCTCCGGCACACGACCTCTCAAGTGAGAGTGTTGGACTTGATGACCTCTTTGATCTCTTCTAGATCTATTTTTAATACTTTCCCAAGTGGCCTTAGCACAGTCCCATAGAAGTTTCTGCAATGATGGAAATGCATCATTAAAGCCACACTGTCCAATAGCTTATGTGGACATTGAGCACTTAAGATATGCCTAGTGTGGGCAACCAACATTTTTTATTTCATTTAATTTTAATTAATTTAAATTTAAGTATCCACAAGGGGCTAGTGGCTACCATATTAGACAACACAGGTCTAGGGAGCTGGATTCTGTCTCTTTAAAACCGTATGTTTTGTCGATTCTACCCGAAAATGATATCACAAATCTGTCCACTTCTCTTCATTTCTGTGGTTTCTACCCTCGGCTGAACCACCACAATCCCCTTCTCCCTGGCTTCCCTTCTCCCACTTTCCCTCCTCAGATCCTTTTGCCACGGTGCTGAGTGATCTTCTTAAAACAAAAAATGGACCAAGTCACTCCTCTTCTCAAAACCCGCCAACAACTTCCCCATGGCGGCAAAACTGAACACCCTCCTGAGGCCTGCAAGTGCCTGCGTATGCTGAGCCCGCTCCCTTTGGGCCTCGCCCTGCTCCTGTCTCCCGCTCGTGCCCCAACACCTTAGGTTCCCGAAGCTGCCAAACACTTTTTCATCTCAGATCCTTTGCATCTACTTTCTCTTTGTTCAGAGCTATGCTGTCCAATACAATGGCCACTAGCCACTTGGCTTTTTAAATACATACATTTAAATTAATTGAAATTAAATAAAAGTAAAAATTCAGTTCCTCAGTCACACTAGACACATTTCAAGTGCTCAATAGTCACATGTGGCTTGTGGCTACCATGTGTACAACACAGATATGGAATATGTCCGTCTTCACAGAATGTTCTTTTGCACAACACAGTTCTGGAACATTCTTCCCCACATTTGAGTTTGGCTAATTCCTACCTATCCTTTTTTTTTTTTTTTTTTAACTTTTAAACGTTTAATATAAAATAAACATTCACAGATATGAACAGTGCCCACATACAACAATTGAAAAAACAGAACCAAATTAAAAACATTGTCTAGGAAGGTTATTTATATATTTGCCAGACAGAATAATGGAAGCCCGAGGAGTTTAAATCTTAATAGGTAATAAGGATTAAAAAAAGCCTTACTGCTGACCTAATGTAGCATTTTACCAAATACAGTGTCTCATCCCTTGTTTTGAACAGTAATTAACAGCTTGCAACAATAGATCCTAGACCTACAGGGTCATGCAGTGTTCCCAAAATCTAGAGAATGACGTCTTCACATTGCATGATACAGAGCCCTATCACCTCCATCCAAATTCCCTTCAATTCACAGTCAAGTAGCCAAAACTCCCACAGTAAAATAAATCAAAATTATTACTGATATGCCTACTCATCTGTGCACTGTCTTAATTCCACTGGAGTTCAATTTCTGAGGGGCTGTGCCTTAGACCTAATAACCCATGTTTTGTGAAAGATATCTCGTTATCAGAGGGTTAACATGCAAACTCCCTGGTTTGCCATCTGTACAAGGATGTTCATGCTCTGATTCACACTTCTGATCCCACCTAGTGTCCCTCCTCTCTTCCCAGCACTCCCCATGTGAATGAATGGTGGAATGGATGTGATAGTAGATTCAGCAATTTGTTGAAAAGCTGATACTGTAAGAGAGTAATGACAGGGTGCAGAACCCGGTTTTCACCTGCAATTCCTACCCATCCTTCAAGTCTCAGCTTAAATATTACATTCCCACAGAGGCCTGTTTTGATCCTCCAGTATAAATTAAGAGCCCCTGCTTTCTTTCTTATAGATCCTGCAATTTTCCACTTCCGTTCTTACAACTGTTGGCAAAGTTTATAGTTATGTGTGTGGTTGTCTAATGTATGTGTTTTCCATTAGAGTCTAGGACAGTGTCTTTTGTTTACCAATTAGTCCCCAGCCCCCACTCAGTGTCAGACACTTAATAGGAGCTCATTTATGTTAGGTAAATGAATGAAACAATGAATGAATGTAGAGATAGTCGGAGTAATTGCACATTGTTTACTTGCCTTACAGAGCACTACATCAAGAGCAAGAGGTCAGGAACCATATGGTCCTGGAATGGCATCCTGACTTCCATACTTACTTTAGGCAGTGAATTAACCTTTCTGAGCCACCATCTCCCCACATGTAGAGGGAATGCTATTGCCTAGCTCAGAGTGTTGTGTGAGCAGTGAAAGAGGTAGGTAAAGCCCTTGGCACACAGTTGGTGCTGCATGTATGCACATTTCCTTTTCTTTATCACCTCCCCTTTATTCTTCCAGGTTCTCTGTGGTCCTCTCCCTCTCACACGGCATCTCTGGCCCTGGCCTCTAAGTCTCTTATCCCTCAGTCCCATCCCCCTCTAAGAGGCTTTTAAGCTGCCACAACTCAAGGACCAAACCAAAAGATTTCTCCAACACATAAAGCCAACATGGTCTGGGCCCATCATCACTGCCCTCCCCATCTCTGGCTGTATAAACCGGCCTGAGTCCCCACCAGACCTCATGAAGGCACACTCCAGTCCCAGAAATGATCTCAGAATGGCAGGTGCACACAGCTCCCAGCCTAGAGTGGTCCCATTGTTTTTCTAGGTTGTTCTTGATCACTTCATGCCTGTGGACCACCTGCATCAGCATCCCCTCCAGTACTTGTTTAAAATGCAGATTCCTGGACCCCACTCCTGACCCATTTAATCAGATCTCTGCAAGGGGGCCCCGGAAGCTGCATTTGCAATAACCAGCTCAGGTGCGTCTATTGCTCTAGGTCAAGGCTTCTCAGTGTGTAACATTTAGCCCCATGGAGCACTGGGAGAGTTCTTCTGATAAGTCGCTCATTAATCCTCCCTTTAACTTGTAGAAAATTTCATTTTTACATCAGAATATTACTTACCAAATACCTACCTAGTGAGTTATTAAACGAATTACTATTATTTGGGACTCATAAACTCACATCAAACACTTACTGAGGTTTATGGTGGATCCATCTCACTATTCTCCCAGGGAGGAAGGCAGCTATGCCGTACGAGGCCATCCTGTGGATTTCCACAGGGCGGGTCCACAACAGTTCCTGGAGGTCCCCATGGACATTTAGAAGAACTCACTGTAACCAGAGGACCATCATTTTTGTCTTGAGTTGGTCATGATTTAAATTGCTGCTCTTCTTGGTCTTTAATGATAACTTATGGTTGGTTCATCACTATCGATGTAGTTTATTATGGATTGCACAGTGAGCCCCATAGTATGTAGGGTGCAGACCCTCTATGTTCCCAATAACTGGACTTTAAGACATGTAGCTTGCTGTTCAAATATGAATAATCTTAAAGCTAAAGCAGATGTGTGTTTGTATGTGTGTGTGTGTGTGTGTGTGTGTGTGTGTATATATATATATATAAAATCCATCCAAAATTTGCTTTAGATTGACACTTTATTGTTGTAATCGGGTTCATTTTCCATGTGAAGGTATAAAGAATGGGGTTGGTTGGCTGCAAGCAGAGCCATCAAACCAGCCTGTGCAGTGCATAGCTATTGTCACTCCTTTTTACTGCCTTTGCACCTGGACCCACCTCCTTCCATCAGAATTGCTGAGACCTCGGGCACCTGCCTTGCCTCCTTGCAGAGTTTTCTCTCAGTGAGATACGTTTTCATTTAGTGAAATGCACAGCTCTTAAGTGCACCATTCAGTGAGTTTTGACAGATGAACAATCCACATCCCATTCAACAAACAGAATGTTTCAGTCGCCCGAGAAAGATCCCTTGTGCTCTTTTCCAGTCAGTCCCCACCCTCCAGAGGAAACTGCTGAGGAAGGCATTTAGTTCTAAGATCTTCCAGTTTGTTCCAGCAGCCGGAAGCAGGGGAAGGAGCGCAGAGGAGAAAACAGAGAAGCAGGAGTTGGACAAAGTGAAGGGAGCACAAATGTTGTCACTGCCCTAGCTGCACCAGTAGCAATAGCTTGTTCATTTTCCCTTCATCCTACGGAAGCAACACGCTTTTGCTATTTTCTCCCCTTTTCTTCCGAAGGAAACAGCTTCCAAGAGAGGGTCCCAGGAAGCTCCAGCATGTCTCCCTGCTGGCTCTTCTCACCAGGACTCGGAGCCTGCCCCGCCCCTACCCTTGGGGCTCACACCCGCCTGAGCTCCCACTGTCCTCAACAGCCCTCAGCTGCTGCTCTGATGCCCCCTCCTCATGCCGCAGCTCCAGAGTCCCAACAGGCACCCTCAGGTGCAGGTGGGTCAAGTTAGCAACAAAACAATACACAGGGGTAGAGCCGAGAGGCCGGGATGAAAAAGCTGGTCAGGGGACCGTTCCCCCAACAGCTGTGACTGCACCCAGGCCCCCCCCTCTGCAGTCCTGCTTAGAGTCTGATAACATCCTGCTCAACATGTCCGTAAAAACAAACCTTGTTATGCTCATCTCAGCATTGTTTATGATAGTAACACAACTTGGCAACGAGCTGAATGTCAACACTGGGGGATTCATTAAATAAACCATGGTGTCATCTGTACAATAGAAAGCTACGTATCCATTAAAAACAACATCGAGGAAGACTATTAACAGACAGGGAAAGCTGGGTGGATATATTGCTAAGTTTAAAGGCAGCTTACAAAACAACAAAGCGTTAACAGGTGTTCTGTCTGAGTGTCAGGATTACAGGTGATTGTTATGTTCTTCTGATTTGCCAATACTTTGTGCAACGAATATGGAATATTAAATAAAACTTATTTATTGAAGGTGCCCAGCTTCACACTGTTAAATCTTGAGGAACAAAGCATACACGGGAAGAATAGAAAGGCTACAACAGCAATTTCACTTGCAGAACTGAGCCTAGCGGTACTGCACTTCCCACACACCTCTGGTCAGGAGTCTGCAGCTGCCTTACTCTCATTCAGAAGATCTTCCTCTGTCCAAGAGCTGGCACACATATGTCATCGTTTGGAAGACACTGGCGGGTTTACACCCCGAGAAAGGCTGACTGTTCTCACTGCTCCTTGCACGTGGTCTCCTGCCTCCATGGTTTGTTCTTTCCATTCCCTCTGCCTGAAGAGCCCTCTGGGATGGCTCAGCATATGTAAATTCTGCCTATGGTGGTAGACAGGATAATGGCTCTCCAAAGATGTCCACGCCCTAATCCCTGGATCCTGTAAATATGTTAGCTTGCATAGCAAAAGGAATTTTGTGGATGTAATTTAGGTTACTGAAAATAGGGAGAGGATCCTGGATTATCCAGTGGGCCCAATCTAATCGCACGAGCCCTTAAAAGCAGAGAACTTTCTCTAGCTGGGGTCAGAAGAGATGTGGCAGAAGGAGAAGTCAGAAAGATTCAAAGCATGAGAGAGACTCAACCCCCATTGCTGGAGGGGGCCACATGGAAGGCATGAGGAGGAATGTGGGTGGCCTCCAGGAACAAAGACAGGCCCTCAGCTGACAGCCAGCAAGGAAACGGGGCCTCAGTCCTACCACCACAAGGACCTGAATCCGGCCAACAACTTGAATGAGCTTGGAACAGATTCATCTCCAGATCACCCAAAAAAGAATGTAGCCCTATCAGCACCTTGACTTTGACCTTGTGACACTCTAAGCAGAGGCCCCAGAAGAGGCACGCTGTACCCACACTTCTGACTGAGAGAGCTGTGGGGTAATAACTCTCTTAGCAATTTTCAACTATGCAATACAGTATTATTAACTACAGTCACCATGCTGTACATTACAAGCAGTTGTTTTAATGCACTAAATTTGTGGCAATTGGTTATGGCAGCAATAGAAAACTAACACATCATCCATCAGCACCAGTACAAATGCCACTTCCATGAAGCCTTCTCTGGTTCCTCCATCCATGGGTGAGTGTCCCCTCTGAATTCTCAAAGCATTCTGCCTCTGAGTCTCTTCAGCCATTACCACGGTCCAACAAACATTAGGGTTACTTGTCTACACATCGTATTTTTCTGTCTAGACTGCTTGCTACTTGGAGCAGTATCTTAGGCGTATTCATCTTTATTCTCCTTCCAGGACATAGCACAGACCTCATATGCAGTCAGCGCTAAGTTTTTGTTGGAAGGATGACTCACAACCTGTATGGATGGTTATTATTAAATAAAATGAATTGCTGTGACAATTAGGAATACAAAGATGGACCCTAGAAATATTTGTAAACATAGAAAGGAATAGCTGATTGATGATGGATACTGACAGCACAAGAAAAACTGGAATGTGCAAAAGTAGGATATACTAATTTTTGGATGTTTGGAATCTGAGTGCTCTGGCAGTCGGCTCTGAGATGTAAATTCATACACAAAATAAATGAAATTGAAAGTTGGGATCTAAAATGTTTTAGAATATAACCTCTTAAAAGATTCAACTTCTGGCAACACGAAGGTTTAATTGAATAAATGTTCTTCTTCTGCTTCAAATGGATATAAATTAAATGTTGCAGAAAATGTAACATAATTTGTTAACATGCAGCTGAGATCACAAGAAAGAAGGGGAAACCACAAGTTCCAGAAAAGAAGAGGGAACTCAAAGTCAGAATGTCAAAAGGAAGAGCCCCCAAACGACTTCGTATTCCAGTTGGTGCAGCTACTGGGTGGGGGAGCCTCTGTTCTGCTTGGTCCCTGGGTGACTGTGTGGAGTGGACCCCACTGACATGCTTGCTGTTGACATAGGAGTGAAGAAGCAGAGTAAATCCCAAGCATAACACATAAAAAGTTAATCCATTCCTAGATAATGAAACACCTTAAAATAAAATCCCTTCACAGAAGCAAGGCAGCCAATGAGAGAAGATATATCACCTGCAAAAGAAAGACAATTAGACTGACATCAGAAACAGATATTCCAAAGACGGGGCGAAAATAGCTGCTGCCTGGAATTCAAGACCCAGCTAAATCATCATTTGAGGATGAGAGCAAAATAAAGGCAAAAAGACTGAGTTTACCATTCACAAACTCTGACGGAAAAATGATTAAAGGATGTGTTTCTAGAAGAAGGAAATTGAACCCAGAAGAAAAGACTGGGATGTAAAAGCAATGATGAGAAAAACAAAGGTAAACATATAAGGAGAACTAAATACTCACCTATACAAGAATAACAAGGATGATGACTAGTGAGAGAGCTAAAACAACTCCCTGAGTAGTGAAACTACTTCATTACAGCGATGTGGAGGAAGGGAGGGGAGATGGGAATTAATGCCTTCTGAGGTATACTGTTTGGTGAAAGCATATAAATGTTAATTAAACACAGGCTTTGCAAAATATAGTGTGCATGTTAAAAATTTAAAGATTACCTCTAAAAGTGTAGAAATAGAATGTAGAATTGCCAAACTAGTGGAGAGAAAAGGGCAGGAGGGGTGGAGAGGAAAGAATAATCTTGATTAAATCAATGGAAGACAATGAGAAAAAGAGAAAGAAAGAATATAGTCAGCAGAGAAACACCAAAGGAGATGATAGAAATAAATCAAAATATATTATTAGTCACAATTAAATCACAAATAAACCAAATGAGATGATAGAAATAAATCAAAATATATTATTAATCACAATTAAATCACAAATTAATCACAAAATAAACCAAAGGAGATGATAGAAATAAATAAAAATATATTATTAATCATAATTACTGTAAGCACATTATTTTGCCAGTTAAGAGAGAAAGATTCTCAAATTGCATTTAAATACACACACACACACACACACACACACACACCCCAATCATATATACTACTTATAAGAGGCCCAACTAAAATATTACCTGAACAGTTAAAAATAAGGGAACAGAGAAGACATGCCCAGAAATGTCACTTTGGGGTGTGGGCCTTAGAGGACAATTCTCACACATTGCAGAAGGAGGTATGTTCAAGGATGTTTATCACAGTGTTGTTTGTAATAATGAAAGATTGGAAACAGCATAAACATCCATTAGTATGGGGATGAAAAAATAAATTTTGGCATATACATATAATAAAACACTGTATAACAGATAAATGACTGAACTAGGTCAAATGCAGGCCAGATGGACATATATTAAAAGCATAATGTTGAATGGAAAAACAAGTTGCCGAAGGAGATCACCATATGATATCATGGGTGTAGTTTTTTTTAAGGAAACTTTACTGAAGAATAATGTACATACATAAAAATGTACAAGGCATAATGAACAGTTCAATGAATTTTCACAAAGTGACATACCCAGATTAAGAAATAGAACATAGCCAAGCATCTCACAAGATCCCCGTAGCTCTCCTCCAGGTGTTGTACCCCTCCTAAGGGAACTACTGTCATAACCTCTATCCCTATAGATTGGTTTTGCCTATTTTTGCAATTTATATACTTGAGACCATACAGACAGAAAGTGTGTATTCGTTTTGTGTCTGGCTTCTTTAATTCTGTATTATGTTTGTGAGATGCATCCTTGTTGTGGTGTGTATTTATAGTTTATTCATTCTCTTTGCTGTGCTAGGGTTCCGTTGTAAGAATATGCCGTGATTAATTTATGCACTCTATTGGTGATCTGCATTTGGGAATTTTTTAGTTCGGGGCTATTATGAGCAGTGCTTCTATGATCAATCTTGGTGCATATGTGCATGCATTTCTCTTGGGTATATGCTCAGCAATTGCTGGGTCAGGTGGTATGCATACTTTCAGCTTTAGTAGAGACTCAAATAGTTCTCCAAATTGGTTTTACCAATTTACTTCCCTAGCAGTGTATGAGAGTTCCAGTTACTCTGTATCTTATTCACTCTTGATTTTTTAGTATTTTAAATTTTAGTTATTCTGACTGTTGGAGGGTGTCAATTTTAAAACGCATGCATACACGAGTACTGTACACTGCCTATGGATATATATATATATATATATATACACACACACACAGTAAAAACATCAAAGCATGAATGAAGAGGATATATGCCAACCTTAGGATATTGATTGCCTCAAGGCAGAAGGGAACATCTGAGGGTGGGGGATAAAATGGAAGGCTTCAAAGTACTTATAACATTAATTTTTAAACATGAGAAACATACATGGGCAAACAAACATTTTTAGAGTGAGGTAGGACGTATATATGTTTTTTATTTTTCTCCGTATTACTTACATTTGATAAATACTGTAACTAAATTTTTTTATTTAAGAAAAAAGTTCTTAAAGGAAAAAATAGACCCTCCACAGGGAAGCAAACAAATTCACAGTGTATCTGGTTATAAACCCAACAATTGAAACATGGCTAATAGACCAGACATTCCACTTCTGGGTATAATTGTCTCAATATATAGAAATGTTTTAAGAAACTATAGTACAAAATAAATGATTATGTGGATCTGATAAAGGACTAGAAGCAAATATCAAAGTTGAGAATATCGTTTATAATTTTTTGCAGGGAAGGTAATTCACCATGCTGGGGTGGATACCTCATGAGTGTTCATTTAGAAATAAGAATTTCTTGATATGCTCTTGCACTGGGAGATTTCTATCCTATAGAGAGACTGTTCCCACACACTTGCTATGTAGGACTGATGCTATGACAACATAAGGAGACAGTAAGATCGTAGAAAGAACAAGGCAGATTTTAATCTTGCCTCTGCCACCTCTGGAGTCCTCAGTCACCTCCCTGATATCAAGGTGACAGGATAGAGCAGGATCTCTCAACCTCATCACTGTTGTCACTTTGGGCTGAATATTCTTGGTTTCAGGGGGCTGTGCTGTGCATTGTAGGATGTTTAGTGGCATCCATGGACTCTACCCACCAGATGCCAGGAGCCACCACCCCTTCCCCAGTTGTGGCAACTGAAGAGGTCTCCAGACATTGCCAAGTGTCCCCTAAGGGACAAAATCACCCCCCGTTGAGGACCACTGGGCTAGGCCCCTTAGGGCTGTCCCTTCCAGCTCTAAAATGTTACACTTCAGTTATACCATTTGAGCAACACATATAAGTTTCTCAGGTGAACATTAATGTGTGAGAAACCAACAATGGCAAGGCAGACAGCTCTGGTCACTTTTGTGTGGGCACTCGACTGCTATCTTAGGCAAAGAAGAGCATTCAGTGGAACAGCAGAGGATGTTGATGATGCTTTGACCAGGGGACATTGTTGTGAGTATGGGGCAAGCGACCACGGTTAATGACTGAGACTCAGGAGAAATTTAAAGTATTGTCGAGATCAACCAAGCACACACACTTGATCTCGTTAGACTGAGTCTCAGCTCCCAATAAATTGGGAATTCCCAGCCACACATTACATTACAAGAGGGTGGGGATTCCCAGCCATACAATACCCAGAGGGCAGGGATGCAAGAATATAAGGTGTTTTTAAATTATGCGAGTAGAAATGGCATACGACCTGCAATAGGGTGGATTCCCAAGAAGGAAGGACTTACAGAGGACTGAATGCAGTGACTTATTGGGGGACTGCTCTTAGGATGAAGAGAACGAGAGAAGCACAGCAGGGCAGAGGAAGACACTAAGCAAGGATGCCTGCTCAGCTAGAATCTAGTCTCAGTCTTATCCCTCAGGCAGTCGGGAGCAAGAATTGCACAAGTGGTAGAGGTGGTCACACCTTGAAGCAAGGGACCACTCTTCTGTACCTGGTGACAAGGGTCCATTCTTCTGTACCTGGTGACAGTCAGTCACTGTCTGTGATCTTCCCCAATGGGTGAGGAGTGTATAGGGGGAATAACCTCCCCAATGAGGTGGCTTCTGCTTTAGCTGAGGGCAATTCTCCAGATAACAGCAGCAGCTATGAGCCGTTAACAGCCAACACTTACAGAAACTGGGAACTCACAGCCCAGTAAAAGGATTTCCAAATGTGTCTACTACAAATACACAGTATAAACATGTTTGGCCACTAAACTTAGAAAAGTTTTGACAGAGGCTGAGAAAATCTTGGAATAGCAAGAAATTGACGTTTATAGAGCATTCAACAGAGGCCAGACACTGTGCTGGGGGTTTTCCATAGGTTATCTCATTAATGTTACAACATTGACGTAGGTCTTACTATCCTCCTTTTGTAAATGAGGAAACTGAGGTTCAGAGGATGAGGAGTTGGCCCAAGGGAAGAGAGCTCTCATGCTGCCAGAGCAGAGTAGAGGATTCATTTGCAGCCCGTGCTCTTTCCACTGCCACCCTGAGCTCAGCCGGGTGCCTCGCCCTGAAGAAGCAAATGGCACGTGTAGTTGAGGAAGGAGAGAACCTGATTGTGGGGCTTAAAGAAATGAGGACTGAGCTCCTTGAAAGCCAGTGTTCTCATCAGCTGAGGTCCGCAAATTACCAGCAACTCTACCACAGCCACATCTCCCAGAGAGGGGGTACTCCTGGCCCCCGGGGGCATCCCTGCTGGGGGAGAGAGAGGAAGAGAAAGGTTGTGGCCAGATTAAAGTAGCTCACAGGACAGCCTAGACCCACTCCAGAGCCACCAGCTACCATGGGACCGAAGTCACCAATCCCAAAGGGCCTGTGAAGTGCATAGGGTCCTTTCGAGAAGCCCTTGGCCCACCTCCAAGAGGACAATGAATACTTCCACTTGATTTTTCCTGGGCCCCATGGCTCTCCAAGAGGATGGAGAAAGGCGGCAAGACCCCATACCTGCATTCTGTTGTGCACACATCCTGCACCTGGGGCCAGCCCAACAGGGCTTTCCTCCTGTGACAATCAGGGCCCCCAGTGAGAATCAGGGCCCCCAGCAGTGTGGAGGACATCCTAGGGTGATTGTCAGCGGTGCTTTCCCCTCTCCCTCCTGAGACCTGCAGGACATGCCTCTGGCCCGAAGTGGCTGTTCTGGGTCTGGAAAGAGATGAAGAGAGTCTTCTTTCTGTGGCAGGTACTTTCCATCTGGTAACAAACCAGGTCCCCCCATTTCCCTTGGATTCAGAGTCTGGGTTAGAGAGGAATAGGAAGGTAGAGAGGGGTGTGTATGTGTGTGTGTGTGAGAGAGAGAAAGAAAGAGTGTGCATGTGCTTTCCAGGGCTAGCAGCCAACTGAAGTGTATAAAATAAAAATTAAGAGCCAGAACCACCCCACTGAAGGACCTCAAACTACGGCATTGGAAGAACTGGGTTTAAGTCACTGCTCAGGCATTTAGTGTGTAAGAGTAGAAGCTTCCCTGTCAGGCACTGAGTTTAGTGCTTTACCTGCATTTTCTGAGGCCATCCTCTCGACAACCCTGTGGAAGAGCCATGATTATCCCCATTTCACAGATGAGAAAGTAGAAGTACAAAGATTTAAGCATTGTGTCCAAGATCACACTGAAGCTGAGTGGGAAACCAAGATTGGAGCAAATCAGTTGATTTCACAGCTAGTGCTCTTGACTGCACCACTACCTTCTCCCCTGAGCCTCTGTTGCCTCATGTGTAAAATGCGTATGAGTGTAATACATACCTCATAGGTTTACTGCAAGAGTTACATTAAACAGTGTAAGGTAAATTGCTTTGCCAATTTACCTTAAGTAAAGGTAAATTGCTTTGCCAATTTACCTTAAGTAAAGGTAAATTGCTTTGCCAATTTACCTTAAGTAAAGGTAAATTGCTTTGCCAATTTACCTTAAGTAAAGGTAAATTTACCTTACCAACCTTAGGTAAGTTGTTGTCATTATCAGACAAGATTAAACAGCATGTGTTATAAAAGAGAAGGACTGTCTCCTCCCAGCCTTCTGATAAAGGCCTGTGAAGACAGTTGGGTGAGCCTGGTGGGCCCTTTCCCCTCACCTCTTCTGTGCCACTTAGTCAGCCCTGGGGAGCTGAGAGCCAGCCCTCCTCCCCAGTGTGCTGGGAAAATCACATTTGTGTGAGAAGCTGAGACATGCTAATCAAGCACTTTTGTCCTTTGTGCCAAAATATAATAATACGAGCTGGTCTCCCCTGGTTTGAGACCACAGCTCTCTGTGTGCTGCCAGTTCCCCATCGCCCCACACCTCATTATGGTCAAGAGTTTGACTCATTCTTGCACCTTCCCTCTCACCGTGTTTTGGAAAGCTCACCTGTGATCTCCCGGCGGTCCGTCCCCTTTAAGGCACAGTCAAAGGCCTGGAAAGGACAACTTTGCACTCTTCAAAATGCTTTGTAAGCCCAGCCCCTCTTTTAAGCCTCACCAGAGCAGCAGGGTAGGTGTGATTATCCATGCGTGTTTCACAGATGAAAGACTGAGGTTCAGAGGAGCTAAGCGACTTGCCCGGGAGAGAAGAAGGAAGAGGAGGAGAAGCAGAGGGGCTTGGCCAGCCCCACACGTGTCATGCTCAGTTCCTAAACAGCCAAGCATGGGCTGAAGCGTGGTGCCTGCCACTGCCCCAGGGCAGGACTCAGTCTAGCCTAGGTGGGAAGCACGGAGAGGCAGCGCCCTCAAGGGTGTCACGCAGCAAGGAGGACCCCCGGAAATGCACTGACCCCCTCGTGGGAGGAAGAACACAGGGCAGATGCATGGGCCGGTTCAATATTGGTCAACAGCTCAAAGGTTAGGACAGTTGGCTGCACAGGGGAAGGCACCTCCACACCTGCCAGGACGTGTTGGAGGTGGGGAGGTGGGAGGAGAGGGGAGCAAGCTACATGCTGCTCAGACTCTCAGAGATGTGCTCTGTGCTCCCAGGGCTGATGCAGGAGCACATCAGAACAACGGGAGCAGCCTGGACACCACCGTTCTTACGCCCCTCCTCCCAACGTGCAGTGCTCAATCTCAGGAAAGGGACCCTTTGTCTCACTCTCAGGCTGTCACAAAGGCACAGTAGAGATCTGTATACGTATGTTAAGTCCAATTGGCCTATAGTGTTGTTCAAGTCTTCTATTTCCTTGTTGATCCTGTCTAGTTGTTTTATCCATTATTGATAGTGGGGTATTGAAGTCTCCTACTATTATTGTAGAGCTGTCTACTTCTCCCTTCAATTCTGTAAATGTTTTCTTCATATATTTTGGAGCTCTGATGTTTGGTGCATGCATATGTATAACGGAGGTGGTGGGGGAGTGGATGTCAGGCAGGAACAGAGGAGGCAAGGCAAGGATGTGTGAGTATTTCTCATGGGCCACAGTGGAGCAGGCTGACCTGAGGCTATGTTGATCCTTGGGCATAAGATTGCCCCACCCTCTGCTGGGGTTACATCGCCCCCTCCAGGCAGTCCTCCTGGGTGGATTCCTCCATTGTGGCCAACTGGCATCCTTGCCCTGGCACTGGAGGAAGTGAAACTCACACTTGCTTCCTTCCTGTCACTGTCCTGCTACGTCAGGCTGATCCAACCACAGCTTTTCAAGCAGCTCTCAAGGTTTGGGTCTCTGAGTGGTTCACTTGAAGCTCCCCCTCCAATGGCCTGGTTGGGGAGAATCCTCCTTCCCGCAACACACACACAGTCTCTCTCCCTGCTCTTTGGCAGGGAGGATGTACAGCTTGCTATCTTCAAAGAAACCCTCTCTCTCCAATCTCTCAAACTCTATATTTCAATCCTTTATTCCCTTGAGATAGGTGATGAGCTAAAGGTGGCCAGATCAGCTGCCAGCCACCCCCTCTACAGGTCTTGCATAAATGACTTAGCACCTCACTTTGGAATGAGAGGATGTTTTGCACTTACTGTTTTGTTCCCACTGGTGGGCCTTGAGAAAAATCCCATTTTAGCATCCTGTCCTAGGAGCTTAGGCAGCAGTAAGCTTATGCCCCTCCTTGCCGCCATGTTTGTCTTGGGCCCCAAGCTCTCCACATTTTCCTCCCAACCAGCATAACTAGATTTCTCCCATATCCCCCAGCAATCTGACCCAACTGCATAAGACAAGCTCACTTGAAGCGGATATATGATTTAATTGCATGAGAGAAGGCTCACTGGACAAGTGGATGTATAATTTAGTTTAAAGAGTCTGGACCAGGAGTCAGGCAGCCTGTCTTAAGCCTGTCTCTCCCACTAAAACGCTGTGGGACCCTAAAAAAGCCAGTTACCCTCTCTGGGCTTTTGTTTCTCAGCCCTAAAACAAAGCTTGAGCTTGATGGTCCCCAAGGTCTGTGCAGCTCTGGGATGCTGAGCTGGTCTGGGGGATTGTGCAAGGCCAGGGCCGGGCCAGTTCAAGGGCAGAGATGATGCCAAAAGCCTTCGAGCACTGCCTGACATTTCCACTCCCATCAGTGGGCTGCTTTGTTTCAGGTGACAAGATTGTCACAGGATCCGTCTCCTGCTTTAGGGACATGTACTCCCCCAGTCCAGGATAGAGACAAAAGGGTGGGCCCCTGGGTCTGGAGGGCCCCAGGGTGATGTCAACCTCAGCAAGTTAAGGAAGCTGCGTGTTCTGATTAGCCTTATCCCAGGATCTAAAATAGGCAGCACAGGGAATGGCTTCCAGGCTCCCGCTCAGCTAAAGATAAAAATATCATGGGCTCGGGGATGTTCCCAGTCATAAATCAATCAGCTACGACTATTTCTGTCCTTATCCCTTGCCCGGGGTTCCTCCTACGACCTCCGTCCATCCTGTCCTCCCTGTCCTGGCCTCCCAGCCACCTTAGCTCTGGAGTAGGACGAGGTTCACCAGCTGCCTTCAGACAACAGTTTAGCAGCTTGCTCACCAACACGAGAATCCTACCCCTGCCTGCAGGTGAACAGATAGGCCTTCTAGTGCCTCCACCAGCCTCTGTGGGCCTGCTTAGCATGGGTCCACTCTGACAGGCTGATCGACTCCTGGCCTGTATGGTCTTGTTGTAGCCCATGGGCTGTGGTGGTTTTGCAGGAGTAAAGGTCTCTGAGGAAGCCCTCTGCATGGCTGTGAGTAAGGCTTCTCCTTCATGGAGTTACAGACATTAAAGTACTACCTCTCAAAACCACTGGGAGGATTAAATGAGACCCTGTAAATAAAACACTAAATTTGGCACCTGGGAGGTTGTAGACACTCAGAAAAGAAGACTTGCCCTCCCACAGCTAGCCATTCATCAGGAGCTCCGTCTCCCACCACTGACCCACGTCTTCAGAGAGCTCCTTTGAGGAGATTTTTGTCAGCCTGAAACCCTAAGTCAGCTTCAAATGCAGCTCTTGGAGAGACCTTTGAAGACACTTGGCTACCCTGAAATCCTAAATCAGTTCCCTAGTAACTAACCATAGACCTGGTGCTGCTGGGCCCGCTGGAGACTATGGTCTCACGTCCAGTCTTCCACCGCCCTCTGCAGGTTGCAGTGCCATACTGCAGGCAGCGCTGGCTGCACCCCTTGTGCGTCACCAAGACCAAGGACCCTCACGTTATAGTGTAGACTTGAGGCAGTTCACAGATTAAGACAGCAGGGCAAGGTCAGGTGTCTAGAGAGGACAACATCCAGCATAACACGGCGATTGACTGTTCACAAGGCACTTGCTCTTTTGATTTTCATGACCACTTGGCCTTGCCTCTGTTCCTAAGCTCAGAAGGGAATTCAGGCGTTGTTCAGCCCTATGGCCTCACTAATAACAGCTGACATGTCTCAGTCTCAGGCTATGCCCTAGAATATTCCAGAAATCAATGAAACAGACGTGTGGACCTCAATGTAAATATTGGTTCACTTCCTAAAGCTCTTCAGTTATAATTGTGCTGTAAAAACAGAGGCACGTCTAAAATACTCTGAGGAAGAGAATTCTGTAAGGAAGTGTGTGTGTGTGTGTGTGTGTGTCAATGCAAGTGCATGTGAGTGTTTGGTGTGTGCATCCTCTAGAAATGAAGGCTGCTAAGATACAGCATATATTAGCATTGGGTGTGATTATGATGACTAATACGCGTTTCTCACATGCTGACCAGCTGACAGTTTCATTTACAGTATTAGTGACATCAAGCACTGGGCTCGACTGCATGGCCTCCACTATCCTCCTTCCATGGCCAGAACCATGGACCCGTCTGGCAGAAGGCTGGGTGTTTTATTCAGTGAAGGCACATGGCAATGTCACATCGTCCACCCAGCACCACATAGTGATGAAATCACTGTTGGAGCAACGAGAGCGGGTATTTACCTTTCTCCTGTCCTCTTTACCAACCTCAGGGACTTGGGGGGATCTAAGAAGAGTGCATTAGGCACAGATATCTCATTGTAGTGAGGGAGCCACATCTTTGATAGCTACAGATCCCTTATGCAACTGGAGTTTTCAGGTCACATATTTATAGACTTTTAGGGCTGGAGAAGACCTTAGAGATTATTCCAGTTGAATCCTTTATTTTGCAGTAAAATGAAGCACAGAAAAAGAGAAGTGACAGTCCAAGGTCACACAGACAGTTAGAGACACAGCTGGGATGAGAACCCAGGCTCCTTGACCGTTTTTCCTCTGGCTGATCTTGATGTTGGTAGCATCTTTTCTAGGTGGAAATTACTCTGGCTTCAAATGAAGATTTTTAAACCTGATCTTTTTTCTGAAATGCACAACGTGGAAGAGGAAGAAACCTAGCACACTGTAGGTGCTCAATAATTGGGCTGGTCGGCTTTTGGTGTTCTAGAATAATCTTACTTTATGCAGCTTAACAAGATTGGATCCATTAACCTTGAATTTGTTTCAGTCTTTATTCTCTTCCAATGACCCAAAGGTGAGTAGAGGTTTGACTCTCACCCCACTGTCCCACTGGAAATTAAGTATGGATCTGAGTTATAATATGACATACGTTTGTTTGAAGGAAAGGCTTTCTGAGGAAAAGCACATGGATTTAGAGTAACTTTGGTTTAAGCTCCTGGAGGTTTGTGGGAATCCTCTTTGAAGGACAGACACTGTCACCCCTTGAGGTTAAACAGGCTTCACAGTGAGTTGAGACATAGCACAAATAATTCCTAAACCTACTTCAAATAAGTGATTAAAACAGACATGAAATGACCCTAATTGTATACTAAACACTTGGGCCCAACAGTTCTGAATTTGCTTATCATTATGTTTGCAAATCTATTTTTGATCAAAATCTTCCAATGCATCAATGTTCTTCCAAACACCATCCTGATGACTCACAGCGGTGCCATCCTACGACTTCTATAGATTCATGTTCTGCAGGATATGTTCCACACTCCATGTAAGCCCCAGTCTAGCATAAGAAGACTCCACCGGGGGCTTTCTCTTCAGACCCTCAGAGACCAGGGTTTATAGTTTTCTGGTACATCAGTGACACACTAGGGAAGAACAATAGAAAATTCACTGCCAAAGTGTTTCCATAGCATGGGACACAGTGCCCCCTCCTGCCCTCTCACGCACATGCCACCTCCCATCACTGCCAACCACCATTCCAAGACAAACACCACTCTGCAGTCCTAACTGTTGGGAATGTCCCCAGGGCAGGGCCTCTTAACTTCCTAGTCAATCATTTACTTCTATGGAGCACTTTCCATGTGGCAGGCACTCCAGTAGGCTCTGGAGATACAGGGATGGACAAATACAGAAGTGGTCCCTTCTCACGTGGCACTCACAGTCCTTCAAAACCATGATTGGTTCAAAGACTCAGCTGCTCATGCAAATCCATTGCAGGCATTTTAAATCACTGGTGTGTTGAAACATAGCAAAGGGGCTTGGATTTGAATCTTTGCTTTAGGTCTGGGGCCTCAGAGCGGCTCATTAAATCATTGAATTCTGTATCAGATTGTTTGCAAGGAGCTAACTTTGCAACTTGTGCAAGCTTATTGGGAGCCCAGCAGCACCTCTCCTCTCAGGGCATGGAGTTTGGGTAACTGTCAGCATCGGGGCCATGTGGGAAGGTTCTGGGCTGTGGGCAGGTTGCTGCACAGCTGTGGGCATCCTCACTGCCTGGGAGTTCCACACATGGTCTGTGTGATTCTCACTCCACAGCTAAAGCTATTGGCAGACCTGAAGTGTGGCCTGACTGGGGACCCATCTGCCTCCCTCATCCTCAGTGCTGAGGTCTGGGATGGCAGATTTGCCTGCCCCGAGGGCTCTCCTGTAGCCTCCCCGTCCCTGAAACGCTTTGTGTCCGTGAGTACACACTTCACCTCTAAACCCGAAAGGCCTATCAAATTTCCTATCAAATACCTAGAAGGAAATCCAACTTGGGTATCAGGAAGAACCCGGTCTGCTAACTCAACAAAGGCTGCCATGCAAAGGCAATTGGAGAGTCCAATGTGTGCAGTGCCCACGTCAGCGCAACTCAGAGTCTGGGCTGGTTCTGAGGTTCCAACCGTGGAAGACACTGTCCTGGCATGGTCTTATTTCACCAGGCATTGTCCACTACAAGTATCCCACAGGGGCTTCCCAGAATGATTCCAACAACCATGGAACTCCTGTTACATTCTGCTACATACACCTCCAAGCTAGTAACCCATCAATGTAATGCAGTCATCTGGTTTCCTTAAAGGCTGCAAAGTCTCCAAGGGCAGCCATGTGTCCCCACTATCAGCACAGCACATGGTAATCACAGGACACATGGGGTCCATCTAATGAATCAATAAATTCCTCTTTTTCTCTCATCTCCATAGAACCTCACACAGTATCCCTAACAAAGAAGGGTCTCAAATATACTAGTGATGGACCCTAAAGATTAGGTTCTTCTGGAGTTTTACCCATCATCCTCAACTTCATGGAAAATAATGAAATCTGTGGGTCATAGCTGAGCATCAAACAGCCCTCCTTCCTTTAAGGAGGCTCAGCTACAAGCTACGCTTTAGGAGCTTTCTTGTTATTTTCCTGCAAGTTCAAGGGTGGTGCCTCAACGGCATAGCGAAGGGTGGCATTGACCCAGGGATGCCCAGTTGAGAGAGAACCTAACATCTCCCTCTCCTCTCTGCAGAGCCTCCCCTGCAGTACGCAGGCCTATGCCTGGCCTCCCCAGGACTAAGGGGGTGCTCGAGAGGCATCGTACCAAGGTGGTGAACTTGTCCACACAGGCGTTGCGGATCTTCTCTGGGGTGGCAGGGCTGTCTAGCTGGAAAAGCTCCTTCGTATTATAATCTGTGTGCTGAGCTCGAGCTGCGCGGATGGCGTCCTTGATGGCAAAGAAGATGGAGGCGCCGAGGAAGAGGGGCGGCTCCCCAACAGCCTGAGCAGACAGAGCACAGGACAGAGAATCAAGGGCAGTGGCCCCAGGCTCCACACCAGGAGGGCTGGTGTTGCCAGGGACCCCAGCCAGCGGTAACAGACCACACCAAGCACGGCAGGAAGGGCCGTCAAAATCAATCAGGGGCTGAGAACAATGGATCTAGTAAATGACTCAACCTTGTTAGCACATTTCTTTTAACGCTTATTATGTGATTTTCTCTGATGACACCATGCAAATATAATGTACCATTAAAAGTTATATTAGGGCCAGCCCCGTGGCTTGGTGGTTAGGTGCATGTACTCCTCTGCTGGCGGCCTGGGTTCGACCCCGGGCGCACACTGACGGGCCACTTCTCTGGCAGTGCTGAGGCCGGGTCCCACGTGCAGCAACTGGAAGGATGTGCAACTATGACATACAGCTATCTTGGGGCTTTGGGGAGAAAAAGGGGAAAAAAAAGGGGGAGGATTGGCAATAGATGTTAGCTCAGAGCTGGTCTTCCTCAGCAAAAAAAAGAGGAGGATTAGCATGGATGTTAGCTCAGGGCTGATCTCCTTCACAAAAGGAAAAAAAAAAGTTATATTAAATAATTATATTTTATAGACAAAAAAATCTGATATGAATTTTAACCCTTTCTACAGTTATCAGGCTATGGGAATACTCTCCCTGCAACTCTGACACCAACAGTTACAGGCGCCATATTATACTTACAGCATCTGTTGGAATATAGGCCTCATGACAAACAGGAATTAAAACATTTTCTAGCAGAGGTTGTTTTGTCCTCCAAAGCATAGATCAGAGACTACCTGTATCAGAATCACTAGGAGCACTTGTTAAAAATGTAAGTTCCAGAGCCAGCCCTGATGGCCTAGTGGTTAAAATTTGGCACTCTCTGCTTCGGCAGCCCAGGTTCGGTTCACACTGGCGGAACCACACCACTCATCTGTCAGTAGCCATGCTGTGGCAGCGGCTCACATAGAAGAACTAGAAGGACTTACAACTAGAATATACAACTATATACTGGGGCTTTGGGGAGGAAAAAAAGTGGAAGATTGGCAACAGATGCTAGATCAGGGCAAATCTTTCCCAGCAAAAAAAAAAAAAAAAAAAAGCATGTTCCAGGGACCTACCACTGACTTATGGGATCAAGATTTCTAGAGGTGGGCCCTACAGAACTGCATTTTTTTCATGAGCTCCCAATGATTCTGATGCTTGCTAAAGTGTGAGAGCCAATGGCAAGGATCACAAAGTGGCCCAGACCCTCCCACAGTAAAGTAAACCATGAGATGAGCAAATGGGTGTGTTTCATTGGTTACAAGTGATTATCTGTATTTCTTCTTAGATCTAGGACTATATCAATCAGCTTAATTGATTTTCAACCATTTTTTCATACTTATTGGGGACAAGGAGGAAATAGAGGATGGTTATAATCCTTCAGGCATGCTGATCAAGTCTTAAGGTCAGGTGGCAGCCACTGAAGGAGGTGAAGGGGTGTTCATGGAGGTGCTGCCCCATCTGCAGGGAATATGCTGCTTCTCATGGAACTAGAGGGGTGCTGTACCTGTGAGATCGTCTCTAGGACCAAGCATCAGGGATGCAAACCTGAGACATGGGTGTAGGTCAAGATTTGACCTACAGGACTGGATTAAGGAATCCCCCTGAGTGCACACAAAGGAGCTGCATTTGGCCACATGGAGGCAGTGTCATCCTCAGCCCAGTTCCCTGGTTCTCAGGCAGGACTGCCCACCCCTCCACTGTCCTCACCAAGGCTAGTATCAAGCCCTCTTCTCTCTTCCAGACAAGCCCCTGCAGAGCCACATAGCAAGTGGCTGGAGCCCCTGGTCACCACCCGTGGTCTCCCACCATGCAGACCAGAAGGCAGCACAGACGCAGGGCAATGGTACCTTGGATGCATAGATGGCCTTCTTGTTGGGGCTGTCGCGGAGCAGGGACACCCTGAACTCAGTGGGGATGCTGCCAAACGCAGGGATCTTGTAGGTGCTGGGGCCGCGGGTGTACAGGCTTCCCTCAGGAGAATACTGCAGCTCCTCCAGGGTGAAGAGGCCAAGGCCCTGGACAAATGCCCCTTCCACCTGCAGGGCAGACAGAGACCGTGGCTACCTTGCCTCTCCCCTCCCCAAGGACATGTACTGCTTCCCACAATGGGCACCAATCCCCACCTGGAGTGGGGCTGGAAAGAAGCTGAAAACATCCCTCCACTGCTTACCTGGCTCCTGCCCCGGCCCAGGATAACCTATCTGGGCCTTCGCCAGGCACTGGCATGGGCAGAGTGAAGGCATTAACGCTGAAGGTCAGTTTCAGAACTTGTCAGCGATTCCAAGAGGGTCACGCAGTGGTAGGCATAATTTCCCATTAAAACCTGCCTCGGGGCAGGTGGAGATGTTCCTTCAATGTTGCCACGGAGAAATGGCGACCCCAAGCCTAGAAGCCAGCTCATAGGCTAATGGTTGCTGAGTGTCCCTCAGGGGCCCACGCTCCTCCTGTGCGCTGAGTGGGACCATGCGCTGTTGAGCAGCCCCACAAGAGACGGGGAATTCCTTGGATAGTAGATTCCCAGATTCCTGGGAGGCTTTTTGAACTCCCAGCCCTGCCTGCCCTCTGGGAGAGAGTGTGCTCCTGCTGTAGCTTACAGATCTCTTTTAGGGCACCTGCCACGCTCTGCTGCCCACGCGTCTGTACTCCCAGCCTCAGTGCTCAGAATAGCGACAAGTGGTACTGCTGTAGTTACACAAGCGTGCTCCAGGGGGAAACCAGGCACTACTCATCCTGTGTCTGCGGTGCTGAGCTCAGCGCCTGCCATAGTAGGGGCCCCCGCATGCTTGTTCAATGAATTAGTGAACAGATTGACTAACAACTAAGTTTCTGTGTACTCAGTAATTGCCCATTTTTGAGAGATACAATTTAATTTTCTACCAGATGCTCAGTACTTCAGTTCTGGATTCTTCCCTCTGTTTCCTCCTGTTCAACCTGCTCTGCCCAATACTCTCATATTTTCCAAAAGTGATTTTCTTCAGGACATTCATCTTTTTACTCCTCTTGCTCAAATCCTTCTTTTGCCCCCAGTGCCCCCCGCCCCATGCTTGGTAGCATTTACTTCCTGGAGAACAAAACCTGTCCTGTGTGGAAGAGGAATGAGGGGGGAGAAAACTCCTCTGACCTCAGACCTCACTGCCTGCGTATCGATGCCAAACTCAATCTCCGTTCCACGTTGTGCCCCCTCTCAATCTCTGCGTGTGTGTGTGTGTGCGCGCGTGTGTGTGCGTGTGCGCCCAATGCTTTCACCATTCATCATCTTGCTCTCCGAGGTGTGAAAGCCTTTTCCATGTTAATTCACATTAATTTGTCTTCTGCCTCAAGAGTTAGGCGGGCTCTCATCTATCTCAATCCCACTCAGAGAGAGACTCATTTGGTACCATGTTCAGAACTTGGACAAGATGTCACGGCTGGTGACCCTAGGAGGGGATGGGGCGCATCAGTGGCCAAGTCCATCACCACCCTGGTCCCCCATGAGCCTACCTGTCCAATATCGATGGCAGGGTTCAGACTGGAGCCAACATCCATGACGATGTCTGTGCGGAGGTTCTAAAGTGGACAGCAAAATGGAAGCAGTTTGAGAAGAAAGGGATGTGGGGAATGATAGATGGGTCTTGGTGATCCTCAGATTATTAAATGCCAACCCAAACAGCATTTTCACAGGCAGAACGCCCTGGGCTCGCTCAGGCAGGGCTGTTCATGTCCCCGCCAGTGTCCACTGCCATTGTCACTGCTGAAGTTTGAGTTCTTAGCAGCTGGGGAGGAGATGGGAGTGGCAATGCTCTCTCAGTAATTGGAAATAAGTGTGCACACACCCACACATGAGTAGGAACAGCAAGTTCCCAGGTTCCTGGGGCTTTTAACCTGAGTCTGGGTGGATCATGTAAGAAGGAGCCAACAAACTATGTTCCATGGCTAAATCCAGCCCGTCCCCTGTTTTTGTAGGGCCTGTGAGCTAATAATAGTCTTTACATTTTTAAATGCCTGACAAAAATAAAAAGAAGAATATGTTGTAACATGTGAAAACTATATGAAATTCACATTCAGTGTGCATAGGTAACATTTTATTGGAACACAGCCACGCTCATTTGTTTACATACGTCTAGGGCTGTTTTCTACAATGATAGAGTTGAGTAGCCGAGGCAGGCTTGTGGCCCAGAAAGCCTAAAATATTTACTCTTTGGTCCTTTATAGGAAGTTTGCCAAGCTGTGCTGTAAGGCATTATTTTTCCAACCAGAAAGTTTGTCTCTATCAGCTCTTGGTATTGCAATTGAGTTGTTTCTCCTTCCCCCTTGGTACTGAAGGTCTGTAAACTTCTTACCTTATGATCCCCTGTTAAGCAGTCAATTTCCACTTCAGAGCAAGCCACCCCATATGAGAAGTAGTAGAAGCGATTTCCTGAGTTTGTCTCAAAGCTGTAGTCAAGGTTGGGTGTTCTGGGGGAGAAAAGAGAAAATATTGCACTTGTATTAAGATGAACACGCCCCCCACTCATACATACACACACACAGCTTGTCCCACAAAATGTTAAGACTCCCAAGGTTTTATTTTTTCATTCAGCTGTTCTTCAAAAAAGCCCATATATTTTGAATATTTTGAACTCGTTAATGAAACCCGGATATTTCAGAGAATTTTGTCTCTTGTCTCTGCTCCATTTTACCAATGGTCCTTGTATGATTCATCCCGTACAGCCGAGCAGTGTTTAGTATCAACGTACTTTCCTCTACATGGTAGAAACAGGTGACAGATTTGCCTGAGCTCATGAAAGAAATGAAAGTCACATTCCAAAGGATCTACTACTGAATTAGAATTCAAGGTCTTCAGAACCTAAGTTTCTGCCTGCTCTGGCTCCTCGTCTCTTCACACAAGTTCACCTGCTCACAGGGCTGCACACCTTTCTCAAAGTGAAAGTTAACAAGATCAGTATCTCCTGCAGCCTGGGTGCATCTTTAAGCAGCATTTGCCTGCATTACTCCTCATCTACGGGCACCTTCTAAATTTCAACAAGTGATTTGAGGAAAGTGTTATTAATAAAAGCAGATGCTCTCTTATACAATTTTTTCTTTTTCAATCCTGAGTATCTGATACATTTCCAATTTTGCATGAGTCGTGTGTACGTGTTTGTGTGTGTGTGTGTGTATTCTCACACCCAGAGTTTATAGTACTCTGTATCTATGTTATTCTACACATTACATAGAAATAATGTGAGCTGACGTGATCAGAATCTGCATGAAAACAAAACCAACATAGGGCTGAGGGAAAAGCCTTCTCCCAGGAGAAACCATTACTTTCTTTGACCTCTGACTTCACCATCTTCATCTGGGCGTTTCCTTATATAACGCCAGTTTCATTAACTCCAAAAATGAAATAGGAACTTATGAGAAAGTCTCACTAGTTTGTGTCTGTGTAAGTCAAATATTACATAACTCAGGGACCACTGGCAAAACGTTACTTTGCCTAATACATACATATATGTACTTATGTATAAGACATATACATAGTATACATAAAATGTATATGTAAATGTTATGTAAAATATACATAAAATGTACAACGTATGTATATTATATATATGTTCATACATTCACACAAGACTTTTTAAAGCAAACATTAAACTATTTTCCAAATCCATTGGTCTGTGAGAGAAAAGGTCTTAGTTAACTTTCCCAGAGAAAGCTAAAACTTTATGGCTGACAGTAAATATGATCATATCTTTTTTTGATACATAGCTTCTAAATCAGATGGGCAGGGTCTCTAGCTCTACATGCTGCTACTGAATTTTAAAGTTGCAGAAGATGTGTGCTCTTTTCTAACTCTCACTTTAAGTTCCACTGAATTCTGCATTTTGTAACAAGATCACGTGCTCTAAATCCTCCTCTCATTCTTTTGAAGGAAAGCCTCCGTAAAGAAATCCGATGCATAGTACAAAGTAACACACATGGGAAACTCAGAACACCGGATCCCCTGGTTCTTACAGGAGAACGCTGAGGGAGGAATGGTTGGTAATTGTCCCACTATGTCATAAACGAGGAAACAGGCTCAGAGAACCACTGATTCCCCAAGCGGAACAGCGCACTTTAAGACCAGAACTAAAACGCAGATCTTCTGATACGGCAGCACGTGCTTTTGCCTCCTCGGCACATCGTTTGGTAATCGCATGTATTTTAGAGCATCTTTAAATTGAAATTAGCGGACGTCCATTGAAGAGGTAAGAGTTTTGGTGGAACTGTTCTCTCCTGACCAAAGGCACACAGAATTCAGTGCTGGAGGAGACAGAGGTTAGGATGACAACATATTGTGAGATGGGCGAGACCAGCACCATACTTACTTATAAAACCCAGTAGCGGACAAGCTCACTGCATCCTGGTAAGCAGCTATGACCTAAGGAGAGGACATGGCCATCAGGAAGGGGTAAGCATGGTTTCCAGAAACCCAGCACTAAGCTTTCATGAGCTCGTCCTCCTCTTCTGGAAGCCAATCAACTCCTTCCACTAGTGACTCACTTCCACACCTTACCTCGAATCCTCACTTCCACCCCCTGCACTAGGTCCTCGTCATCTGAAGCCTAGAGGACTACGGTAGCCTCTAACTGGTCTTCCTGCCTCAAGTCGCCTCCCCACCCTGCCGTGTAGCCCAGAGCAGCCAGAGTAAAACACCTTAACATAACACACAGCCTATGTCACTCCCCTACTCTACAGCTTTCAATGACTCCCCATCGCCTATAGACCAAATGCCTGACATTAAGGACCCTGGTCTTCTCTCTGGCTTTATGTAGCACACACACCATTGCTACTCCACCCAAACCTGAGTGTTAACTCTCTGCCAACCCTTCCATGTCCCCACACCTCTGCACCTTCATTCATGCGGTTCCTCTGCTATATCTGTCCAAATCCTTTTCCTCCCTCAACAACCAGCTCACACTTGCCTCTCCAATCGCCTCTCCCCAGTGATCACTTCCTACTCTGGCCTTATAACAGCAACTCTCTATATTGATCATTTGATACTTAGCCTGTTAACCTTGTGTTTTTGTTTATACCTTCCTGTTAATAAAGCTATCTGTCTATCTATCCATTCATTCTATCTCTTTAACTACATTAATAAGTTTTTTTGGTATCCCCAGCGCTAGCACAACACTAAGATTTAATTTGTAGTTGATATAATTTGCATCATGATCATTGTCAACTACGAACCTCTTTACCATGTGCCAGATGCTACTGAGTACTTCGCATGCATTATCTTGTTTAATACTCAACACAACCCTATAAGATCAGTATTATAATTATCTTCACTTTACAGATGAGAAAACTAAGGCTTAGATAAAGAATTTCTCTAGGATCCTTACCATACATATATGGTACCAAATATGTACATATATAGTGGTGGTGGTAATAAAGGCTTGTTCTTCAGTGGGGTACAGACACTGAAGAGATTTGATGCCTGTCATCTCCTGATCACACCTTTTTGATAATGGCCTATATTGGGGTTATCTCCTTACAAGGAACACTGGACTACATGGCCAGTCATTGAGGACAAAGCTCAGGTCAACAGCTTGTAAAGGCTTGATTTGTAAAGCTCAGCTCAACAGATTGTAACGTTGTTGAAAACATTAACGTTGCCTGACAAATCCATGCTAAAATCCAAACTACCAAAACTAATCGACGGTCATGTGGTATTTATGTGGGTGGTATCCATGAGTGTGGGAAGGGAAGTAGAGGTCATGTGAGTCCTAGTGAGATGGGTGGGTCTGAGAGAAATAGTTTATCTTCCTTGAATATATTAAGGGAGACTTGTACTATCTGAGCTGGGTTGTATGTAGGCACATTTTATGTGTTACTGTTGTGCCCAGTTCTCCTATTCCAACACCAGGGAATGGTGAAGCAGGGCTGCCATGGATATTTCTGCTTGTTGGAGGAGCAGAAGCCTCCCACCTGAGAGATGCTTCCTTGCAGCATCCCTCTGAGGGTTTCTGACAGGCAGGCCTCCAAACCAGAAATCAGAGAACTGGGCTTGTTCTTGCTGCGTATGATGCTTGTTCTGTCACTCCTAAAATCACAGGCATGACACAACTCTCGGGCCATGTCTTTCCCCTGCCCCCTCACAGATGGAATCTCAGTGGACCCAGACTCCGGAGCCGGGGAGGGGGAGATGCTGCTGGGGCAGGCCTCTGAGTGAAGGAAGTTTGAAGAAAACCAGGCTCATCAAGACTGCGGCCGAGTGGGGTGTGGGACCAGGTCGAGTGAGCCAAGACTTTACAGGGAGGCATGTCCAGCAGTCACCCCCATCTTCTCTGGCTCAGAGCAGCCAAAGCCCTATTCCTACAGGGTTGTCAAGATCCTGGATCAAAAATATTCCTCAAGTGTCTTCCCTCAACTATGAAAACTGCAGAGAAAGGGGCCCAGCGAGGTTGAGCATTTCCTGGGCTTGTGAAATTACACAGACCACCTCAGCTTCTCTTTGCCTGAGTGACTAGATCATGACCTCCTATTCCTGCTGGGGTCGGGACAGAGGCTCTGCACTTAATTCCCCTCTCATTTGCAAATGCGACTTGGATGAACTCAGACTTACCCAGTCTTCCCAGGAGCCGCTAGGATTCTTTCTCTTGAAGGGTTCCAGCCTTTTCAGGATGGTCTGACAAGCTTTCTAGAGAACACATCCACCACACACCAGACACATCAATCCTCTGCATCCCCACACAGGCAAAGGCCACTTCCTACTAATGCTGCACCCAAGGTCCCACTTTAACAGCCTTGCCACCCTCTCAGGGACGACTGGGGCCAGAGTGGAAGCTAGAGGACCCTGCCAAACGGGCAAGCACTGACCTTTGCTTGGAGAGCACTTCCTGACCTAGTTCTCAGGCTGACAGAGGGTGAAATGTTTGAGAGGTCCCTAAGGAGGTACTTCTCCCATCAAACTCCTTCATTTGATTACATCTCCCATGTGGGAGGAGAAGCAGGTGGGTCTTAACTGGCCGACCCCACAGTCGAATTCCAATTTCAGTCCATTGTCTTGCGGCCAGTTCTAACAGCAGGGAGTATGTCTTCCCAGAACCCCTTGTGTTCCCTCCAACTCTCCTCCCCATGCTACCCTCATCCTTCCTGACTTGCATGGAAGCAATTACAGTTCTTGGGACTCTCTTTTAGCTTGGCGTTTTCCTCCTGGATAAGAGAGCCACAAGCATGGCCACAGCCAAAGAGCCTGCAAGGGTCATTCCAGCTCCCACCCGGGGGACACTCCAGGCCCAAAGCCTCGGGCTGGCCCTCAGCTCTGCCGGCTCCCGAGGCTCCTTACGTAGACGGCCTGTCCGTTGAGGTCAGTGCTGACGGAGGCAGCCGTGGGAGAGGTGTTGGGCACGGTATTAGTGCTCGTCTCACTGATGTAAATCTTAGAGGTGGGGATTTTCAGAGCTCTGCTGGCCACCTGCCAAGAGAGACGACATCACTCTCTAGGGAAGGGGTTAGCACGCGGCTTGGCCACCTTCTCCCAAGGCAGGATTCAGGTTCACTGCTACAGGCAAGAAAATAATTTTGTCAAATATAATTCTACTGAGCCTGGCATGTTCTCACGTGTCTGAATTTGAAGCAGTAATTTATGGAGTGGTTTCAATGGATAAAAAATTCCAAGAACCTAATGTTGACTAACAGTGCCTTTTTAAGCTAACCTTGGCTGTTCTAAAAAATCCAGTTGGCCAGTCCCATGAGCCAAGCAGGTGTGCCGACTCTAATCCAGCCACATCCTCCCAGCTCCACTGTAAAGAGTCTTGTGTGTGCAGAACTGGCTACGTTTATGCACACAACACACCCACCTGACACACACAGTCACAGAGCCCTAGAATGTTGTGATCTCAGAGATCACCTGGCCAACCCCTTTCCACAGATGAGGAAACTGAGGCCAAGAGAGGGAGAAGACTTGCCCACGGTGACATGTAAATGAGCAACAGGGCCAAGGCCAGCGCCTAGGCCTGCTTTTGCTTCTGGTGTGTCCCACTGCTCAGTCTCACACAGCATCTGCCCTCACACAGACACCACAGTGCCAGAGAGGACTCCCACAGCCTCCCGGCTGCTCACCTGGACCACCTTGGTGTGAAGGCCTTGGCCCATCTCAGTGCCCCCATGGGTCAGCAGCACAGAGCCATCTGTGTACACATGAATCAGGGCTCCTGCCTAAGGGAACGGAAGGATGCCAGACACAAAATTCGGTAAATCCGAACTCAGCTTAGGGCTAGGGACCTAGTCCAGCAAAGGTGCTAGAGCCTAGGGAAAAAAAAAAAAAAAACCCAGCAGCAACATTTTGGATATAAACCCAAGACAGAAATTAGAGCAGTATAAATCTCATGATTTAATTATATAGCCCTTCAGGAGTTTGCAAAATTTTTTCATATCTCTCTCTCTCTCTTTCTCCCATCCTCCTAGGGAGGTAGGTCAAATATCTTTGTCCTCACTCTGTAGATGAAGAACTACGATCAGAAAGGCAGAGTAACTGCCCTTAGCCCTACAGTCAGGAGGAGTAAGAACTAGAAGTTGACCCCAGATCTCTGAGTCTCATGCTGCTCTCACTGTCCCACGACATATGGGGCAAATGGGGGTATGCAAGTTCAACTTTCATTTTAACAACAAAGAGCTCCTCTAGTCAGCTCTGTTACCAGTGACCATGGGTTTTACTTTGCAATACTGCAAACAGAGGGGAAAACAGAGCCCCAGTCTGGCAGAGAGGGACAAAATCATACAAAGCAATTACCTGATTCAGAAAATTAACTGAGAAGTGTGTTCCAAATTTGGTAGGAACTATGGATAATCCTCTCTTTTTCCAACAATTCTCCCTAGAGAAAAAGGAACATTCTCATAGGATGTTCTCGACCATATTTATGTTCAATTGGACATATTTTCAGTCAACAACTTTGTAAAATTGGAACAAGGCATCCTTGGAGCTGCCCATATAGCCATTGTCATAACTGAGTTCTGCCCCAGTTACGGAGACAAAGTGAGAAGGGCGGGAATTTGGGTTCTGGGTCCTTCAGTGCAGCTGGAGCAGGGCCCACCCTTGAGAGAATCAGCTTTAAAGTATCATCACTCTTCTTCCTTGAGTGGAATTCGGACTGGGTCAGAGTGCCCTGGTGACCTTAGACTGTGATCATTTCAGGGAGGAACTGTGGCTCACTGATGAGAATGATGCGTTTTGTATTTGGTTTTCCGAGTGACTCAGGGAGGAAGACGGAGCCAGTATAATTATGCCCACTTTATAAATGATAAAACTGAGGCCCAGGCAGATGGAGTGACTGCCAAGATCACGTTTATAGATTAATATCAGAGGCAGGTGCATAACTGTGGTGTTCTTAGTCCTGGGCTGGTGTTCTCTAGAACACGGTGTGCTCAGAAGGCAGACAAATGTGTAAAGATGAACCACACTGATGGGCTATGACACCGAGTGTTGTGAGCCCACCTGCCCCCAGGCTGAAGATCATTTCAGGATCTTAAAGAGATGGCTATGAACGAGCTGGCAAACTCAGCAGCTTCATACATTATCCATTAAGCTATCAGCATCATATTTTGAGTTCAGCAAAAAGGCTATAGAATATGAAACCCCAGACAGCACCAGAACGTCAGACTCCTCCTCTCTTGGTGCTTACTTGTTGAACTTGGCAATCTCCCTCCTCCGGGCGTGATACTGAGAGCTTGCTAGGCATTCATCCCAGCACCTGGTCAAGGTGAACTCCTCAAGCTTCTGGTTGAAATGTGTCAAGTCCCCTTCTTTGTACATGTTCTTCCTCCGCACCTTCCCAAGGAGAGAGACACTGAGGCTTTGTCAAGAGACAAGGGGGGCACAACCCAAAGTCAACCTTCCAGCCCCTTCAGCAGCACCTGCCCATCCTCTACCCCCAGTGGAGATGCCCAAGATACAAAGCCACTGTCCCCTCAAAGTAGGCTAACCCACTCTGACTTGTGCCACCAAATTCCCAGCTTACCTCCTCTGCAGGCAGCCCACAGGTCACTGCAACTTCACTCATCCAATGCTCGGCAATGAGCATCCCCTGGGGGCCCCCAAAGCCCCGGAAGGCCGTGTTGGAGGGCAGGTTGGTCTTGCACAGTCGGCCGGTGCCTCGGATGTTGGGTATTTTGTAGCAATTGTCCATGTGGAATACAGCATGTTCCATTACCTGAAGCCAAGGAGAGAAATGGGAGAGAAGAGTGCGTTGACTTCATTGGCTCCTCAAAAAGGGATTTCGATGGCTGCACCCATCCCAGCCTTTCCAGGCCCCACTGTGAACTGCTCTTGCTCAGGCCCTAATTATTTCTTCCCTGCGATATTGCAACAGCCTCCTTACTGCACTCCTGGCCTTCAGTGCCTCCTCCCTCCAATCTATGTCTCATACTAAAATATAAGGTCATATCAGCTCAAGCACTTGCTTATAAATGGCACTTATTACCTCCAAAGTAAAGTCCATGTATCTTTAAGCATGGAATTCAAGACACTTGATGACCTTTCCCTGATATATTTTTTTATCCTCTTTTCTGACTGCATGTTACCCTCACCTGTAATGCCCCTCCTCACCTTACCCACCTACTAAAATCCTCATTCACCAACTCCACGGGGAAGCCCTCCCAGATCCTCTAGTTGGAACTGATCACTAGCCTCTTTAAAAAAATAGATGATTTTATTAATTAATTTTAAATTAGCTTTTATTCCCATTAAAGTTGTACTGCAAATAGCTTAGAGTCAAATATTTCCACAAGTCATGTTATGCAAAACAGCCGTCCCCTCTACTTTCCTTCCTTCTGCTCCCCAGAGGCAACCACTTATTCTTTATCAGCTGTTCACATTAGTAATCTCCACATCTCTAAATAATGTGTTTATATTGCCACTTCTTGTCTTTTTCAGTTTTAGACTTTTATATTGTTTTCTGATTATGGAAAAGGAGAATTTAGTTCCTACCTAACCCCCTTTTCCTGCATACACACCAGCTTCCTATCTCCCGTATAGTTATATTTTGATCTGATCAATAGTCAGGTTAATATGATAGTTCTGTAAACATTACTTACAGCTGAACCATGTAGTGATACTGTCATTACTTCTCTCTCTCTTGATAACATTTTCCCCTCTGGAGTTAATATTGTCTTCTTTTTTCATTTGCTTAGTTTTCTGTGCACTTATTACTAAGTCAACTTAAAGATTTCCCCAGTTCTAAAAATCTGCTCTCAATATGTTCAAACTCATTAGATTTTCTATCAGTTTCACCTTTTTGAAGAAATCATTCCTGAAGCCTTCTGGCCTACTCCAATTTAAACCGGCTTCCACTAGGCCTGCCGTTCCGCTGTTCCCTTGGGACTTTGCCCTCACACGCATCCCAGGGATTCCCTTTGCCTCTCTCCATATTGAATCTCCTATTCCCGGATCCTGTGTCTTCCTCTTTCTTAGTTCTACACCCTCATTTTGCTGGAGTACATCCTTCAATATCTTCTCAAAAAAGGGTATATAGACAGGAACGTTTTTGAGAACTTGCACATCTGAAATGTCTTTAACCCTTAATTGATGATTTGACTGCATATAGAATTCTAGGTTGGAAATAAGTTTCCCAGTTTCCCACAGCATTTTGAAGATATTTTACTAGTGCATTCTAGCTCCCCAGTATTGAGAACTCCAATCAATGCCTTTCCAATTCTTGGAATGAGTTCTGCTTTTTTCCTCCCTGAAAATTGTAAAATCTTCTTTGTTTCCAGGTTTCTAAAATTTCACAATGATGTAAATTAGCATAGGTTCATTTTCCTTCATTGTGCTGGTTCCTGGAATGGCTCTTTTAATCTCAAAATGTGTGCCTATCAGTTCTGGGGAATTTCTTGAATTACTTCTTGATAGTTTTCTCCTCTATCTTTTTTCCATTCTTTCTTTCTGAAACTTCTATTCTTTGGATCTCCTGGACGGGACCTCAAATTTTCTTGTATTTTCTGTCCTATTTTTCCACATTGTTTCCTTTTTTGGAGGAGAGCTCCTCAAGTTTCTTTCAACTCTTCTGCTTTCACAGTTTTAATTCACAGAGTTCATTTTTATTTTCCAACTGTTGCATTTTTATGGCATGCTGTTCTTTCTCTAAGGTGTAATAACTCACCTCTCTGATGAGATAAATGGTAGCTTCTATTTGTGTTTCATCCTGGTTTTAGTTTATTTCCCACAGGTTTCTTTTTGTGTCTCTGATTATTTTGGTCTTAGTCATCCTAGATGGTTTCTGTATGTCTCAATTAATTCCATTTCTGTTTCCCTTAGCACTTTGTCAACTTGTACTTCTATTTCATTTTGTCTTTTATTATCTGTCTCCCCCACCATACTGTGAACTTCTTGAGGACAGAAACAATGCCATGTTCTTCCTTATGTTGCCACCCTAGGCTCCCGATAAATATTTGCTGGATTGAATTAAAAAGCTTGTAAGATCTTTGGGGACAAGTACTGTATCTTTTTCAACCTGACTTTTCCTACAGCACCAAGAAGCAAGTGTTATAAATGGTGAGAATACTAGAAGTGTTTCCTTTTTTGAAAAGTTTTTACCTGAGATCTGCAGTGTGAAGTTTCCTAATTGAGCCAATCAGACAGCCCCTGGCAGAGAGGAGCAGCACCCCTAGTGGGGACAATGGGAACTTCTACTTGTCCTGAAATGTTTGATTTTTCAACAAGAATTTACACATATGTAATTAGTATGGTTATAAAATCAAAATTTAAAAAACTCTAAAAGTAGTACCACCAAGGTAATCTTGTTAATTTTCAAAATTGACAAAAATATAGGCCTACACAAGACTCATACGAGAATGTTCAAAGCAGATTATCCATAAAAGCTAAAAACTGGAAACAACTCAAATGTCCACCAAGTGGTGAATGGAAAAGAAAATACAGTCTATCCATACAATGGGATATTCTTCATTAATAAAAAGGAATGAAGAACTATACATGCTCTAACATGGATGAACCTCAAAAACAGGATTCTGAGAGAAAAAAGGCAGACACAAAAGACTACATAGCGTATGATTCTGTTTATATGAACAGACCACACAAAAGGAAAACCTATAAAGACAGAAAGTAGATTTGAGTTTGTCTGGGCCTGGAGGGCGGGAACAGAGTGACTACAAATGGGCACAAGAGATCATTTTGGGTGATGGAAACATTCAAAAACTGGATTGTGATAACGGTTGCATGACTCTGAATTTACAAAAACCATTAAGTTATATGTCTCGATGGGTGAACTTTATGGTATGTAAACTATATTTCAATGAAATTGTTAAAAATAAAAAAGTAATTCAACTCCTCAACTCAAATTTTAAATAAGGTGTAATGTAGAAACGTGTAATGTAGAAAATGACAGTGTATGTCCATCTTAATCTCATCTGATCACTATTTGGTATATGTTCTTCCACACATTTTCCCTGCGTATCATTGTATATATATGTATATATAAAATTAACATTACATACACACACATACAATATCACTATACTGTACATAAAGTTTTGTAACTAACTTTGCTTGCTTGGCAAAATATCTTGAATAAGAAGGATGAGTTTCTAATCAGAAAAGTAATAGGATCATCTCTGTGCTGCAGAAGTAATAGGATCATCTTTGTGCTTCAACCAAGGATGGAGAACCATCCTAACCAACCATAAAGGCAGGGACCATATAGGAGACTACTGCAGCAATAACAGGCAAGAACTGAGGCAGACTGTGCTTGCATGTGTGAACAGGTTGTGGGGCGTGCCTTTGACCTCCCGGTCACCCCCGGGATGCAGATGTGGGTACTTCTTACACACTCAGAGAGATCCATGGTGTTCCCAGCATTGCTGTAGTGATCCACCTCCAGAGCCACAATCTTCCCAGTCTTCATGAAGCCAACCTGCCAAAAAGGAGAGTGATTTCTCCACAGTCCCCTTGCTGTCTATCTCTAATCATTTCCTCCCATCTACGCTACCTGGAGGAAACGGAAAGAACAAGACATCACACCATGAAAACAAGGTGAACTTAACGGGTGAAGAGGAGAGGAACCAACATCTCCCCAGTGACGCACACCTGGCTCCTCACCTCTGGACACCTTCTCCCCAGACTCCTCCTTCTCTCTACCTACTCCCGGCTTCTGGCTCTACTGGAGGGAGTGAGGAGGGAGAAAAGAGGATGTTGGCATTGAAAGGGTGGGAGTGGGGTGGTGCTGAGAAGAGAAAGTAGGAAAGATGCCGGAGAGTTCCCTCACAGCTTGGCCAGCAAACAATAAAAGTTACACTTTGCACGAGCATGAATGTGCTTTCACTTCCCTGACCTTATGTAACCATCAAAACAAATCCTACAGGCCATTTTGTAAGGGAGGAAACGGATCCCAAAAGACCAAGTTACTTTATTCAAGCCCACTAAAATTGGGGAGTGGGAGAAATACAATCACTTTTAGGGAGTTAAATTATGAAACAAAGTCAGAGGAGGTCAAAGGGGAAATGCTCAAAGCCAGCTCATGGGGAGAGAGGGCTCCCAGGTTTACAGAGCTAGATGGGACCTGTAAGGTTATACTAGCATGTAGAGAGAAGGGTACATGGTCAGAACAGGAACTGGTCATCCATAAAAGCCCAGAAAAAGGACTATCCCACAGGGAAATGGGGCAGTGCCCAGCCGCACATTGTCTGGCAGGGCAGATGCCCACGCTAACAATGAGTGCCAGTCCAGGCCCATGGGAAGTATCACTTCTCGTTGTAAATTACTAAGTGGTCATTCTGAGTTTTACATCAGGTTGTGAACACATTAACATTAGGCCATGCTGCAGGATGGATTTGCCCCGGGTCTACTGACAAGTCATGTTTCTGAACCTGAGCGGACAAAGACCCCTCAAATTCACAAAAGTCGTGAACACCACCCTGTGGCATTGCTTGGGAGATGGCCCACCAGCTTTCCCCAGCATCACCCCTCTAGGTGCTGTTGGCTGATTTGAATTTCTCTCATTGCTAGTTCTTCTTTGAACTTCTACAGATAGTCATGGAAAAGGTCAGAGCACATCCCAGAATCCCTGGATCTTCATCCCCAGGTTTCCCAACGAGATGGCACTGCCCGCCTGGGCACAGCCCCCAACATTGAGAACCTTGTATCTGGCCAAGAAAGGATGTCTGCCGCCGGTTATCAGCATGTCCTCGTCACGATCCAGCATGCAGCGCACAGGGCAGCCGGTCCTGAGGGAGGCAGCAGAGGGTGAGAAACCTGGGAGTCTCTAGGACGGCCCAGCCCTGTGATTCTCAGGGAGGAGAACAGCAAGGAAACCTTCTCTTCCCACCTGGCACAGGGCGCAGACCCGCACTGGGCTGCCTCACTGTCGAGGCCCTGCGCTGTACCAGGTGAGGAGCATGAGGAGGTGAGGTGTGTCCTTGTGCTTGGGGCCCTCACAGCCAGGTCGGGAAGATAAGACACGGACATGTGCATTGGGACATAAAGAACCAGGCGAGGTTTCCCTCACCCCTATGCCCAAGAGTTCCAAACACAGAGAGCTGTGGATATACAAAGCAAGGGGAATCTAATTCCCAAAGGGGGAAACCAGAAAGTCTTCCTGGAAGAGGCAACCTTATTCTTCTTCCCAGAGTCCACTGGGATAACTCACTTGTATGCAGCCAGGGCCACTGCCGTGGACACCAAGGTGCTCCGGGTCTCCTTCCCTCCAAAGCCTCCTCCCAGTCGCTTCACTCGGACCAAAATTCGATTTGCTGGAACCCCCAACATGTTTGCAACAAAGGACTGGGGGCAAAATAAAAATCACTTGCACTGAATGCACCATCTGGACTGACTTCAGGCCTGACCCAGAGCCTGCCTAATATGCACAGGCCTAATTACTGCTGTGAGTTCTGAAATCCCTTGATTTGATGATCCCCCTCTCCTCCCAGTGCAGCCCTTGGGTAGTGGTGCTGGGGTCTGGCACCCAGCAGTCACTGCAGACTGAATTCAGACACTTGTTTTAACCAGAGGGGCAAGCAGCTGGTCACAGCATACTTTCAGAGCCAAAACTCATTCCATCTGACCGGGAGCTGGTGGGTCATGAGAGCAGGACAGTTACCAAAAATGCTGGCTACCACTGTCACATCACAGGCAATAGAGAGACGGGGGATGTTTCTGCTGCAGAAATTTATTTGAGCTGCTGCAGATAATTTAATGGTCGCTGTGGCTGTTGCTCAGCCCAACCCCTTCATTTTACAGACGGGGAGACTGAGGCCAGATATGATTTAACCAATGCCATGTAGCACTGGAATGATAACAGCTAACACTTACTAGGCTCTATACAAATAATATAATCATTATAACAACCCCTCCAAGCCCCATTGTATAGATGAGAGAGTTTATGTAATAAGCTCAGTGACACCAGCCTGTTGGTGACAGAGTCTGGCTGCAGGACCACTACCCCCAAACCTCCTTCTGGACCAGCACAGGTCTCCCTCTTCACATTCCCACAATGCCACTCTTGGTCTCCCGGGAACTCTGAAGTCCACCCCAGGCCCCTGAGCTGACCCACAGGACACCTACTTGGGTCTTCATGGGGTTCTGTGTAGACGCAAAGAGCTCCATCTCCCCTGCCTCGCCTTTTGGGACAGCAATGGTGCAGTGAGACTCCAAGTAGAAGTGCTGTTGGCCGCCAATGTGCAACTCTCCTGGGGAAGCAATAAGACTCCCACAGTGAGCCCCAGGTCACGGAGGGGGTGAGTTTGCTTAAGGAGAGAGTGTACTTGTCAAGTGCCCCATACAGGAATCAATTGTTCATAGGTAGCTTCTAGGTTCCCCAGCTAGGGGTGGAAAAGGGTCTCAAAGTCTTACCCATCTGGGAGCTGAACCCCCACTCCAACAAAGAAACTAGAATGACATTGCAATGCATCAGGCATGAAGCTCTCTTCTCATTGCAGCCAGTGGAAATTGAAGATTTTAAAACTATAGTTGTAAAATATTGGAAAAGGTAAAGAATTAACAGATGTGATTGAAGAGCTGAAAATGTCTTCCAGAACTGAAGCTATCAGGCCTATTAGAGAATTGACTTTCTAGTGACTTAGTGATGCACAATAGCCAAAGTAGAAAACAATTCGAAAAGGAGTCTGAGCAGCAGCCTTGCCCTGGGTGAGAACAATGGACGTATTTTCACAGTGTGGGGGGTGGGGGAGAAGGGGAAGGGAGCGGGGAGCACTAGCCCTAAGGGCCACGGGGTGGGCCAGGGGTCTGTGTGGTTAGAGGCCCAGCAGACCCAAAGGCGGCCAGGCATCTGTGACAGTTATCTTCCCTAGACAGTCTTCCAAATCTGACACACTATCATCTCTCTAGAATCACTTAGACATATCCAGCCTAGAGTCAGGAGAGTGGAGATTAAGGTGACCGAAATTCTTTCCCAGCCAACTGTCTACTGTTTTGTTACAAACATCAGAGGAGCTCTTCTGTTAGGAAGTGATAGGAAATCACTTCTCTGCCCCAGGACTCAAGTTATAGCTCTTGAATCTCATTCAAAAACCAGGGCCGCCCAATCCCCACTGCTGCATGGTGCAGCTGTACCTGAAACAATGTTATCTGCTTCTGAAAAGCCCTTCTTGAGGTCTCCATTCTCAATCTTCACCTCAGATCCATAAAAGGAGTTGTGTTTTATAGCATCCTGAGGGTCAGAAAGAAGCTTCAGTGACTTAGTTTTCAGGGGAAGGAAGGTGTTTTCCAACTGGGGGATGAGAAGCTCTCAGAATTGTTGCCTTTCCCTTCTCACATAGGCATCTCTATAAGCTTCTTATACAGACTTAAAGTAAGCTCATGTGCAGCCAAGGAAGTCATGTTCCTCCATCTCCTCAGATATAGACGGACAACCTTGGATCTTGAGGAAAAGCAAAGAATCCCTCAAGGAACCAACCGGAGCTGAAATTGGGAAGGAGAAGCTCCCTTTGTCCATTAGTAGACTGAGTCTAGGATCCTGATGGGGAAGCTTTCATAGGGCCACACAATCCCAGGGCTGGAAGAGATTTTAAAACCTATCTAAAAGAAGACATGGCATACATACACAATGGAATACCACTCAGCCACAAAAAACGACAAAATCGTGTCATTTGTGACAACATGGATGGACCTCGAGGGTATTATGCCAAGCGAAATAAGTCAGACAGAGAAAGACAAATACCATATGATTTCACTCATGTGTGGAAGATAAACAAACACATAGTTAAGGAGAACAGATCAGTGGTTACCAGAGAAAAAGGGGGTGAGGGGAGTGTGAAAGTGTTTGTAAGGGGGCACATATGTAGGGTGACAGATAAAAACTGGACTGTTGGTGGTGAACATGATGCAGTCTATACAGAAACTGAAATATAGTGATGTACACCTGAAATTTACACAATATTCTAAGCCAATATGACCTCACTAAAATAATTAAAAAAAAAACCTATCTAGTCAAATCCCGTCTCTGCTCGAATCTCCTCTAGAGGATCCTAATAAAGCTGCCTTCAGGGAGCTCTCCTCTCCACAGGCAGCCCGTCCTAGTTACCTCAATTGTGATAACGGCTGGAAGTTCTTCATAGGTGATTTTCACTGCTTGAGCAGCTCTCTGTGCATGTTCTGGGGTGTCGGTGACCACAGCACCAATGATGTGCCCAACACAAGTCACCTAGAAAC